>NC_136493.1:29519758-29614758 GCF_053919585.1 Euprymna scolopes
TGTAGAATAACATATTTTGAACTAAGTTACTGCATGGAGACATGTGAAGCTTCCCCCGGGCGATTTGACGGATTTTGATGACAATAAAAATATAGGAGTGTGAAATAATCGTTGATCATCGTTCAATCCCGGAGAAGGTTGGGTTTCCCTGCTAGTGTATATATAACTTAATTTTCCATACTATTAATAATCTAATATATAAACGGCTATATGTCTGTCGTTCTGTCTATATATTTTCAAACTCTATCTCCTCCGAAACTAACAGTCCCAGAGCGACGCTAGGGGCTTCAAATGATTCGATTTTTTACGGGACATTCTTTTATAGGTCTTTACCCAATTAAAATACTTTTAAGGGGTCAAAAATTGGTCAAAATTGAAAAAAATCGTTGGGTTTGTATTACTGTACACATAGATTCGAAAAAGTTGTCAAAAAAACAAATATATAACAAATAAATGTTATCAAAGGCAAGATAAGTTACTTTTCTACTAAACTGGATATATTTTTCGTGTTTTTATTCAATGTAACATGTTTATTCAGCTCGAAAAACATACAGTGTTTACCGATGTATTGGAAAATTCAAAATGGCGCCCGACACTCTCTTTAACACGGTAAGTTCAGGAAAAGATGTTATAAATAATAAACTAGACAAAATACTGTTAGAAATTCGCTCATTATATGTTATCGTGACATAAGTTGACATATATTCGGTGTTTTTAATAGTATTTTTTCTAGTTTATTATTTATAACACCTTTTCACAAACTTACCATGTTAAAGAGAGTGTCGGGCGCCATTTTGAATTTTTCAATACATCGGTAAACACTGCATGTTTTTTTGAGCTGAATAAACATGTTACATTGAATAAAAACAAAAAAATGTATCCAGTTTGGTAGAAAAGTAACTTATCTTGCCTTTGATAACATTTATTTGTTATATATTTGTTTTTTGACAACTTTTTCGAATCTGTGTGCACAGTAATACAAACCCAAATCGTTATACTTTTTGTACATTCATCTTAGTTTATTTTTTATTTTTAATCATTTTATATGCGTGTCATGTTCGTTTAGTGATGACGTCACCAGCTTTGAATGTTACAGGTTCGGTTTCGATTCTAGCTGGTGTCACCTAAATACGTTTTTTTTTACTTTTGAAATCACGACTCTATAATAAAGGTAATTGTGTTTATCATCTTATAATGAATATGGTGTAACCCTTCGAAGATTATGTATCTCCCTCATCTGTGTTAAGAACTTGTGTACATCTCCAATCAGTATATATATGAAGTCCCAAGCATCCCAGAACTGTATAAATGTCTTCCATCAGAATTGTCATCAGCATCATTAACCTCGTTATATATGAATCTTCGCCATCTCTCTAATATGAGTCCCCGTTAATGTACTACACAATATTTATACGAAACTGAAATTAAAATATCATATTTAAGCGTATTTTATACCCGAGCAAAACCGCCCCCCCACCTCCTAGTAAATTGATAAATATTTATTGCTTTAACTACCGGTGAAACTAAAATTTATATATTATAGTAATAAATTTAGGTAAAAATATTACCAGAAAAAATGGCCCGGTAAAAATGGCACAGGCAAAAATGGCAGAGTGGATGAATAAGGAAAAAAATCTCACAAAAATTATAAATGAAAATCTCACAAAAACTTTGGATACAATGCGTAGAAGGAAAACAAAGACTTTGTCAAATTGAATATATATATATATATATATATATATATATATATATATATATATATATACAGAGAGAGAGAGAGAGAGAGAGAGAGAGAGAGAGAGAGAGAGAGAGAGACTTGTATGTAATATACTGAGTTTGTGTAATTCAGTAAATTTTCATATATCAATAAGTTTTAAGCCAAAAAGAGATGACTTAAAAAGTAAGCTACAAAATTATATTTCATAATTGAACATTGATATACTGTGTAAGCAAAATCAAGACTTCAAAAAAGTTGTTGATGGCAACAAAAAGTGTATTTCATTTTACGTTACAATTGTTTCCATGCCCGGTCGACAATTTCAACAATTGTAACGTAAAATGAAATACACTTTTTGTTGCCATCAACATCTTTTTGGAAGTCTTGATTTTGCTTACACAGTGTATATATATATATATATATATATATATATATATATATATATATATATATATATATATATATATATTTGTTATTGCTCTGTTTACCACATTGAGCTCTCATACCCGGATTTCTTCCTGGAATTATTCCATTATAACACTATATATATATATATATATATATATATATATATATATATATATATATATATATATTTATATATTTAAAAGGAAATAAAGATCCTCCGCTAAATCATCCCCGTCTTCCCGGAAAAAATTCTACAGTTTTTGCGATTAGGTAATTTTAGAATCAGAATCAAGAAGTTTGAACAAAATCGGTTATGGTGTCGGAATCGAGAAAAATATTGAAATTGTCTTATCACTAGAAAAAAACAATTAATGTAGATTCTGTGGACAAAGATACGAAGGAATTGGTTTATCGCTAATCGCCTGATGTGCCCCTCCTAAGGAATGTCGATGGGGCTTCCCAAGCATTTTCTAGGCCAGAGTGCGCTTATCCTGTAACATAGTGTAGACGGCTATATGCAAATACCGACCCGTGAGCGAAATGACGTTACAGTAAGGAAAAAGAAGCCTATAAAAAGGAGAGAGCACGTTCGAGAAGACGATCACGTTAAAGAGGCGTGTGTAATAAGAAGTCACGTTTGGCGGGAGATAGAGGAAATAGATGTCGTTGTACAACTAACAAAAAAAGCGAGTTGAAGTTATTTTCTACTTTTTGTCTACTTTGCGACTGAGGGTACAACGTGTTGGTTCTCGGACGACGTTACGATCCTAGTGCACTAGAATTTCAACTTAATACCTGACCTTGTGCCTAACTTTTCCTAGAGAGGCAAATAAGATGAGATGTTTCAGTTTGTATACGCGTAATTAGATTGACATAAAAATGAATAAAAACGTCATATAAAAGGATCATTAGTAACGAGTGTTGTGACGTGAGCAAACATAATTGTTTAGTTTAGGAATCGTTTGCAGCGTAAAGAAAACAAGATTCAATGCACAGGGTGGAGATTTGTTTATTCTTACGCCCAGACAAATTACTCCACACATTATGCAGCGTAGTGATAACGACCAGGAAAAAAATAGTTCTGTTTACAACTAGCAAATTGATTAATTAAACATCTTTCTAATAAAAAGAAGATAAGTGCCTTTTTTTTCGTCTTGTTTGAGTGTATTTGAAAGACAAAAATGTCTCTGAAGAACTCATAGATACTAGCGGGACCTGTGGAATTTCCACAGTGGTATCTTTCATGTGTAATATATTGCTGCTGGGCATCCTGTGGACGTTCAGCGTGAATGAAGACTCCATGATATTATTGTAGCCGTTTTGTTAAAAATGTAAAACAATGAAAAGAATATGCTGTTGTCCTAGCCCTAATAATAACCGACCAAATCTTTACAGACCTGCTTAGCAACAAAATCACACCCCTTCACTGTTGAGGTCCCCAAGTGCCAGAAAGCTTTCTACTCTAATAGTTTCTTCCCTCGAACAGCTAAACTTTGGAATTCCCTTCCTGTTACCTGCTTCCTTGACTGTACTGATATGCAGAACTTTAAATGTAACATAAACCACGATCTTGTTCATTTTTCCTAAGCATGGTCCCAAATAGTAGCCCCTTACGTCCAATTGGTGATATGCCTTGTTTGGGGTGAACGTGAATAAAAAAAATAAAAAAAAGTATTTATCTAAGTAATATGGTAAATGTAGTTATAAGAATATATCTGGTTATTACGGTTTATCTCCAATATCCTTATAGGTTACATATTTCCATTGTATGAACGCCCGGCGCGAACAGAAACCCAAGATATGATTATACCATCTTTAGACAGAACCGATACTACCATTGGATCCTAGTCAGAAGCCCCCAAAAATGTAATTCAATTTCACATACGGCCAAAAAGCGACATCATTTGATTATTTTTTTTTTTCACATTACGTCTTCGGTGATCGGGCGATCCTATTTTTTAAAAGGGGGATTGAATGTGATAACCAGGACTATGACAACAGAATTTTTTTTTTCATTGCGTTGACTCTCGAGTGTGTATCCGTTGATATCTTATATGCTTTTATATAGGCTGATGTGATTCTCGGTTGATTTACCGTGTCTAATTGTGTCGGACATATATTTGGGAGTCAAAACAATGATAAGAATATTTTGTTGTAATAGCCCTACTTCATTCTTAACCCCCTTTTTTTTAAGAGATGGATCACTTGATCATTTGATCACTTGAACACGTGATCACTTGATCACTGGATCACTTGATCATCACGTGATCACTTGATCACTCAATCACGTGATCACTTGATCACTCAATTACTTTATCATTTGAACACTTAATCACGTGATCACTTAATCACTTAATCACTTCACTCAATTACTTTATCACTTGAACACTTAATCACGTGATCACTTAATCACTTAATCACTTGATCACTCGATCACTTGATCCCTGAAGAATAATTTCTAAACTTGCTTTTCCTTTTGCATTTAATCTGATAACGTGTCGAACGTGAAACTCGGACTAAAATACGTTTTATTATTATTATTTTTTTTTTATTCGCGTTCACCCCAAACAAGGCATATCACCAATTGGACGTAAGGGGCTACTATTTGGGACCATGCTTAGGAAAAATGAACAAGATCGTGGTTTATGTTACATTTAAAGTTCTGCAAGTACAGTCAAGGAAGCAGGTAACAGGAAGGGAATTCCAAAGTTTAGCTGTTCGAGGGAAGAAACTATTAGAGTAGAAAGCTTTCTGGCACTTGGGGACCTCAACAGTGAAGGGGTGTGATTTTGTTGCTAAGCAGGTTTGTAAAGATTTGGTCGGTTATTATTAGGACTATGACAACAGCATATTCTTTTCATTGTTTTGACTCTCGAGTGTGTATCCGTTGATATCTTATATGCTTTTATATAGAGTAATGTGGTTCTCGGTTGATTAATTGTGTCTAACTGTGTCGGATATATACTCGAGAGTTAAAATAATGAAAAGAATATGCTGTTGTCATAGCCTAAGTGATAACAAACTACAATCATTAAATTGGCGTATCTATATACCAATTTATAGTTCGTAGCATGTTATCACTTGGGCTATGACAACAGCATATTCTTCTCATTGTTTTTGCTCTCGAGTATATATCCGACACAGTTAGACACAGTTATTCAACCGCGAACCACATCACTCTATATAAAAGCATATAAGATATCAACTTGAGTGTGATTTTCACAACATTTCGGTCGATGTAACCTCTGACCTTCTTGTGCAAGGACCCGTGGCACAGTGTTTAGAGTACTTGGAAAAATCAATTGTAAAAAGCGACATTCTCCTGAAGGTTGAAGGTTCAATCCTCAGTGCGGGCGACCGAAAAATACAATTGCGAATTACTTAGGACCTCTATCCAGTCATGGCTGACGAAACAAGAGCACGCTACCCCCGTGAAGTAAATAAAGGGTTCCGCTCGAAATTCCATCCAAATTCCCGAGTTCGACAGAAATATGCCCGAGTTCGACAAGATACACCCGAAGAAGGTCGGAGGTTATATCGACCGAAACGTTGTGAAAATAACACTCAAGATTAGAACAGTAGTCCGATGAATCCAAATAATACGAATAACCAATCCTCATCTCAAAAATTCAGAAATGTCATAACTTGGAATTTATATACTAATTTCGTCAATGAGACGTAAGTATGTAATAATGTTTTCACCAGAAATGCGTTCATCAACGATGCAAGCAAGCACAAAAAAAAAAAAAAAAAAAACAAACAAAAAAACGTCTGATGTAGACGCAACTTCACGAGTGAGAATCTCGATTACAGAAACACGAAATCTCTTATCTTGATGGTGTTGCCAACGTGTTGACATCTCTTTTACCGTTTGGTAATTATCAGCTACGCGTGAACAGCTGGCTCGGCACCAGCTACCCCGGAAGTTTTGTATCACCAACAAGCAGACGTCATGTTCAACTACACAGGTGCACAACTGCACAGTCGCCACTTAAGTGAAACGTACAACAGTTTCAACCAGTAAAATTGTTTGGGTATTTTTTTTTAGCAACTTACACGGCTTGGCTTTCGGGCCAAGATCATGCCTAAGTTTCTTGTTTGCGATTTTTGCATTTTTGTTTGTTTGTTTGTTTGTTTAACATTAATTGTATATTTTTTTTCAAACAATAAACTATATAAACAAGATCACAGTGTAGTATCTGTTCTGATGCTACACTTTAGCTTTTCTGTCCTCGGTCAGTGAAGGAGAAATCCTTCATGAATGAGATAATTTTTTATTTTTGTTCCTATCCAGAGTGCCCCTCTTTTTGGAGAGCTGAATTTTCCCCACATTAAAAACCGACCTTGCGTCTTACTCTGCCCTCGTGGGGAGATAAGTAAATAGGAATTTTTATAACTGATTTAATGTACGAAAATGAACAATGATTAAAACAATGCAGGCATATTTTATTATAGAAAACAAACCGAAAAAGTGCCCCCCCCCAAAAAAAAACAACAAATATATAACAAATAAATATTACCAAAGGCAAGATGTTACTTTTCTACCTAACTGGATAAGTTTTTTGTGTGTTTTAACTTAGCCTAAAGCGTTTATTTAACCCAAACACACAAGTAGTGGCTAGTCGTTAAGTTAGAATTACAACAAAAGATTCACACAGTGCTGTCAACTTTGGAGTCTCGATAATGGTTCAAAAATAAAGAAATAAAACAAAATACTATCACTATAAAACTTATTGAGCTAGTTTTTATCAGTATTTTGTTTTGTTTTTATTTTTGAACCATTATCGAGACTTATGTAATTTATGTGTCGAATAATAAATGTTTCCAAATAAGTTAAAACACAAAAAGAACTTATCCAGGTAAGTAAAAGAGTAACTTATCTTGCCTTTGGTAACATTTATTTGTTAGATATTGTTTTCTTTGCCATTTTTTCCGGTTTGTTGTCTATAGTAAAACATGCTTTAATTACTAATTAATGTTGTCTATAGTAAAACATGCTTTAATTACTAATTAATGTTGTCTATAGTAAAACATGTTTTAATTACTTTTCATTTTCTTACATAAACGAGTTGTTAAGGCTGCTAGAACAATGGTTGGATCATTCTACTTTAAGAATTAGTTTTATGAAAATAGATCCAGAAAAGGTAGGAAGCCACTTGATGTAAGTAGTTAACAAAAACAAAAGATGATTGTCACAAAGACAGAAAATGCCTGTTAACCTTAGTTTCAGTTTGGTTTGGTTTACGAGATATCAACGCTTTATGGGTTATTTAATGCCGAAACATTAGTTGTTTAAAAAAAAAAATATGGAAATCAACGTAAGAAGCTAACTGTAATTAAAGCCACTGATATGTATACAACTGCCCAAGCTGTTAGGTCTGTAATTCGTTCTACCGTATACGGTCGTCTGAAAATCTTGTTAAAAGTTTGGTGGATAAATGAGTCTTGCATCTTGTTTAAAAGTTCTTGTCATGCCGCCACGTGGTAAAAAAAAACTCTGCCGCGTCGACTCACGCTTAAAAGTCGCTCTCTCCGTTACATGCTTTTTTTTTCCTTCTTCTTTCTTCAATCCCGCTGTGGCATGCTCACGCCACGGTTTGGTCATGTGACATCGTTCAAAAACGAACAATGATTATCACAAAGACAGGAGATGCCTATCAGCCATAGTCTTAGTCTGGTTTGTTTTATGGCATATCAACTCCTTATGCCGAAGTGTTAGGTGTATAATATGATGGACGTAAGTTAAACGTTACTAATGTTTTAGAAGAACCCTTCGACTATATCTTTTTTATATAACATTTCTATCACTCTCTCACAATCTATTATAAAAGTGAACGTGTGTGTGTGCATTTTCCCATGCAATAACTGTCAATTTTCAGTTTACAGACTCGAAATTTGATATACAGGGTACTGAGATTTGGAAAAATCTTTGAAATCGGTTTTCGACTGGGAATTTGGCTGTTAAGGGGTCAAAGTTCAATGATTTGATCTTGGAGAACTCTACCAATCTCCTCCGCCAATTTTGGGTCTAAACACTTGTAATTTTACATATAAGTTCCTTTGACATGGATCTAACTTAATAACTTAATTTGAGCCCAAAACAATGAATATTAAGGGTTCATAATAGGGGTCAAAGTTTAAAAAATTTACCTTTTTTTTTACTCAACATACACCTCGAAACACCCGGGCAACGCCAGGATGAAATGCTAGTTAAGTATAAACTTAAAAACAGTGTCCGCTAAAGATGTCTTCTTAAAATCGACTCTTCCTTAAAGAAATCTAACTCCAAATTAAAACCCCTAAAAGAGGACTGCTAAAGGTTGATTTATATTGCAGCACAGTTTTATCTTTTTTATCAAGACCAAGAGCCACTCGAGGATAAGTGTTAATGGGATGAAGCGATTGTCATCGGAATAATGAAGAACACTATAGGAGTATTAGTTTGATAACTTAAGAAACAGTTTATGACAAGTATTTGTCAACGTTCGATTTAAAGACGACAATGTTGTAGTCTACAAGGAAGAAGTCTTGTGGTAATGCATTCTATAGATGTAAAAGCAAGACAAAGAACTTATATGAATGGAAGTTTCTCTTGCTGTTAGACGCATAGAAGAAGAAAAAAACATTCCGATTGTGTATATATTATTGTAATTGTAATTCACTGAGATGAGTATTAATTTTGGGGCCTGTGGCGCAGTGGATAGAAATATTGAATCTCTACTGCTCCAGGTGAGCATTGTTTGAAGGTAGCGGTTTCAATCCTACCCAAAGCTGGCTAGAGGCTTACTTGACCAAAACGTAGGAGACGACAACGATTATGGAAAGACAGTAATGGATGACAAGGCAGTTAGGAGATTCGGAGTTCGTATCTCGTCGCAGTTACCACCTGACGAAGGTCAGAGAAATATTTGGTCGAAATGTTGTGAAACAACTACAATAAAAAAGATGAGGATAATAGTTCGAAATAAAATAAATTAATTCCCATTGTGGTATTTTTTTTTTTTTTTTTTTTGTATGGTTGGTTTGTTTTACGGCATATCAACCCATTGTGAACCATTTACTGCTGAAAGATTAGTTGTAATACGGTGTATGGATGTTAAATGTTGCTAATCTTTCAGACGAACCTTTTGACTGTCTTGCTTTATAACTAAGTTGCTTATATATATATATATATATATATATATATATATATATATATATATATATATATATATATATATATATATATATAATTCAGCAGAGAAGCCAACAAACAACCATACGAAAAATAAATAAATACAAGCAATAAATGTTATCGTAGCCAACAATGGTTACTTTTATATCTACTTCGCTCATTTGTTTTGGTTTTCAAGTAAGTTTTATTGCCCTTTATTTAATCTCAAAAATTCAGTTTTTTCGAGCGGATTTGAAAAAAAAAAATGGCGGCGTCTTCTTTGGAAGAAGCAAGCCTCATTTTGAATTTTTGGGGTATTTTTTACGGGAGCACACAGCGTACTATAAAAACCCTAACTTCCCAATGAAGTTGGAGTGTTTATACTTACTCAACGTATATCGTAAAAAAAAAAAAATGCCAAAATTATTCAAAGCACCTGTAAACCTTGAAATGTTAAGAAAGGCTTTCGAGGTTGAGGATGTTTATTCTTAAAGTCGTTATTAACATGGAGCGGTTGGGGTGTATATTCCGAAAGCCGTTCTTAACATGGAGAGGTTGTGGGTGTTTATACTGAAAGCCGTTCTTAACATGGGGATTTGGGAGTGTATATTCCTAAATCCGTTTTTAACATGGAGAGGTTGGGGTGTTTATACTTTGGGTATATCATAAAAAAAATGCTAAAAATATTCAAAGCACCTGTAAACCATGAAATGCAAAGCTATGTTTGCTTCTTTCAAAGAAGATGCCGTCGTTTTTTTTTTTTAATTATTTTTTTTTTTCAAATCCGCTCGGAAAAACTGAATTTTTTTAGATTACATAAAGAGCAATAAAAACTACTTGAAAACGGAAACAAACGCGCCAGGTATAAAATTAACCTACGGTATAAAATAAAGGTATGAAATTAACCTACGGTATAAAATAAAGGTATGAAATTAACCTACGGTATAAAATAAAGGTATAAAATTAACCTACGGTAACATTTATTTCTTGTATATATATATATATATATATATATATATATATATATATATATATATATATATATATATATATATCTTTCCTATAGTTGTTTGTTGGGTTCTCTGTTAAATACCCATCCTTCAACCTTGTCGAAGATCTATAGATTATTTTCTTTGTAGTTGGATTTTTTAAAAGTCTATACAGTTTGTCAGTATATGATGCACTGTATAGAGTTCATATATATATATATATATATATATATATATATATATATATATATATATATATATATATATATATATATATATACATATATATATATATATATACATATATATACATATATATATATATATATACATATATATACATATATATATATACATATATATATACATATATATATATATATATACATATATATATATATATATACATATATATATACATATATATATACATATATATATATATATATATATATATATATATATATATATATATATGTAATAGAAAAATCTTATCATTGAAAATTTATTCAAATTTTCAAAAACAATAAACATTGAAAACCTTAAAATTTATCCGACAAAGAGTACAAATAAACGAGATCTTATTTTGCAGAGTTTTAAAAAATCCAATTTTTCTCATCAGAGGAAACAGGTTTGCAAAATACACAACAAATTTTGCAGGTTAAAGGGAAGCTACAAATATGAAATTACTCATACTTGCATTAAAAAGTTATTAAACAGTTAGTGAGAGTTTACTGGGATTCAAAATGATTAAGAAAGTGGGAAACGGGAAAAAGAAGAAATATATATATATATATATATATATATATATATATATATATATATAAATTTAAAGGAGATTAGAACAATAGTCTAAAAGAGCAGAGTGTATTTTAATGTAATAGTGAAATTACTAGTTTAATTAAAATACAGGAAAGAAAAAGTGCTCGTTGTAATTTGTAATCGTTGTAAATCAATCACATTACTAAATATATATATATATATATATATATATATATATATATATATATATATATATATATATATGTGTGTGTGTGTGTGTGTGTGTGTGTGTGCATATATCCTTCTACCGCTCCAGAAGATATCTCACTACTGATGCAATTCTCGATCAGTATAAAAGCAAAGTACGTCCAAGGATGGAATACTGCTGCCATATCTGGGCAGGAGCTGCTAAAAATAGCCTATCCTGCCTTGACAGAGTACAAAATAGACTTCGTGGCTTAGTGGGGGATGCCCTTTTCTCTTTCCTGCAACATCTCTCCCACAGAAGAGACGTTGCGAGCCTATCTTTGTTTTATCGTTATTTCCATGGCAGGTGCTCGTCTGAACTCCAATCTCTGGTCCCCCCTCGCCAATCTTTTATAAAAAACACCCGTCTAGCTGAGTCCACTGTCAAAAACTTTCTCCACTCTTTATCTATGCCTAAATCAAAACGTAGATTCCATGAACAGAGCTTCTTTCTTAGAACTGAACGCCTGTGTAACTCTGTTCCGTCTGCCTGCTTCCCTCCTGTCTACAACTTGAATGTTTTCAAGTCCAACGTAAACAAATTCCTGATGAACCGCACCCTTAAGTAGACACTTTAAATATCCACACTAACGTACTGTACTTACAATAACCCTTATCCCTGAGTGGCTTCCGGGCTTTGATAATTGGCGATCACCTTGTAAAAAAAAAAAAAAATATGTGTGTGAGTGTGTGTGTCGTGACTCACAGTCTTTCTTTTATTGCCCCTTGTCTTTCCCTTTGTTTAGAGGGGACAACTTGTGACCCTTCACTGTTAACACCGGAGCTTGCCTTTTTCGCTTTCCATGGGTTGACGGCCACAAAAGTTTAGTTGCTACCGTCTCCACCTTCCCCTCCTCGACGTTTTCTTCATTTTCAATAAACCTGTTGATTTAACGACAAACTGTCTTCAGAGTTTTGATTTTGGAGAATTGTTTATACTTTCCGTCGTAAGACTAAAAACACTCTAGACAATGGAGTACGTGAAAGAGAAAGAAAATTTAAACTTTACAATTTTAAATTGAACTTTACAATCAAAATTTATTGTTCGACTGAATACTCCAAAAACAATTTACAAAGTTCTTATTTCGTGGAGTTTCAAAAAATGCTATTCTTGTTATTCTTCTCATTAGAGAACAGAAAGAAATCAGCAAATTATATTTGTAGCAATGCTAGAAGTTGCTGATTGTGTCATTAAGTGAAACTACAATTTATTATAGTCATAAATTACCAAGAAAAACAAGTGTAAAAATGTTGGATATGTAAAAAATATAAAAACAAACCGTGCATAATATTTCAGCTTGCATGAAGATTCTCTCAAGGTAATCCGAAAAGCGAAAATAATTCTTTAGAGAGAATAAAGTCCAAAATTAAATCCAGTTCATAGTCATAGTCCGGTTGGAAAGTTTTCAAAGCAGCTGAAATAATGAAAATTGTTTTTTCGGACAGTCCAAAGAAAATCTATAATAAGCTCTAGTCTTGAGTTTTTTTATTCAGTTGGGATTAAATTATCTATATATAAATACTGGTATTTATATTAGATTGAACTTTACCATTGTGTATATCAGATAAACGCCACATCCTTTGATTTCATTTCTTATATATATACGAGGCTCCCGCAGTCTTTGACAGACTATGGTTGCCCACGAAGGGGTGCCTGTGCGTGAAAGTCTGATTGGCAGGAGGTGCGCATTCTCCAACAACATCTCTTCTGAGTCGACATTGTTAAATACCAGTGGCAAGTGAAGTGTACAAGACGACTAGAAACAAATGCCGAGATAAGCAGAGAGCACATACAGCACCTAGAATTCCCTGGTACTAACCAGGCTCGGCGTTGCTTAACTTCGGTGATCTGATGAGAACCGGTGTGTCAACACAATCACGCCATATATATATATATATATATATATATATATATATATATATATATATATATATATATATATATATAGCTTTATTACACATTTCAAGATCACAGGAATATACACTTAATTCACATTCATGTTGTTTAAATTACTACGTCTTACACGTGTTTCATCGAATGGCATAAACCAAACAAATAAACAAAGACGTTACATTAGTTCGTCAAAGAATAAAACGTACAGTTTTTTTCCCCCTTGGTTCAAAGAGGAAAAGTAATTTTAAAACGAAGTGGAAAAGTTTAAAAGACATAAAAATCCGAAATCCAGAACAAACAGTAAAAACACCCACTTGTTATATATAAAACATTGAAGATATACGAATATGTAGAAGAAAGAAAAGAAGTACAGTTTGTAGACGATGAGTAGAACAGACACGTTCTTAACGCCATATTTGAATTCATACTGAGCTATCAACATTACTAGGTTTTACGTATTTATACTGTTTGGAGGTGAAAAAGGAAATAAGGATAAAAAATAATAAAGAAACTATAAAAATAGATAAGAATAATAACAATGCGTTCAAAAAGCGTTGGATGAAATAATTTTTTGAATGCTAGAATGCCCTATTATGTCCTTATGAATTCAAAATGGCGTAATGGATACATATATAAGGTATATGCAGCTTCTCTTCCAATTTTCGAATTTTAATCATGTCACATCACACTTCATTTCCTTTTGACGGATTGATTGTTGCTATTTTTTCTCATGAGTTAAGGACATAATAGATTCACTGATTAATATAATAAGTGATCGCTTTTGCGCTACGAAACAGGTACTGTCAAGAATTGTAAAAGTCAACTGAATCAAAGGAATGAATTATAAGATGGTCAACATATCATGAATTTTGGAATATAGTTTTTGTCATTTATTCTCTCTCTCTCTCTCTCTCTCTCTCTCTCTATATATATATATATATATATATATATATATATATATATATATATATAAAGCTGAATGTGTGTGTGTGTGTGTGTGTGGTCACGAATAGGCTCCTATATGGTTGACTATTTTAAAAAACTGATTACATATAATGATAGAAGATGTATCGAGACACAGGAATGGGTATGTTTGATCCTGCAGAACCGTGGTTCATTAAAATTGTGGGGTTTGCGTACGCGCCTGGTCCAAAAAGTATGGAAATAAAAAATTTAAAAATTTAAAAAAAAACGTTTGCAAGCGTTTTTGATATAGATGTACATAATAATACTTTGATAAGTATGTTTTAACTTAAATAGGGATGGTATAATAAAATTGTGGGGTCCGCATTCGCGCCTGGCCTCCATAGAATGGAAATAGGCACAAACTTTAATAAAGACTTTTCATATCTATCTGCGTAAGTATACTTTGATAATTATGTTTCAGTCTGAAGAAATATGGTATAATAAAATTATGGGGTGTTCATTCGCGCCTGACCTCCATAGAATGGAAATATGTCACAAAGTTTAACAAGGTTTTTTAATATAGATCCACAAAATATTGTGATAAGTGTTTCAGTGTGAACAGGTATGGTATGATAAATTATGGGGTTTATCTATTTATTTTTACTTTCATCATATTTTGCTTTGGTTTTGATACCCCAAATTCGGAACTATCTCTTTATAACCCTTCCTTTTCATAACCTATCATACTTTCATAAATCAGAGTCCATTTTCTGTAGGCTGTTTTTGAATCCAGTCTGCGTTGGGTACTTTTGCTAGTATATATATATATATATATATATATATATATATGTATATATATATATATATATATATATATATATATATATATATATATCAGTTCAGCCCAGGTTTGCTCACGCCCTATGTACTGTTCATAACTTGCCGTACGTGTGAATACACTTTATGTAAAATTTCAAATGTTCAGACCAAAATTTGTCTGAGTAATTTTGTAGAGGACGCAGAGGTCAATTGTTTTAACTTTGACCCCAATTCTGACCCCTTTACATTTAGTATTTTGGTCTCAAATCAAAATACAAATTTTTACCCATGCCCAAGTTACCTACATCTAAATTTCAAGTCTTTAGACCCTAAATTGGCAGAGAATTTGGTAGAATCTGCAAAGGTCAAATCTTTGGAACTTTTGGCAGCCAAATTTTCGCCCCAAAACTGATTAAAAGGTTTGCTGTATGTCTGAATACCCATTATGTATAAATTTCAAATGTTTAGACCCAAAATTGGCTGAGTAGTTTGCTAGACACCGCAAAGGTCAAATCTTTTTAACTTTGTCCCCTTGGCAGTTTAAATTTTCGACCCAAACCGATTAAAAAGCTTGCCCTCTCTCTGAATACCCTTTATGTAAAATTTCAAATGTTTGGACCAGAAATTGGCTGAGAATTTGGTAGAGGCCGCAGAGATAAAATATTTTTCAACTTTGACCCCAATTTTAACCCCTTAACATTTACTTTTTGTGGCTCAAATCCAATTATAAAGTTTGATCGATGTCCTAGTAACCTATATTTAAAATTTCAAGTGTTTAGACCCAAAATTGGCAGAGGAGTTGGTAGAGTTCTCAAAGGTCAAATCATTGAACTTTGACCCTTTGACAGCCAAATTTCTGTCCGAAAACCGATTAAAAAGATTTTCCCAAATTTCAATACTCCTTATGTCAAATCTCGAGTCTCTAGGCTAAAAATTGACAGAGTTATTTGGTTGGGAAATGTACACAGACACATGCACACACACAGACATTTTCATTTTTATAGACAAACTAGCATTTCAGGTGTTTGGATATGTCTGTTGAGCAAAAAAAAAAAAAAAAGTGGTAGTAGGAAGGCAAGCTCGAACCCGTGCCGTGAAGGAGGAAAAGAACAGGAAAAAACCTGACGTCTTTGCTGTTACAACCATTGCGAAACCGGAAGTGACTTATATTTAAATTAAGGCTAGAAAATCGAAAGGAGAGGATGAATTTAAAAAATATCGGTGAAAAAAAGCAATCCCCCCGCCTCTGTAGAAAAGTGCCCAGTTGAAGGCGAAGATATTAATGTTTTTAGCCAATTTTTCAATATTTGTCGTCTGAAAGGTCGAACTTCAAAACGATACTGATCTTGGTTAAATAGATTTGACATAAGGGGTATTGAGATTTGGGAAAATCAGTTTAAACAGGTTTCGGCCAGAAATTTTGCTGTTAAGGGGTCAAAGTTCAACGATTTTACTTTTGAGAACTCTACCAACTCCTCTGCCAATTTTTGGTTTTGCACTTGAAATTTTAGCTATAGATTACTTGGATCTAACTTTATAATTTGATTTGTGCCCAAAACAATAAATGTTAAGGGGTTATAATAGGGGTCAAAATTAAAAAAAATTTACCTCTGCGGTCTCTAACAAATTACTCAGCCAATTTTTTATCTAAACTATTAAGCAAATTTTAGGTCTAAAGTGTATTCAGACATGCAGCAAGTTTTTTAATCAGTTTTTGTACGAAAATTTGGCTGGCAAGAGGTCAAAATTGACAGAGTTGACTTTTTCAGACTTTACCAAACTTCTCCGCCAATTTTGGGTCTAAACACTTGAAATTTTAGAAATGGGACTTGAAATTTGGACATGGGTCAAACATTTGACTTCAATTTGAACACAAAACAATAAATGTTTAGAAGTTAAAATTGGGGTCAAAGTTAAAAAAAAAAAAAAGGTTGAACTCTGCAGTCTCTACCAACTTTTCTCTATATGGTAGTTAAGGAAGCCTATTATATAGAAAGGCATTACCGTAGATATTCACACTTTTTAATATATACATAGCACATAAAGTTATGAACATTACATAGAGAGCGAGCAAAGCCGGGCTGAACTGCTAGTATATCTATAGAAGTGAAAATGTCTGTGTGTGTGTGTGTGTGTGTGTGTGTGTGTGTGTGTGTGTGTGTGTGTGTGTGTCTGTCTGTCTGTCTGTCTGTCTATCTGTCTGTGTACATTTATCTTCCAAATAACTCTGTCGATTTTAAAAAATTTGGCAGGCAAGTGGTCAAAGTTGACACAGTTGACCTTTGCAGACTCTACCAAACTGCTCCGCCAATTTTGGGTCTAAACACTTGAAATTTAGATGTAGATGGACATTGGTCAAATATTTTTATTTGATTTGAGCCTAAAACAATAAATATTAAGCGATCAAAATTGGGGTAAAGTTTTTAAAAGTTTGACCTCTGCGATCCTCACCAACTTTTCTCTATGTTGGTTAAGGAAGCCTATTATATAGAAAGGCATTACTGTAGATATTCACACTTTTTAATATATACATATGCACATAAAGTTATGAACAGTATATAGAGAGCGAGCAAAGCCGGGCGGAACTGCTAGTATATATAATAAACAAATAACAAAAGTCTATATTTCAAATTTCATGATGTTGACCACCTTACAATTTATTCCTTTAATTTACGTTGATATTTACAATTGTTGACAGTGAATGTTAACATTTGTTTGTTATATGCTCTGTAATTGCATTGAGTTTCATGAATTAAGAATCAGTATATAAAAAAGGTGAAATATAATTGAAAAAAATCATTTTTCCACAGAAACATATATATATATATATATATATATATATATATATATATATATATATATGTATAAAATTTATTTATACAAGCATTAATGGCTGTTTTATGAAGACACGAAGCAAAGTGCTCAACTATGCAGGAGCATATGTATATAGCCAGTAGAGTTTAGTTTCCTAGAAGTACATCCAATGAAACAACATGTGTCTACCAAAGAGTGCTCAATGAGTGAACAGAGCAGGTATATATGTTTGTATAAATAAATTTAATATACCTGCTCTGTTCACTCATTGAGCACTCTTTGGTAGACACGTTGTTTCATTGGATGTACTTCTAGGAAACTAAACTCTACTGGCTATATATATATATATATATATATATATATATATATATATATATATATATATGCTTGTGCGTGTGTGTGTGTGTATATATATATATATATATATATATATATATATATATATATGTTTGTGCGTGTGTGTGTATATATATATATATATATATATATATATATATATATATATATATATATATATATATATATATATATATATATATATATATATCGTTTTCTTGCCTGCCGGTATTAATGATAAAAAATAACAATCTCAAAGTTGTCTTATTGTAACTATGTTCACTAGCAGAAATCTCTTCACATCCGGTTATAATTATTGGCGCTATAATCGTTGACTCACCCGGCACCCTAGGCTTTTGTATTCCCGATGGGCAAGATGTCAGAATTTGGGGATGGATTTGTCTCTTCTGTAATGCGAGGAATAATAACCTTGTTTTCTTTGGAAATAAATAAATAAACAAATAAATAAATAAATAAGCAAAAAAAAAAAAAAAAAAAACTCTGGAGGAATAATTAAAACAAGATTTGGGTGCAACCAATTTATATCCGCCATGTTTTTCGTTGATCTCAACAATCCACAACCATGGAAGAAAATAGTATTTTTTAAACGAATGCATTTGTTTTCTTTTTTTTTTCTTCTTCTTTTTTTAATTTTCTCAAATGTCATCTACACAACAAGTATACATAGATACAAGGTTTGAAACCGGCTTTAAAAAGGGATATTGCTGACCTCATTGAATTACATGGTTTGAAGTATGATAATATGGAATGGAAACTTTCATCGACTCATCTAGCAAGGTGTTACTAGGACTGTTTGTTTGTTTGTTTTTTTGTTTGTTTTTTTTTTTTTTTTACCTTTTCTTCCCACCCCACGCCAATGAAATTTTGTTTTTAATAAAAAAAAACAAATTTATTATACATTTCTATTTTTATAGATATTATAAATATGGTATATTTAAATAAAAAAAAAAAATTTTTAATAAAAAAGACGATTTGGATTGTGGAATCTTAAGTGTAATGACCTCTGGTGTGAATGTCGTATTTTGGTGACTGAGAACTGTAGCTAGGAATAGCTGAGACAAATCAAAGGTAGAGTGACAAGGATGACCATAGACCCCCACCTACCCAATTTTTTTTATTGACCTTGTGCCTTATTTTGTTTTCTTTAGATCGTGTTCACGAAATAAAAAATATAAGCCAAAAACAGAAGTCTTTGAAGAGATCATTCATCAACGAGTAGCTTCATTATAATTTTCTTGCTTTTCAAAATATTTTATAAGCCTTCTGTGAATAAATCAATCCGATATTTTCTATTGAATATTGCATTTCATAGAGATGAGAGAACGCAATGAAACTTTATTTGTCATCTTCGTTAGTAACGTTAGTAGAAGAGAGAAACGGGTTTAGTAGGTGGAAGTATTCTTGTGTGAAGATAGAATTAATATCATGTCGGCTGGTTGAAGGAGAGAACAGTTCAGTTCCATTTACATGTGTTTATAGCTAGTAGTCGCCAGAGCAAAGGAAGTCAGTTAAAAGAGAAAGAAAAGGGCAAAGTCTTCAGAGTCTTTGCATGTTGTCGTGGGTGAGTGTGAGTTGTATGTTCTTTAGCATGACAAAGAATGTTCGTTTGGGTACAGCACATGGAAATAAATGTGAGTTCGAAGAGAGCCATTGTTAGATCGTAGTACTTATCTTCAGCCTGGAGCAGAAGACCCAGGCTAATGTCCACTGTCCGGCACGGTCAGGATCAAAAAAGGATTTCGCCTTTTATATACTCTGTCACGTGATAGAGAGCTGGCTTATGATTGGACAAGCCAGGGAGAAAATGGATTTCAAATCTCGAGTCGAGAGAATTAGCTTCTGCCTGTGATTGTAGCGAGTGTCGACTGCTACAGTTTTATTCCAATGATTTGGATTTAATGCAAAAAGTTGGCCTAAAATCATGCATGATGGAATGATAAAATGATAAGACGAAATAATTCCATTTCCATTTGATGAAAACCGGTTTTCTTTTGTTGCTGCAGACCATCTAATAGTGGCCCAGTTGTGTACCAATCCCCAGAACGATAGGAGCCTTCTATCATGTCTGAAAGTGACACAATGTTCAACAAGCGAGATTGGAGATTCACTGCTGTACAACTCATACTCTCTAGCGATCCAAGTTATAACCACAGGACCATTGCCAGCAACCTCAAAATAAAAATCTGGACAGTTCAACGTTTGGGGATACAACTCATCGAATGATCCACGGTTATGATCCTTGGTGTGGTTTCAAGTGAGAGCCACATCAGACCACCTCACGTATTCAAAGTTGGCTTGAAAGTCAACACCAACGTGTACCTGGATGTGCTGAAGAGTGTGGTGTTTCCCTGGTGCAATCAGGTGGTCGCTGGCAGACCCTGGGTGTGGCAGCAGAACTCAGCACCAGCCCACAAGTCCAAAGACACCCAGGCGTCACTGGCAGAAGGAGTGCTATGACTTTGTGCCATTCTCTCACTGGCCCCTCTCCTCCCCTGACCTGAACCTGTTGAATTACTTTGTTTTGTCATATGTCGAAAACATCACCAACATGACCTCTCACAACACCAATGAGTGTAAAGTGGTCAGTGACACAACAGCTTAGTGATCAGTAGTACCTATTTACAATGTGTCCCAACGGGACAGAGTTAGACACCAGGGTCGTTTTTTAACGTGGAGAAAATGAACAAAAATAAAAATTGTCTCAGTCATGAAGGATTTCTCCTCCACTGACAGAGAACAAGAAATTGAAGCGCAGCATCTGGAGAACAGATACTACACTTTGATCTTGATCTGAAGGCCAAAAGTGATCGGTAGTAGTGGAAATTGGGTAGAATTTGATTGTTTAAGGGAATGGCTTAAACTGTAGAATCTATTTACATTAGATTTGAAAACATTGTTGTAGTCAGCTGGAAAGCAGGCCAGCAGTACAGAGTTCTACAGATGGGCAGTAATAGGAAAGAAACTTTTTTTATGGATTTTGGAATAAGTACAATAAAGATAACAAATATGTGAATACTTAACATAAGTTCAATTGACATTTTTAGAGAAAAGAATGGCGATAGGTTCCCCTCTCACTGCGAGAAGCTTCCATCTTTAATATGTAACTATTAAGGATCGTCTTAGCTTGATTCGACTCTGCATTTAACAGGAGTTTAAAAGAAAAACCATCATAACGTTAACAGTGTTCGATCAGTTATGGACTCTTGCGTGAAGAATTTTTGATACTTGTACATTTTAATCAAGACATTAAAAAAATGAAAATATCGAAAACAAGTTTAAATTGTACATATCCGTTATTGAATGAAGTTCTCAAAAAAAAAAAATTCACTTAATTTCATCAAGTATTTTTTTTTACAGCGAAAAAACAGTTTGTTATGATACCGAGCAAAAGGTTGGATTTTTAGGAAAAAAAAGCTAGTATTAAAGATGGGGAGGGAGTGTCGGTGCTTTAAACTGAGTTATCTCCCCATGGCATGTTCAAAAAATTCAAAGATGTCTACCTTCAATGCGCTGTCAAAAAACGTGTTTTTCCTCTATAAAAAAAAAAAAAAATTACTTGATCAAAATAAGTGAAATTTTTTTCAGAGATCTTCATTTCAAAACGGATGCGTACAATATAATCTTTTTTCGATATTTTCATTTTTTAATGCCTTGATTAAACTGTACAAGTGCTGCTTTTTTTATGGAAATATTAAGTTGGGGGGGCAATAGAATTGTCAGACCTTGTAAACAAAACAATAATGTGAGTGGGTTTTATTTTTTTCATGGTAAGTAAGTACTTGATAAACTTGTACGGAAAAAACTTAATGAGAAAAAAAAAAGGAAAATAGAAGTGTTTCATAAGTAGAAAGTAATTTCTTTTAGTAACGCCATTAATTTGGTTCAACCTCAGGTGCTTAGCAGCCTAATTTATTTAGTCAAAAACCCAAAGGAATGGGATGCTAATGAGGAAGACGCTGCACTGATCTTTCAAGTGGGGGAAATTGAATTTAATAGAGAAATGATTACTATGACGTTAACCATATTTTATTGGCACCATTTGTGAGTCTTTTAATATCTTCTGTGTTTTACTCTGGTTCGTAGAAATCAAGTGAGTTCATCCGTCCCTTTTTTAATTCTTGTTTTTTGTTTTTCGTTATCTGACTGGGCGACTAGTTATTCTCCACGCCTCTCAACCTTGTTAACACGGAAGATGGTAAACATATAATTTTGTCTTAAGTTTCTGATGAAGAACTTGAAACTACAGGGTGTAACCATAAAATTGTTATCCTAAAAAAGATGACATGATTCCATTTCTGTTTGATGAAAACCGTTTCTTTTGTTGCTGCAGACCATCTACTAGTTGGCCAGTTGTGTACAAATCCCAACAGTGATAGGAACCTTCTATCATGTCTGAAAGTGACACAATGTTCAACGAGCGAGATCGGAGATGCACTGCTGTATAATCAAGCTCTCTACCAATCCAAGTTATCTCAACAGGACCATTGCCAGCCTCCTCAATAGGTAAATTCGGACAGTTCAATGCTTGACAACACAACTCAATGAAGTTTCCGGTCACAGTTATGGTCTTTGGTGTGGTTTCAAATGAGGGCCATATCATGCCATCTCACATCTTCGAAGACAGATTGAAAGTCAACACAAAAATGTACCTGAATGTGTTGAAGAGTGTGGTGATCCCCTGGTGCAATCAGGTGGCCACTGGCATACCCTAGGTGAGCCAGCAGGATCTGGTGCTGGCCCACAAGTCCAAAGAGACCCATTTTTCGCTTCAGAAGGAATGATATGACTTTGTACCCTTCTCTCACTGCCCTCTTCCTCCTCCTCCTCCTCCTCCTCCTCCTCCTCCTCCTCCTCCTCCCCCTCCTCCTCCTCCTCCTCTGACCTAAACCCACTGGACTACATCGTTTGGTCATACGTCGAGAACATCACCAAGATGACCTCTCACAACACCAATACCAGCTTAATGGCCGCCATCCACTGAGTATTCGCAGAGCTCTTGCCAATACTTGTGGAAAAGGTATTCTCCTAGTTCCGGACACGTATTAAGGTGGTGATTGAGGCTGAAGGCAGCTACATTGAATAGATGTCAGCTCCACTGCATAATCAAATTATCTGAATTGATTTTTTCAATAAAAGTTTTAAAATAAAGCTGTAGTGTTGTTTTCTTTAAGGCAACAAATTTACCGTTTCATCCTTAAAAAATCTTATCATTTGTTTAAAAATTATTGAAGTGCAATTGTGTGCCAAGATTTTTTTCATGATGCCAGGCAACGGACGATGGACAACATAATAATTAAAATGTTTGTAAGTAAATGAAATCTTGAAATCTCAAAAGTAGATCTAATATTTTGTATCTGGATGATACTATGGTGTCATGAATGTATGCAGTGAGTTGCATATGATATGAGGGGGTGTTTGACCGGACAAGATGGGGTGGAGGAGTGCAGAGAAATGCAAAAACTTAGCTAGGAAAATAGGACTAATCGCCGATATGTCATTATGGGTCTGTTAAAGGCAAAGCAGATGGTATATTGTCTCAAAAATGGAGACAGATTTGGAGATGGTTATATTAGAAGTGACATTAGAGAATAAGGGCCATACACAGTGCTGGGCAAAAACAAACCCCAGGGGACTGCCAATAGATATCAGTGTGAACAACAAACCCCTCCCAGGAAAGAGAGAGAGAGAGAGAGAGAGAGAGAGAGAGGTGTTGTGTGGACGAGACAAGGAGAGGAAGAGAGAAAGAATGTTTTTAACCACTCTCCGAAGGGGAAAAGGGGTTGGATTTAGAAAAAAGGAATTCTAAAAAGAGTAGAGTCGTAGCCAACAAACTGAACTACTGGGTTGGTCAAGCGCTCCCGATTTTTTTTTTTTTGGGGGGGGGGGCCTCGAGGCCTGATGTTATGATGTTAACTAGTTTGTGTTAATGGGAAATCTGTGACTTTACTTGCCTGGTCTTACATCGTTCATTGCTATAGTCAATTTAGTTGTTTGGTTGTTTTTGTTTTACGGCATATCAACCTTTTTCAGGTTATTTAACGCCAAATCCAAAGATTTTGAAGAAAAATGTTTTAATAGAATATATTTGTTGTTTTCAAGTCGGTTTCTATTAAACCCATAGTTAAGACACTAACAGGCACTACCACTCTGGGTCAGAGTGGACCTGGGAGCAATGGCAATTAAAGGGTGGCTCCACACTTCCCAAAGCCTGCAAGCTGGTGCCTCACCACTGGATATAGTTTAAGGTCAGATCCAGGAACCCTCAATTTAGACAGTAGCTGTTATCAAGTAATTAAATTAATAAATAGTTTGTTATTGTTATAAACCGGAGTTCTGTTTGTTTGTGGTGAGGACTCTTCATTTTTGCAGCAAGCTGTAAGGACCAGCGGAGTGATTGATGTACCCGGAGACTACACAGGATAGGAGATGATTCGGTCGAGAGACAAAGCGCCCCACCAAGAAAACACAGTGGGTGAAGACGATCAACAGGCCAACTAGTGATGGGACAACGTACGATCGAAAGAAAACCTGTCATATCGGGTGCAGTCCAACGAGGTTATAGACACCCGGCGTGGTTGGTGCAATGTCGGTCCCGTTATACTGTGTTTTATTCTCGTTTATAGCAATAAAGTAAGTTCTATATAATAAAGTAAGTTTTATATAATAAAGTAAGTTTTATATAATAAAGTAAGTTTTATATAACAAAGTAAGTTCTATATAATAAAGTAAGTTCTATATAATAAAGTAAGTTCTATATAATAAAGTTAGTTCTATATAATAAAGTAAGTTTTATATAATAAAGTAAGTTCTATATAATAAAGTAAGTTCTATATAATAAAGTAAGTTTTATATAATAAAGCAAGTTCTATATAATAAAGTAAGTTTTATATAATAAAGTAAGTTCTATATAATAAGGTAAGTTCTATATAATAAAGTAAGTTTTATATAATAAAGTAAGTTCTATATAATAAAGTAAGTTTTATATAATAAAGTAAGTTCTATATAATAAGGTAAGTTCTATATAATAAAGTAAGTTCTATATAATAAAGTAAGTTCTATATAATAAAGTAAGTTCTATATAATAAAGTAAGTTTTATATAATAGGGTAAGTTCTATATAATAAGGTAAGTTCTATATAATAAAGTAAGTTCTATATAATAAAGTAAGTTTTATATAATAAAGTAAGTTTTATATAATAAGGAAAGTTCTATATAATAAAGTAAGTTTTATATAATAAAGTAAGTTTTATATAATAAAGTAAGTTTTATATAATAAGGTAAGTTCTATATAATAATGTAAGTTCTATATAATAAAGTAAGTTTTATATAATAAAGTAAGTTCTATATAATAAAGTAAGTTTTATATAATAAAGTAAGTTTTATATAATAAAGTAAGTTTTATATAATAAGGTAAGTTCTATATAATAAGGTAAGTTCTATATAATAAAGTAAGTTTTATATAATAAAGTAAGTTTTATATAATAAGGTAAGTTCTATATAATAAAGTAAGTTCTATATAATAAAGTAAGTTTTATATAATAAAGTAAGTTCTATATAATAAAGTAAGTTTTATATAATAAAGTAAGTTTTATATAATAAAGTAAGTTCTATATAATAAAGTAAGTTCTATATAATAAAGTAAGTTCTATATAATAAAGTAAGTTCTATATAATAAAGTAAGTTCTATATAATAAAGTACGTTTTATATAATAAAGTAAGTTCTATATAATAAAGTAAGTTTTATATAATACGGTAAGTTCTATATAATAAAGTAAGTTTTATATAATAAGGTAAGTTCTATATAATAAAGTAAGTTCTATATAATAAAGTAAGTTTTATATAATAAGGTAAGTTCTATATAATAAAGTAAGTTCTATATAATAAAGTAAGTTTTATATAATAAAGTAAGTTCTATATAATAAAGTAAGTTTTATATAATAAGGTAAGTTCTATATAATAAAGTAAGTTTTATATAATAAAGTAAGTTTTATATAATAAGGTAAGTTTTATATAATAAAGTAAGTTCTATATAATAAAGTAAGTTTTATATAATAAAGTAAGTTTTATATAATAAAGTAAGTTCTATATAATAAAGTAAGTTCTATATAATAAAGTAAGTTTTATATAATAAAGTAAGTTCTATATAATAAAGTAAGTTCTATATAATAAAGTAAGTTTTATATAATAAGGTAAGTTCTATATAATAAAGTAAGTTTTATATAATAAAGTAAGTTTTATATAATAAAGTAAGTTCTATATAATAAAGTAAGTTCTATATAATAAAGTAAGTTCTATATAATAAAGTAAGTTCTATATAATAAAGTAAGTTCTATATAATAAAGTAAGTTTTATATAATAAGGTAAGTTCTATATAATAAAGTAAGTTCTATATAATAAAGTAAGTTTTATATAATAAGGTAAGTTCTATATAATAAAGTAAGTTCTATATAATAAAGTAAGTTTTATATAATAAGGTAAGTTCTATATAATAAAGTAAGTTCTATATAATAAGGTAAGTTCTATATAATAAAGTAAGTTTTATATAATAAAGTAAGTTCTATATAATAAAGTAAGTTTTATATAATAAAGTAAGTTTTATATAATAAAGTAAGTTCTATATAATAAGGTAAGTTCTATAATATAAAGTAAGTTCTATATAATAAGGTAAGTTCTATATAATAAAGTAAGTTCTATATAATAAAGTAAGTTCTATATAATAAAGTAAGTTCTATATAATAAAGTAAGTTTTATATAATAAAGTAAGTTCTATATAATAAGGTAAGTTCTATATAATAAAGTAAGTTTTATATAATAAGGTAAGTTCTATATAATAAAGTAAGTTTTATATAATAAAGTAAGTTCTATATAATAAAGTAAGTTCTATATAACAAAGTAAGTTCTATATAATAAAGTAAGTTTCATATAATAAAGTAAGTTTTATATAATAAAGTAAGTTCTATATAATAAAGTAAGTTTTATATAATAAGGTAAGTTCTATATAATAAAGTAAGTTTTATATAACAAAGTAAGTTTTATATAATAAAGTAAGTTTTATATAATAAAGTAAGTTTTATATAATAAAGTAAGTTCTATATAATAAAGTAAGTTTTATATAATAAAGTAAGTTTTATATAATAAAGTAAGTTCTATATAATAAGGTAAGTTTTATATAATAAAGTAAGTTCTATATAATAAAGTAAGTTTTATATAATAATGTAAGTTCTATATAATAAAGTAAGTTCTATATAATAAAGTAAGTTCTATATAATAAAGTAAGTTTTATATAATAAAGTAAGTTCTATATAATAAAGTAAGTTTTATATAATAAGGTAAGTTCTATATAATAAAGTAAGTTCTATATAATAAAGTAAGTTTTATATAATAAGGTAAGTTCTATATAATAAAGTAAGTTTTATATAATAAGGTAAGTTCTATATAATAAAGTAAGTTCTATATAATAAAGTAAGTTTTATATAATAAGGTAAGTTCTATATAATAAAGTAAGTTTTATATAATAAGGTAAGTTCTATATAATAAAGTAAGTTCTATATAATAAAGTAAGTTTTATATAATAAGGTAAGTTCTATATAATAAAGTAAGTTCTATATAATAAAGTAAGTTTTATATAATAAGGTAAGTTCTATATAATAAAGTAAGTTCTATATAATAAAGTAAGTTTGATATAATAAAGAAGTTTTATATAATAAAGTAAGTTCTATATAATAAAGTAAGTTCTATATAATAAAGTAAGTTTTATATAATAAGGTAAGTTCTATATAATAAAGTAAGTTCTATATAATAAAGTAAGTTTTATATAATAAGGTAAGTTTTATATAATAAAGTAAGTTTTATATAATAAGGTAAGTTCTATATAATAAAGTAAGTTCTATATAATAAAGTAAGTTTTATATAATAAGGTAAGTTCTATATAATAAAGTAAGTTCTATATAATAAAGTAAGTTTTATATAATAAGGTAAGTTCTATATAATAAAGTAAGTTCTATATAATAAAGTAAGTTTTACATAATAAAGTAAGTTTTATATAATAAAGTAAGTTCTATATAATAAAGTAAGTTCTATATAATAAAGTAAGTTTTATATAATAAAGTAAGTTCTATATAATAAGGTAAGTTCTATATAATAAAGTAAGTTTTATATAATAAGGTAAGTTCTATATAATAAAGTAAGTTTTATATAATAAAGTAAGTTTTATATAATAAAGTAAGTTTTATATAACAAAGTAAGTTCTATATAATAAAGTAAGTTTTATATAATAAAGTAAGTTTTATATAATAAAGTAAGTTTTATATAATAAAGTAAGTTCTATATAATAAAGTAAGTTTTATATAATAAAGTAAGTTCTATATAATAAAGTAAGTTTTATATAATAAGGTAAGTTCTATATAATAAAGTAAGTTCTATATAATAAAGTAAGTTCTATATAATAAAGTAAGTTTTATATAATAAGGTAAGTTCTATATAATAAAGTAAGTTCTATATAATAAAGTAAGTTTTATATAATAAGGTAAGTTCTATATAATAAAGTAAGTTCTATATAATAAAGTAAGTTTTATATAATAAAGTAAGTTTTATATAATAAGGTAAGTTCTATATAATAAAGTAAGTTCTATATAATAAGGTAAGTTCTATATAATAAAGTAAGTTTTATATAATAAAGTAAGTTCTATATAATAAAGTAAGTTTTATATAATAAAGTAAGTTTTATATAATAAAGTAAGTTCTATATAATAAGGTAAGTTCTATAATATAAAGTAAGTTCTATATAATAAGGTAAGTTCTATATAATAAAGTAAGTTCTATATAATAAAGTAAGTTCTATATAATAAAGTAAGTTCTATATAATAAAGTAAGTTTTATATAATAAAGTAAGTTCTATATAATAAGGTAAGTTCTATATAATAAAGTAAGTTTTATATAATAAGGTAAGTTCTATATAATAAAGTAAGTTTTATATAATAAAGTAAGTTCTATATAATAAAGTAAGTTCTATATAACAAAGTAAGTTCTATATAATAAAGTAAGTTTCATATAATAAAGTAAGTTTTATATAATAAAGTAAGTTCTATATAATAAAGTAAGTTTTATATAATAAGGTAAGTTCTATATAATAAAGTAAGTTTTATATAACAAAGTAAGTTTTATATAATAAAGTAAGTTTTATATAATAAAGTAAGTTTTATATAATAAAGTAAGTTCTATATAATAAAGTAAGTTTTATATAATAAAGTAAGTTTTATATAATAAAGTAAGTTCTATATAATAAGGTAAGTTTTATATAATAAAGTAAGTTCTATATAATAAAGTAAGTTTTATATAATAATGTAAGTTCTATATAATAAAGTAAGTTCTATATAATAAAGTAAGTTCTATATAATAAAGTAAGTTTTATATAATAAAGTAAGTTCTATATAATAAAGTAAGTTTTATATAATAAGGTAAGTTCTATATAATAAAGTAAGTTCTATATAATAAAGTAAGTTTTATATAATAAGGTAAGTTCTATATAATAAAGTAAGTTTTATATAATAAGGTAAGTTCTATATAATAAAGTAAGTTCTATATAATAAAGTAAGTTTTATATAATAAGGTAAGTTCTATATAATAAAGTAAGTTTTATATAATAAGGTAAGTTCTATATAATAAAGTAAGTTCTATATAATAAAGTAAGTTTTATATAATAAGGTAAGTTCTATATAATAAAGTAAGTTCTATATAATAAAGTAAGTTTTATATAATAAGGTAAGTTCTATATAATAAAGTAAGTTCTATATAATAAAGTAAGTTTGATATAATAAAGAAGTTTTATATAATAAAGTAAGTTCTATATAATAAAGTAAGTTCTATATAATAAAGTAAGTTTTATATAATAAGGTAAGTTCTATATAATAAAGTAAGTTCTATATAATAAAGTAAGTTTTATATAATAAGGTAAGTTTTATATAATAAAGTAAGTTTTATATAATAAGGTAAGTTCTATATAATAAAGTAAGTTCTATATAATAAAGTAAGTTTTATATAATAAGGTAAGTTCTATATAATAAAGTAAGTTCTATATAATAAAGTAAGTTTTATATAATAAGGTAAGTTCTATATAATAAAGTAAGTTCTATATAATAAAGTAAGTTTTACATAATAAAGTAAGTTTTATATAATAAAGTAAGTTCTATATAATAAAGTAAGTTCTATATAATAAAGTAAGTTTTATATAATAAAGTAAGTTCTATATAATAAGGTAAGTTCTATATAATAAAGTAAGTTTTATATAATAAGGTAAGTTCTATATAATAAAGTAAGTTTTATATAATAAAGTAAGTTTTATATAATAAAGTAAGTTTTATATAACAAAGTAAGTTCTATATAATAAAGTAAGTTTTATATAATAAAGTAAGTTTTATATAATAAAGTAAGTTTTATATAATAAAGTAAGTTCTATATAATAAAGTAAGTTTTATATAATAAAGTAAGTTCTATATAATAAAGTAAGTTTTATATAACAAAGTAAGTTTTATATAATAAAGTAAGTTTTATATAATAAAGTAAGTTCTATATAATAGAGTAAGTTTTATATAATAAAGTAAGTTTTATATAATAAAGTAAGTTCTATATAATAAAGTAAGTTCTCTATAATAAAGTAAGTTCTATATAATAAAGTAAGTTTTATATAATAAAGTAAGTTCTATATAATAAAGTAAGTTTTATATAATAAAGTAAGTTTTATATAATAAAGTAAGTTCTATATAATAAAGTAAGTTTTATATAATAAAGTAAGTTCTATATAATAAAGTAAGTTTTATATAATAAAGTAAGTTTTATATAATAAAGTAAGTTTTATATAATAAAGTAAGTTTTATATAATAAAGTAAGTTTTATATAATAAAGTAAGTTTTATATAATAAAGTAAGTTCTATATAATAAAGTAAGTTTTATATAATAAAGTAAGTTCTATATAATAAAGTAAGTTCTATATAATAAAGTAAGTTCTATATAACAAAGTAAGTTCTATATAATAAAGTAAGTTTTATATAATAAAGTAAGTTTTATATAATAAAGTAAGTTCTATATAATAAAGTAAGTTCTATATAATAAAGTAAGTTCTATATAATAAAGTAAGTTTTATATAATAAAGTAAGTTCTATATAATAAAGTAAGTTCTATATAATAAAGTAAGTTCTATATAACAAAGTAAGTTCTATATAATAAAGTAAGTTTTATATAATAAAGTAAGTTCTATATAATAAAGTAAGTTTTATATAATAAAGTAAGTTCTATATAATAAAGTAAGTTTTATATAATAAAGTAAGTTCTATATAATAAAGTAAGTTTTATATAATAAAGTAAGTTCTATATAATAAAGTAAGTTCTATACAATAAAGTAAGTTCTATATAATAAAGTAAGTTCTATACAATAAAGTAAGTTCTATACAATAAAGTAAGTTCTATCTTCCCTTTGTCAGTTTTTGATTTTTTTTTTATCCTTCTATACAACTGGCAATTATTCTCACCAGTCAACACTGCCATACCAGTGGCATTTACTCTAGGTGGCTTTAACCAGTTTCCTCTAAAGGAGAAATGTAAAGGAATATCAAATTCACAAACGTTTCCCAGTCACATGTATATCCTGGTATGGGGAGATGGCGATGTTAGGTTTTTACAGTTCTTGCAGGGAAATGTGGACATCTTCCTACATACAGCGCTTGGTATTCTCAAATTGGTTACCCATCTGGTACTGACCAGGTTCAATGTTGTTTAATTTTGATGATCTAACGAGAACCTGTGTTTCAACGTGATTAAGTCAACACTGTAACTCAATAAGATGTTATTTAATATTTCTCCTCATGCGCAGGAAATTTATTGGTAAGAAAAATGTAAACAACTAAATCGCCAACGCAATTCCATTTCAGAATGATATGCTTTTAGAATAAATTGCTTAAAAAGGTTAAAAACGTAAGCGTGAAATGGATGAATTTAGAAATCACAGCAAAAAAAACATTTATAAAGACATTTTTTATGTATAACTAGAGAATCTAATCTTGTAAAACAATGTCCTATAATAATATTTACTATTACATAAAGGGAACTCTGTGTGTGTGTGTGTGTAAGTTCGTTCCTTATGGACTCCAAAACTGCTGGCCGATTATTATCAAATTTCACACAAATGTACTTTATATATCTGGCAGTGTTCTTAGATAGGCTTTGTATCGAAATGTCTTCGATAAAGTATTGATAATCGATGTAATGGAATGTTCTGACAAAAGAAGAAACAGTTGATATTAACTAAAGTTAACACCTTATTACAGTCTAATATCACAAGTGCATTTGATAAGTTTCATTAACGCACAAGCAGAAAGGCTGGACATATAAACTCTTGCTTCCCTTATTTTTGTCCTATAGACCTCACTCTGTGAGTGGTATTTCTGACAAAGAGTGCCGAATTGCTGTTTCTGGATTGGAATCTTACCATCTAACACTTATTGTTGGCTAGTTATTGACCTTGATATAGTATTTAATCTTGAAATAATATTTTCCTTCGATTTTTAACTTCAAGTGTCATTATACCTTGTCGGATGCCCATAAAAAATATCCAACGTGGATCATATTATGCTCTAGCATTTTGAGAAAGGTTAGAATGCAATAGAGATTCCAATGGACTTTATTATGGCGAAGGAAGAATCAGCAAAGAGAAAGTTGAAAGACGGTTCAATTCGGGTGATAAAAACTGCGGAGATAAAGATGGTTGAGGTCGACCATCAAATTTCAACGATCTGTAGAACAGATCCAAAACAAGAATGTTGGCTGAAGACTTTAATGCACACCATTTGTACATCGTTTAGCGTCTTATATCTATATATCTATTTATCTATCTATCTATCTATAAAAGTGAACGTGTCTGTGTGTCTGTGTACATTTCCCTACGAAATAACTCTCTCAATTTTTAGTCTACAGACTCGAAATTTGATATACAGGCTACTGAGATGTGGGAAAATCGATGTGATCGGTTTTCGTCAGGAAGTTTGGCTGTTAAGGGGTCAAAGCTCAATGATTTAATCTTTAAGAACTCTACCAAACTCTTCCGACAATTTTGGGTCTAAGCACTAGAAATTTTAGATATAGGTTCCTTGGACATGGATCTAACTTAATAAATTGATTTGAGCCCAAAACAATAAATATTAAGGGGTCATAATAGGGGTCAAAGCTAAAAAAGTTGACCGTTTTTTTTTTTTTTTTTGGCTCAACATACACCTCCAAACACCCGAGCAACGAATGGTCGAAATGCTAGTATATCTATAAAAGTGAACGTGTCTGTGTGTCTTTGTGTCTGTCTGTGTGTCTGTCTGTCTGTGTACATTTCCCTACGCAATAACTCTCTCAATTTTTAGTCTACAGACTCGAAATTTGATATACAGGGTACTGGAATTTGGAAAAATCTATGTGATCGGTTTTAGGCCAGAAATTTGGCTGTTTAGGGGTCAAAGTTCAACGATTTGACTTTTGAGAACTCTACCAAACTCATCCGACAATTTTGGGTCTACACATTTTAAATTTGAGATATAGACTACTTGGACAGGAATCTAACTTTATAATTCTATTTGAGCTTAAAACAATAAATGCTAAAGCGTAAAAATTGCGGTCTCTACCAACTTTTCTCTGTGAATGCTAAGTGATTTTGAATATTTGGTCAGGGTTTACTTTAGGGAAAAGTATCCTCATACCAGGATGTTCTGTACAGAGAGACCTTAGACACTCGAGGATAGTCTTTGTTGTTGTGTGTGTGTGTGTGTGTGTGTGTGCATATATATATATATATATATATATATATATATATATATATATATATATATATATATATATTTGATTTGATCACTGTCTGTCTGACGTAATGAACATTTAAATTAAAATGTTTAAAATTCAACGCTATTTCTATTTCACACGGTTAATGGTAGCCGAATGGATGCGGCCTCCGCTAATCGAGCCAGAGATGTCTCGTGTCGCGGGGTTCGAATCGTTCGACTGGTAGTAATCGTGACACCCTGCACTGAAGAATCCCGAAAGGATGAAACACTAGTGTCTGTAGGTATTTAATTATTATAGTAAAAAAATAATTATATATATATATATATATATATATATATATATATATATATATATATATATATATATACTAGCAAAGATACCCGCGCATCGCACGGGACTTTTCTGCACACTTAGGTACGCAATTTGTGGGCACCTTTCCAGTAATTGGATATTGTAAGATGGAAGTAAATTTCAACTCGATGCTTAAATCTTATCTAACACATTGAATACTGAAAACATACCACAATCAGATCAGATCAGTTTTTCATCATATCATTTTGTAGAACTTTTCATTGAAGAGCATCGTGGTAAACTACATTTCTGCTTCTTTGATTTGGAGCCAGAATGTAAAGTTTTTCTGAACTTCCTGTCCGGCTGACGGAGACGTAGAACATACTGTGACTGAAGCAGTCTGATGTCAGGTCTACGCCAATGGTTTTGAACGTCTGACCTTGTCTTTTATTTATGCTCATTGGAAAACACATCTTCACAGGAAACATTTCTAGATAGTACAATTAAAACAACGCCCCAACATCTCCCCCGCTGCCCCCCCCCCCAATATAAACAAAATGTTTTTGGAGGGGGGGGTCAACGTGTGGGTGCTCATGTTAGGTTAAATTGTCATAGAAAAGTGATCCCCCACTTTATTGAAACCAACATTTTTTCAAAAAGTCCCAGAGTCCAGGAGTTCATACTATGCAAACGGTAAATTTGCGACGGGTTTGATTATCAGATTGGTGTCAGAAGAAAAAACTCGGTTTGTGTCGAAAAACGAAAATAAATGTCTTTTTTTTATCATAAAAATAATTATTTGTCCAATCATTGGTAATTATTATACCATAGCAATGTATGTGATATCATATATGGTAAAAAAATTATATTTTATATTAAATCTATATAATTATAAAACTCAAATGACCTTGTAACAAGTATTGTAACCCAACATCCGGTTTACGACGTCCGGTTGCGTATGCGTACATACACCCATAACAGCGTAAACAAATAAACATAAATCGCTATTTTTGCAGAATTTGACCTGCGCACTAAAATATTAACGCTATTATTTAGAAATTATTATTTAACATGAGAAGGGTAGGGATGTTTTGCAACTATTCTGTATTACAACTATATTGTCAGAATTTTCTTACAAATAAATCAACTTTAACCCGTTGACAACATATTGTTTTACTGTGTACGTTTTCAGTATATCAATTGTTTGTTGTTTTTTTTTCGCGGTTAAGTTATCCAAATAAAAAATTGTTACTACTTTCTTAACTTTTTTATACATTGTTCATTTCCGTATTACGTTTAAGTTATTTTAACACAATTTTCTTACAAATAAGTCTACATTAACCCGTTAACAACTATAAGAGCATTTTACAACTTATTGTTTTACTGTGTACGTTTTCAGTGTCCCAATTGTTTTTTTTCGCGTTTAAATTAAAAGATATATCAAAATTTGCATTTAACTTTAAGTATTATGCTATCTGTTCAGTGCACAAATGTGTATAAGTATGGCAAACAAATCACATAGTTCAATGGCTATAATTTTTTTTTTATCAAAAATAAACAATTATAAACAGAACGATGAATTATATCGGTGTAAAACTACTAAATGTAGTGAAAAAAAAAACCCTGGATAACTCAACAATAACAAATAAAAAAGGTTTGTACTCATGCAGAGAGTGATCCAGACGTAACTCAGCGCACGCCCGGCTTTCTCCGGAACATGACGTCAACAGCCGGAGTAAGCTGAGCATCGCTGAGAAAATTAAGCCGTCTGATGAAACATAAGGCGGAACCAATGACAATGTAGCGCGATGGTTTTCAACGCGATGCGCGTTCACGCGAGTTGAAAATTCAAAGCAGCAGACGACAATTTCGAAGAGGAAGAAAAGAAAATAAATTAGTAAAAAAAAAAAAAAGCACACCATTTCGTACTTTAACGTCAGAAAAAAAAGCAAAAAACATGAATTTTACAGCCTTAAGTGAGCAGCTGGAAACACCAACTTGAGTCCTCGACTTTTGTCAAGAAAAAAAGTACTGACACGGACGAAAACTTGTGCATCATGTAGACAAGGAAAGGTAAGCGATGGCTATGCCTGGAGGTGTCAGGCTACCACATGCCGACCTTTACATAATCCAGACTGGTACCTTTTTTTTTTTGCCAAGTCTAGGCCTACAATTGCCATTGTGGGCGTTTGAGCAAGCAACACAGAAAGACCTCCAGCGCGGATGCAGTATACGATTTATGCACACACACCATTAATAAAACAACAATATCTGTTTAATATGAAAAAAAAAGAAAAAAAATCTATCCCACCCAGTTTTGTTTCAATCTTTCTAGTTTTCAGGTTTTTCCTTGAGAAAAAAATAAAAAATAAAAATAAAAATAACACCCCAAAAAACAAAGATAATTTTTTTCAATTTTTCTTGAAAAAAAAAAAAAAAACTTTACAAAAAAAAAAAGGGTTTATTTGACCTTTGAACCTTTTTTGGAACAAAAAACTCGGTCAATGTCACGTTTCTTTCCAACTTCTCAAAAAAACATCTTTAAAAGTTTTCAGTGGTGCTGAAAATGAATATCACATTTAAATTTGGGGCAGATTAGTAGTTTTCATGATATGGAGCCCCTAATGTAAACAGAATTTATGTGAAATATTAAACGATTCTGCTTTAATGGTTTAATGGTTAATGTCGGCACGTTACTTACAGAAAAACGGTTAATTAAACTACAGAAGCGCCTGTTAAAAACTATACAAGTTCTATAATTGAATACCCACCTAAAAAAATAAACCGCTCATGTAAGCTTACTGACGGCATTATTAGCGTCCTAATTTATAAAAAAATGAACGTTAAAAAAAAACAAAAAAAAACAGTGCCGGTTTTCTGGGGTGCTAAAAACGAAACTCACAGTTAAATTTGTTTTATGATATGAAGAAATCATTAGGTGGCCTGAAAGTGGGTGCTCATTTTACATCAAATTTATATAGAACAGTGATCGCCCACTTTTTGACAAAGTAATTTCTTCATATCATGCCTCAAATCAAAATGTGATATTCGTTTTCAACATCACAGGAGAGATGTTGCGAACCTTTGTTTTATCGTTACTTCCATGGCAGGTGCTCGTCTGAGCTCCAATCCCTGGTCTCTCCTCGCCGATCTTTCACGAAAAACACCCGTCTAGCTGAAACCACTGTCAAAAATTTTCTCCACTCTTTATCTGTACCAAAACCAAAACGTAGATTTCATGAACAAAACTTCTTTCTTAGAAGTGCACGCCTGTGGAACTCTGTTCCGTCTGCCTGTTTCCCACCTGACTACAACTTGGATGTTTTCAAGTCCAACATAAACAAATTCCTGATGAACCGCCTCCTTAAGTAGACACTTAATCAAATCTCAGCATTAACGTACTGTACACGCAATAACCCTTATCCCCGAGTGGCTTCCGGGCCTTGATAAGTGGTGACCACCTTGTAAAAAAAAACAAAAAAACACCGAAAACCTATAAAAGTCGTCATTTTAAAGTTTTTTGAGGAGTTGGAAAAAAACTTGACATTGATCAAAAAATCTTTAACATTATTTATCTAAAAAATATATGGTGCAGAGAGTGATCCGCGCTATTTTTTAAATCGTATGTCCACGTTTAATTAAAGTTTTATGATATGTTTTTTTATTCAATTGTAAGGTTAAAGTACAGAATAGGTACAAAACACCCTGCCCTCCCCATGTTAAGAATGGCTTTTTAAATAATGTTATTATTTCAGCACGAATCACTCTCTGCATGAGTACCAAATATATATATAACAAAAACAAAACAAAACAAAAAATATTATTATAAAATTTTTCTTTACAGTTAATAAAATGTAAAATTTAAGGTAAGTTTTCTTTTCTTGTTATGCTTTCATCGGCGACGCTCGGCTTAATTTCCTCAGCGACGCTTGGTTTACTCCGGCTGTTGGCGTCATGTTCCGGAGAAAGCCGGGTGGACTTTGAGTTCACTCTCTGCATGAGTACCAAAAGTTTACTTAAAAATTAAGAATAAGCGAAAAAAAATTACCTCCGAATTAAAAATAAAAATAATAATTCAACTTAGAAGAATATTTTGAAATGAAAACAAATCTATTATAGAAAATATTTAATAACGTGTTCAAAGAATTAAACTATCACAGTTATTCCCCTTGGTTTTCTGATTTGAAAATTAAAAGGTTTCAGATTTACGATAATAATAAGTAAATTTAAGTTAAATAAAATAAAAATTGAAATGAAAATAAACTAAATATTTACATTTTAAATTATATTTTTAAATAGTACAGTATTAACGAGGCTATTATGTTGAATAAGTAATATAATCGATCTAATTATTTGAAATTATTTAATTTAATGTGATATGCTAATAACCATAACTCAGTCGATGTATATGTGATGTGAAGAATGCTATATCTAGAAGTTACGCATAAAAATAAATGTCTTCTTTGACAGAAGTATCCTACAATGGGCATTAATATTTCTTGACTAAGAGAGGTGTACACACACTATAGACACTTTATATTTCTTTGATCATAGGGAGTTATACACACAGACAAACACACACACGAACGCTATTACTTTATATATAGAGAGAGAGAGAGCTGTCCTTTTACATAATGCTTTTAAATAAAAAAAAATCACATGATGATAAGTCCGGGGAATGTGATGGGCATAACCCTTTGCATTGTTCTTTCTTCCGTAAACATGTCATGAACTCGTGTTAGTGATCTGTGTGGCGTGTAGCGCCATCTTGTTGGAAAAAGAACTGCATTTTTGTCTTGTGGTGTCAGTATGTCGTTAAGAGAAAGATTAGAGAGCTCAGGCTACTTTTAAGTGGCCTGCTTAATCTGAAAAATAAAAAATTCATTAGAGAAAGATTAGAGAGGTTGGGCTATTTATAAGTGGGCTACCCTGTATACAAGGCAACTTAATGGGATGGTTTGATGTATTGTTAGGGAAACATACGAAAGTGTTTTTTTTTTTTTTTAAATTATTATTCAAGATAGAAGTAATGTTCACAGGGAATTAGAATGGCTCAAAGATACAAAACCGATCCTGTGTGTGTGGGGAGGTGGGGGGAGGATGAACACTTTTTTTTATTTTTTTTTACTATTATTCACCCCAAACAAAGCATGTTGCCACTTGTGCAAAAGGGACTTCTTTTTTTGGATCATGTGTACAAGGGACTAAGTGGGGAGTTCAGCAGCAAGATGTCTGTTCACATTACATTTAAACTTCTGCATGTCAATAGAGTCAGGGAGCAAGCAACAGAGAAAGAATTCCAAAGTCCAGCAGTCCAAGCAGACATATATGGCATAATCCTGTATATGATATAATCATGTTGACATACTGATTCTCGTCAGATCACCGAAGGTAAGCAATGTTGAGTCTGGTCAAAGACACAAAATCTTGATACTTTTCCAAGTCATTTAAGACGAACGGTGGTCGAATGTCCAAGTTGGATTTTCAGGAAACATTCTCGTTGTCAAACCTTTGTTTTACTCTATAGCTGCCAAAAATGTCTGTTTGTTGAAATTTAATAGCCGCTATTTTCCATCTTCACTTGAATGGTTCGAATCGCTTGACTTGAACTTTTTGAACCATCTTTCAGCTTGATCTTCACTGAATGTTCCATTGAGATCGCAAAATGATTCTGTTCTATTCTAACCTTTCTCAAAATGGTATGACCAATATATATATATATATATATATATATATATATAATTATTTTTTTTACTATAATAATTAAATACCTACAGACACTAGTGTTTCATCCTTTCGGGATTCTTCAGTGCAGGGTGTCACGATTACTACCAGTCGAACGATTCGAACCCCGCGACACGAGACATCTCTGGCTCGATTAGCGGAGGCCGTATCCATTCGGCTACTATTAACCGTGTGAAATAGCGTTGAATTTTAAACATTTTAATTTAAATGTTCATTACGTCAGACAGACAGTGATCAAATCGTTATACGATGATCTACGCATAAGAGCTAAATTGACCGACTTTTAATTCAACTGAAAGTGCTCAACGATAAGAAACGAATTTCTTAAAGGGGCTGTCATAATTATTTTTTTTACTATAATAATTAAATACCTACAGACACTAGTGTTTCATCCTTTCGGGATTCTTCAGTGCAGGGTGTCACGATTACTACCAGTCGAACGATTCGAACCCCGCGACACGAGACATCTCTGGCTCGATTAGCTGAGGCCGTATCCATTCGGCTACTATTAACCGTGTGAAATAGCGTTGAATTTTAAACATTTTAATTTAAATGTTCATTACGTCAGACAGACAGTGATCAAATCGTTATACGATGATCTATGCATAAGAGCTAAATTGACCGACTTTTAATTCAACTGAAAGTGCTCAACGATAAGAAACGAATTTCTTAAAGGGGCTGTCATAATTATTTTTTTTACTATAATAATTAAATACCTACAGACACTAGTGTTTCATCCTTTCGGGATTCTTCAGTGCAGGGTGTCACGATTACTACCAGTCGAACGATTCGAACCCCGCGACACGAGACATCTCTGGCTCGATTAGCGGAGGCCGTATCCATTCGGCTACTATTAACCGTGTGAAATAGCGTTGAATTTTAAACATTTTAATTTAAATGTTCATTACGTCAGACAGACAGTGATCAAATCGTTATACGATGATGGAAATCGCTCCAGACAAGGCATGAAGCCGTCTGATGTAAGAAGCTATAAAAAAAAGAAGAAAAATATTATTTCAAAGTCAAAAACTAACCAACAATGTGTGAGATGGATAGATTCCAATCTAGAAAACGGTAATTCTTTTCCCTTTATCAGAAACGTCTCTCGTGGACTGTGAGGACTAAAGGACAAAATAAGAGAAGTGAGAGTTATGGGGTTGCCGAAAGTAAACCTAAGGTCAACTTTCTACTTTTATATGGATAGATACAAACAGGGAAAACAGCAATTATTCCTCCTTTGTCAGAAACATCGCTCATGGAATCTGAGGACTAAAGCACAAAATAAAAGAATCGAGAGTTATGGGTTGTCGAAAGTAATCCCATGGTCCAATTTCTACTCTCTCAACAAAAGATTTAAAAAGTTTAAAAAATGTAAAACGATGGAGATGGATAAGAACTCAGATGTGGAGAAAATATATTTGGATGGCAAAGCTATTGAGGTTGCTCAGAAGTTTTGTGATACGATTGGAGTACAGGGAGGAGCAGGTACTGGTGTGATTATAAGAATCAAGATTCTGATCCAGAAAGCAGCAATTCTTCCTTCTTTGTCAGAAACGTCTCTCGTGGAATGTGAGGACTGAAGGACAAAATAAGAGAAGCGAGAGTTACGCGGCTGCTAAAAATAAACACAAGTGCAACTCAATACGCATTTTTTTTTTGCCATTAACATCTGATAGTCGACATCTTTCTTCATCTGTGCTGATTGATTTAAACTTTTGGATTCATCATTGGTTGTGACTGATTTTTTTTTTCATCAAAAACGTTCATTGAGATCACATAACGACGACTGTGTCGCATTCCAACCTTCCTCACAAGGATAAAGCACAATATGATTAATGACACAACGTACAGATCACACTATTCTCTCGTTATAAAGTACGATTTTGAGATATCATGGTGTGTGTATGCATATGTGTATGCGTGCGTGTGTATGTGGGAGGATGAACACTTTTTATTTATTTTTTTTTTTTTTACTCTTATTCACCCGCAAACAAAGTTGTGCATAAGGGACTTCCTTTTTAGGATCATGTCTACAAGGGACTAAGTGGGGGGTTGAGCAGCAAGATGTCTGTTCACATTTCATTTAAACTTCTGCATGTTAATAGAGTTAGGGAAGCAAGAAACAGAGAAGGAATTCCAAAGACCAGCAGTCCAAGCAGGCATATATGGCATAATAACGTATATACGACATAATCACGTTGACATGCCGATTCTCGTCAGATCACCAAAGTTAAGCGACGTTGAGTCAGTATCAGATGGGGGACCAAGTTGGGAATTCTAGGTGTTGTATGTAGGGGGACGTCGACACTCCCCTGCAAGATTTGCAAAAACCTAACGTCATCATCTTCTCTAAAAGAGATATACATGCGGCTGGGGACTGCTTGTAAATTTCATACTTCCATGGAACTTCCTCCTTTGGAGGAAGCTGGTTAAACCCGCTTATGGGTTAGTGCAGTAGTTTCATTTTTTTTTTTAAATTTCAGTCCAAGTGAAGAAGCTATTAGAATAGAAGGAGGGGTGGAATTTTACTGCTTGACAGGTTAGTTAGGGTATGTACGTCAAGAGGGCACAAGTGCTAGGAGTTCATGAAAGCACGTTTCATTGAAGTACTCGTAAAACAGGCACAAAGATGCAACATTGCGATGATGGGACTGGGGTGATAATGACCACATAATAATATGGAGGTCAAGAGATTTATTATTTTTAGTGATGCGTAAAAAAGACAGGTCAGAGTTCATTAATTTTCGAATGAAATCAATGTAGAATAAATAGTGATTGTGATTGTGACCCAACGGGTCACGGGTACGTCTGATATGTATATGTATGGTAATTAAATAGATTGAATAACTCTAAATGGCTTGCAATGCCGTAAAAAAAAAAAGAAAAAAATAATAAATAAATAAGAATTCTTGCAGACCAACAGTTTTTCCGGAAGCATTCAATGGAGTTTGCACACATGAAAAGAATTATAAAAAATTATGTAAGTATAGTAGTAATGGCTGTGACCCAACGGGTCACGGATATGACTAGTAGATAGATAGATAGATAGATAGATAGATAGATAGATAGATAGATTAAATGCACCAAAATGGGTTGAGATGCCGTTAAATAGACAAGACAAAGTGAGGATTCTCTAACGAGTTGGCCAAAAAACGTAAGTTTTCTTAATCTCAAAAAATAAGGTTAAAAAAGAAAGTGAATTTCTCTTGAGAATGGAAAGAAGCCATCTGCGACCAACAATGCGTCATCGATAAATCAAGAAAAATCAATAAAAAATGTTTTGACAATTTTTATTTTTTTTATTATTTTATTTTTTAGATGCCTCGTTGCATCTCCACGATAGATTTTGTTGATTTTTAATTAGTTGGTCTGTCATAATTCAGTTTGTCATAGGATTCTTAGTCTGTCATGCTTCAGTTTAAAATAGCATTTTTGTTGGTTTGTCACGTTTCGTTTTGAAATAGCATTTATGGTGGTTTCTCATGATTCAGTCTAAAATATAATTTTCTGTTAGTCTGTCATGTTTCAGTTTGAAATAGCATTTATGGTGGTCTGTCATACTTCAGTTTGAAATAGCATGTTTTTGGTCCGTCATACTTCAGTTTGAAATAGCATGTTTTTGGTCTGTCATACTTCTGTTTGAAGTAGCATGTTTTTGGTCTGTCATACTTCTGTTTGAAATAGCATGTTTTTGGTCTGTCATACTTCTGTTTGAAATAGCATGTTTTTGGTCTGTCATACTTCAGTTTGAAATAGCATGTTTTTGGTCTGTCATACTTCTGTTTGAAATAGCATGTTTTTGGTCTGTCATACTTCAGTTTGAAAGAGCATGTTTTTGGTCTGTCATACTTCTGTTTGAAATAGTATGTTTTTGGTCTGTCATACTTCTGTTTGAAATAGTATGTTTTTGGTCTGTCATACTTCTGTTTGAAATAGCATGTTTTTGGTCTGTTATACTTCAATTCAAAATAGTATTCTTATCGGTCTGTCATGCTTCAGTTTTGAATAGCATTTCTGTAGGTCCTTCATAGGTATGGCTAAAAATACCATTTTTCCCCATATATTATACTGATTTTTTCTTTTGTAGATGTGCCCACTTGTTTATCTTTATGCGTGTCGCTGTCCGGTTATTGGTACATCTGTCAGTTTTTTAAATAAAATTTTCATTGCTATTTGCTCAGATTAAATAGGCGTATCATTCATATTTTTTTTTTTTTTATTATTATTACATTTTCACCCCAAACAAGGCATGTTGCCACTTTGATGTAAGGGGCTACTATCAGGGACATAAGCTACAGGGGTACTATGTAGGGAGTTGAGCAGCAAGATGTTAGTTCACGTTATACTTGAACTTCTGCGTGTCAGTACAGTTGAGGAAGCAGGGACCCGGAAGGGAATTCCAAAGTCTAGTGGTTCTGGGGAACTACTACTGGAGTAGAAGGCTCTCTTACATCTAGGTATCTCTACTGTGAAGGGGTGGGATTTAGCTGCTTGTCGGGTTTGTTGGGGGTATTTACATCGAGGGGGTACAAGTGCTTGCAGTTCGTTAGAGCAAGCACCGTTAAAGTACTTGTAGAACAGGCAGAAGGATGCAACATTTTGTCGATGGGACAGAGACTGAAGCTTAGATGACAGTTCAGGACCTATCAGATTGGTGACTTTCTTTTGAACCTTGTCTAGGAGCGAGAGACTAAATATGACAACAATACCCCATACATGGGCGAATGATAGCCTTATAGAGGTACAGGATAATTTTGGGCGTTAGTAGCTTTCTAGCATGGTAGATAGAACCTACCTTCTTTGTAGTGGTCCTGGCAATACTCCTGGCAATACTCTCAATGTAATTGTTCCAACTCATGTTTCCTGTGAACGTTAGGCCGTGGAGTTTAAAAGATGTACTTTCAGATGAAGAGTCATTGGCCATTGCTATTAGTGGTAGAGAAGGTTTCTTGTAATTATTGAAGGAAACAGCATTGAATGTGACCATCCATTTTTGTCCCCATTCCACTACAGATTGGAGGTCATCTTCTAGTGTTTCTGCCATTTCTTTAGATATGTGTTCATTTGTTTTCCTATCGTTTCTGTTATAGAGTGTGTGTCATCAGCATATATACCCACCTCACAGGAAATTTTGTCAGGAAGGTCATTTATGACTATTAGGAATAATAAAGGTCTAAGGATAGACCCTTGAGGCACTCCTACATTTATATCATATTGTTTAGATGTACGGTCGTTGAGGACAATCTGGATTTTTCTCTTATCTAAGAAGGATTCAATTATATTATGTATTCTACCAGTGATACGATTGACTCGTTAAAATGTTTAAGTTCATATGTAAGACAATGGAGACGGATGAGAACTCAGATGTGGAGAAACTATATCTCGATGTCAAAGTTACTGAGGTTGTCGAGAAGTTTTATTATCTTGGTTATCGTCGTTGACAGAAATCCGATGCTGGTATACATTTTGCTCATTAGGATTGACCAAGATCCAGCTACAAAGTGTTTTAGGTGATCCACAAGGCACATCAGATGTCATCATTTGTTGCAGCAAACATGTGCTTGCCATGCAAGTTATGCCAATGCATCAAAAGGTCGAGCAAGTGATAGTGCTATTGCAAGAGTTAGGTATGAATAGAATAAGTTCAGGCAATTTTTGTCATTACTAACCAGCAGAGCGTTACCACTTTCGACGAAGAGAAGAGTCTATCAGGCATATGTACTCAGTGTGATGATGCATAGAACTGAAATTTTACCATTGCGGGTGGAGGACATGCGTTGCATGGAAAGAAATGATATGAGAATGATACGATGTGTACTGTGAGTCATAAAGACAGGCTTAGATCTGATGACCTCAGAGAGAGAGGAAAGTATAGGGAGATGTGAGCAAAACAGGAAACTTCGATGGTATCATTACATTAAACGAAAAGATGAGATTTCTTAGGTCAGCAGATGTAGAACAGTTAAGGTATCAGGTCCAGTACACAGGGGGTGACCGAGAAAATGTTGAAAGGAAACGATAAAAAAGGACTTCAAAGAAAGAAGGATAAATACCCGATTACTGATAGGTTAGTGTGAAAGTCAATTTCTTAAAGCTGTCTAGTACATAGTAGCATGTAAAATGGACGTTAGATGGTGGTGATGATGAGGATGATAATGACAATGATGATGACAATAATGATGATGATGATTTGTATCTATGCCAAAGTCTAGTTTTTTGCTCACTTCCAACTGGACTAGTTTTTTAACCCAGCCATGAAACCGATTATTAAATAATTTTCTTTACTGATTAAAAGTCCATGAAATACATTTTTTAAAAGTTTATAAATATATTTTTTTAGTGTTTATAAATATATTTTTTAAAAAGTTTATTAATATATTTTTTAAAAGTTTATAAATATATTTTTAGTGTTTATAAATATATTTTTTAAAAAGTTTATTAATATATTTTTTTAATAGTTTTAGATATATTTTTAAAAAGTTTATAAATAATTTTTTTTTCAAAGTTTTTAAATATACTTTTTTAAAAAGTTTATAAATATATTTTTCTAAAAGTTTATAAATATATTTTTTTAAAGTTTATAAATATATTTTTTAAAGTTTATAAATATATATTTTTTAAAGTTTATAAATATATTTTTTAAAAGTTTATAAATAATTTTTTTAAGTTTATAAATATATTTTTTGCTGTTTATAAATATATTTTTTAGGGTTTATAAAAATCTTTTTTTGAAAGTTTATTAATATATTTAAAAAAAAATGGTTTTAGATATATTTTTTTAAAAGTTTATAAATATATATTTTTTAAAGTTTATAAATATATTAAAATATTCTTAAAAGTTTATAAATATATTTTTTTAAAAGTTTATAAATATATTTTTTTTAAGTTTATAAATATATTTTTTAAAGTTTATAAATATATAGTTTTTTAAATTTTATGAATATATTTTTTAAAAGTTTTTTTAAAGTTTATAAATATATTTTTTCAAGATTATAAATATATTTTTTAAAAGTTCATAAATATATTTTCTAAAAGTTTATAAATATATTTTTAAAAAATTTTATAAATATATTTTTTTTAAAGTTTATAAATATATTTTTTAGAAGTTTATAAATATATTTTTTGAAAAGTTTATAAATATATTTTTTTAAAAGTTTATAAATATATTTTTTTTAAAGTTTATAAATATATTCTTTTAAAAGTTTATAAATATATTCTTTAAAAAGTTTATGAATATATATTTTTTGAAAAGTTTATAAATATATTCTTTTTAAAAGTTTATAAATATATATTTAAAAAAATTTTTTTCCTTCATTTGTACTTTTCCTGTTTAGTTGTGGCAGAGATCATATTTTTGTTTTCATTCTCTTTTTCCTTCAACATCAAATATCCAAAAGAGCTGATTTATTATTTACTTGGCTACATCGACTTCTTGCCATCATACAACTTCCTGTACACGTCACCTTAATCTCTAATACTTTAGAGCAGGGTCTTCAAACTACTGTCCGCAGGCTAAATCCAGAACATCAAAGTCTGTAATTTGGCCCGCGGAGCTTTATGGAAAACATATTCTGGATATTTATTTAAATTCTAAATGGAAATGTGTGAAAATAGTGTGGTGGTTTTTCTTTTTGTTCAGAAAATGATTAAAAAACTGAGGTATTGGAGAACCAGATTCACTAAAAAGCAAAGTTTATGGGTAAAGCTAAAGTCTAAATCACGTCCAGATCATTTTATTTATTTTTGCCTGCATAGCTCTAAAGATTAAGCAATATGGCTCCGTGTTCGAAAAGTTTGGAGATCCACGCTCAAGAGTATTAACCGCTAATAATCTCTAGACTATTTTATAGGATTAAGTGTATTTGTCATAAAAAGTAAATCTTTTTAATTGTATTTGATGAATGTTTTGTTTTAACTGTTGACATAAAAATCAATACAAAATCATCTAACGCATGATGTAATTCAAAAACGTTACCCTAATTAGTTTTATACCGTGTTTCTTTTACAACGTTACGGGCGAAATGGTGAAGAATTATTATGGAGGAAAGGGGGGGGTACTCACTAGCGTTGGAATGGTTTATCAGGATCAGAATCAGGAGTCACAAAAATCGGAACTTTTTCAAGTATCAGAATTGGTATCGAAATCAGAAAAATTTGTGCCTATTTTCTGACACCAAAAACGATTCTTTAAATTGATTCTTGTTTTAAAATTCTGAATTTTTTAGATGGGGGCTGATTGTTTTGATTACTTGTATTGATTGGACTATTGTTCTCATCTTGAGTGTTATTTGTGCAACGTCTCGGTCGGATTGGCCTTTGACCTTCATCAGACATGTTGGTGGTTGTCTTGGAAAAGAAAAGAGAAACGGTGCACAAATAATGATGAAGATGAGAAAAATAGTCTGATTTTCTCTTTTCTCTTCCAAACAACAACCAACATGCCTGAAGACGGTCAAAGGACAATCCGACCAAAATGTTGCACAAATAACATTCAAAAAAGGAACAATAGTTCGATTTTTTGTTTGTTGTTTTAAACTTAATTTTCAATTGCTAGTACTAATGATAAAATGATAAATATTTATTACTTTTGAACTACCAGTAAAACTAAATATCATCCCTCGACAAGCTTTTACGTTTGTGGAAATATATGCGCATATTACATTGGTTTTTACAGTAATCCAAACATTATTTTAAAAAATTCTTTCAAATATTTAGATATTTAAAAGGAATCAGAATCGGTAATTGTGTCAGAATCGGGAATTTAGAACAGAATCTGTAGTTGTATTCGAGTCTGGAAAACTATTGGAATCGTCCCATTGCTAGTAGCCACTGTTACAAAAAAATACATTGTATTTCTCCAAAAATATTTTTAATTTTGCCAAAGTCTTGTTTATTCTAGATACTGAAAATTGTTTAATGCAGATAGGTTATACCAGAAAGTATACAGCATAATCATATTGACACACCAGTTCCCATTCGATCACCGAAGTTAAGCAACGTTGAACCTGGTCAGTATTAATTGGGTGACCATTTGGAGCTTCCAGGTGCTGTATGTGCTCTCCATTTATCTCAAACACTGCTGATTCAGGAGAGGTGTAGTTGGGGAGTGTGTAACCCTTGCCTCACAATTACATGCATATCTGCCCCTACGGGGTATCCTTTATCTTTCATGACTGAACAGAAGCATCGATACTAGAGAGTTCAATAAAATGAAGCTGAACACTTCCTGCCATCATATAACTTTCTGTACACGTCAGCTTAACCTCTAATATTTGTTTTTACTTATAATTTTGAGTTGTGGCGGAGGTATCTCTTCAGTGGAGTGTCATTCTAGCTATTATGCAGTGCACGAGTTTTCTATGCAGAAAGAATTTATGATAAACCACCCAAACTTAATCATTGACAATCAAAAAGGATTAAGCTAAAGCACATTTCAAACTGGATTAAAACAAAGTTTTAGTTAATCCATTGTTGTCACAAGTAAATCTAGTCCAGGCAATTGCTAAAACTTTCTCTTTAATTTAATCCTGGGAAATCATTAAAATTTTTTCTTCCTTTTTTTTTTTCTTTTATTTTTTTGTTCTTTGTTCAGCTGAAGAAGGCTATAGAAAGGATCGGCTGAAATCTCATCACAAGTAAAGTAAAGAGATGAGTGCTTAGAGAGTGGAGACCTCAACCTACTCTTAAATAAAAGAAAACCTGATTGGATGTAACTCCTTAGTGGACTTTTCTTTAGATTTTGTGGGATTGGCTTTTATGATTTGCATTTTCCGTTTCACTTTGAGTATGCATAATTCGCCTGTGGAGGATGAGGAGAAAAAGCGTGAGTCTGAGGAGGAGGAGGAGGAGGAGGAGGAGGGTGAGGAGGAGGAGGATAGTGTGATGATGATGATTTCTGCTTGTTTCATGTCCGTGCATTCAAAGTTGTTTTATCACTTGTCCAAGAGACGGGATCTATCTGGCTTCTTTGCCACGTCGACTTCCTGCCATCATCCAACTTTCGGTACACGTTGGCTTAATGACAACATTGCACGTGGTAACCCAAATGTGTTTATCGCTGAAAGTTGGTGAACAAGTCAGGTTAAAGGTGATTCATATTTCGAATTCGAATTTTGCGACTAGTTTGAACAGCTATCTTGACATGCAAGATTCCATTAGCATAGAACGATGAAAAACTTATGCAGATAATAATTAAATTTTTATTATTAGATATATATATATATATATATATATATATATATATATATATATATATATATAATCATGTAATATATATATATAATTATGCCATGCCTCGGCGGCTGAGTTTAACACATATCTTTCTTTTAATAATATTATTGGAATTCTTTCACCTTTTCCTTGTACATATTTGTGAATTATTCCACGGATTTCTGCCTTTTGGATTATTTTGGACCATCTTCCAATTACGTGATTCCCTTGGATTTTACTTGTGCGAATGGAAATTTAACTAACTTTCTTGGAGTTGCATTTTTGGATTTTACCGTCATTGGATACTTTACCTTTCACCAGACTATCCATTCACGTGAAATCACTTTTTTCTTCACCCTATTCCCTCTGCTTCACTTTTTGTTATCAAGTAAGATCTTTGACTTACTTGCAGTTTCATCAAATACTTTTGCAAGCAAAATCCGATCCCGAATTTTGCTAAATCCTACCCTCTGATGATAAGGAAAGTATTTCTTCAAAACTCCACGGATTAAGGACTATCCACTTATTTAGTGTTTCCTTTTTCAAATTAAATATGTTTTTAACTATTTTTCAAAGTGTTTTTAACATGTTTTATTAACTACTTGCCCTTAAATATATATATATATATATATATATATATATATATATATATATATATATATATATATATATATTTGGTGATGACGATGGGATGACGACCATATCCCCAAAGGCATCTTGTATGGCAAGCTGGCAACAGGACAATGTCCTAGAGGTTGCCCGACTCTCAGTTACAAGGACATATGCAAACGTGACCTGAAATTGACGGGCATCGACCTGGCCAGCTAATAGCAGCTGGCAGACGGCCGCGGTGCCTGGCGAAGTGTTGTACGGCTGGGAGTGGGACAACTGAAACCTGATGCTGGAGAACAAGAGATGATGCAGAAAACAACTCCAAAACCCAATCTTCCCTCCTGTATCCATGTGGCAAACCCCCATCACACCAGCCTCGTTCCTGTATCCATGCGGAAGATACAGCCATTCCCGAATAGGGCTCCAGAGCCACTCTGAAAGATGACCAAAGACAATCCACTGAAACACTAAGGTGCATGTCATCTCTCAAGATAGAAGATTGCTTACCACTACCGCTATATATTTGATAATATATAACACACATATATGCACACACATACATGTATAGACGCACACATACGTACACGGACACACACACATCTATGTATATTAGGTACGTGCAAAATGAATGCCGATGCTCAAAATGAATAAACATTTTGACCCCTCCCTTTACTTAAAAATTCACCAAAAATCAGGAAATTAACCAATTTTAATGAAGTTTTCAGTATTTATCAAATAATGATCATGGAATATTATGAACCAATTATTTTTATTTAAATCTTAGTGGAAATATATTTTGTTTAAACAAAAAATACCTTTACTAAAGTTATGGTTTTCAGTAGTAAAAAAAAAGAAAAAAACGAATTCATTTTGGCTTTTTTTATGAAAATAAAGCATTGTAAATTGTAACAATTAAAAACAAATTATTTAATTTTTACAGAAACATTACGAAAAAAGCCCATAAAATCTGTATTAATGAATTCGATATAACTCGAAGAAAGATTAATTTCTCGAACTACCAATATTATCAGTGAATTAAGCATTGTTTATTTAATATTTTCACAAAAAAAAAAATTATAATTGCAAAAATATTTCTATTTCTTTTTCAAATTACAGATTTCGCATAATTTTTATGTGTAAGATTAGGTACGTTTAGGTTTAGGCACAGATAAAGAGTGGGGGAAATTATTGATAGTGTTTTCAGCTAGACGAGTGTTTCTTGTGAAAGTTTGGCGAGGACCATAGATTGGAGCTCAGTCGAGCACTTGCCATGAAAATAACGATAAAGCAGAGACAAACTCGCAACATCTCTTCTGTGAGATAGAGGATGCAGAGAAGAGAAAGCTAATTAAGCTATTTTTTGTACAAACAAGGTGCTTTTTTTATTATTTAATTCAATATCTTAGAACTTTGCTAATTATATCTTTTGAAAAAGACTCAGAAAACTAATATTTATCTTTCAAAGGATTTTTACAATGAATTTATTTAACTTCAAAATGTGAATTAGTTAGCTCGCCGTGAAAACATTTTTTACAACTTCTTTTTCACGTGTACAACTATTTTTTTTTTACTTTTGGAAATTAACTTCAGGCTTTTATTTTTCAAATACAATCAAAAAAGTAGCCAAAAATTGTTGAAGTTCGACTGAACACATGAAAATAAAATACAACACAAAAGTAAAATAGAACAGACATATTGAAAGCAAGAAAGTATATAAAATATTTACATAGCGTCCATTGGTATAGTCATGGGGAGACCGTCCCTGGAGAAAGTGTTGGCTCAGTAGCCGTCGACTCTCTATCTCGTAGTTTCTCTGAGTCTCTCGCTGAGTCTCTCGTTGGGTCTCTCCTGTCTTTACGGTACCAACCATATTTATAAAGTTGACACACACACCACATATGCTAATTAGGTAGATCCTACCACAACAGAAACCTACAAAAAAATGATGATAAATCGGCTTTCAAAACTATGTCCCCACCATGTTTATGCCACTAAATATATATATAAATACTAGCAAAAGTACCCGTCGTTGACTGGGTTCAAAAACAGCCTACAGAAAATTGATTCTGATTTATAAAAGTATGATAGGTTATGAAAAGGAAGGGTTGTAAAGAGATAGCTTCGAATTTGAGGGTATCAAAACCAAAGCAAAATATGATGAAAGTAAAAATAAAATAGATAAACCCCATAATTTATTATGCCATACCTGTTCACACTGAAACACTTATCACAATATTCTGTGGATCTATATTAAAAAAACCTTGTTAAACTTTGTGACATATTTCCATTCTATGGAGGTCAGGCGCGAACGAACACCCCATAATTTTATTATACCATATTTCTTCAAACTGAAACATAATTATCAAAGTATACTTACGCAGATAGATATGAAAAGTCTTTATTAAAGTTTGTGCCTGGTTCCATTCTATGGAGGCCAGGCACGAATGCAGACCCCACAATTTTATTATACCATACCTATTTAAGTTAAAACATACGTATCAAAGTATTCTTATGTACATCTATATCAAAAACACTTGTAAACGTTTTTTTTTTTTTAAATTTTTAAATTTTTTATTTCCATACTTTTTGGACCAGGCGCGTACGCAGACCCCACAATTTTAATGAATCATCATTATGCCAGATCAAACATACCCATTCCTGTGTCTCGATACATCTTCTATCATTATATGTAATCAGTTTTCTATAATAGTCAACCATATAGGAGCCTATTCGTGACCAGACACGGACACAGACGTTCAGCTTTATATTAAAGATATAATCCTAAACTTACTTATTAATATCTTTTTATTTTTTTATTTAATTCATCTATTTTTTTTTAATATATTAGTAAAAACAGTAACCGTATTATTTTACATTTTCTTATTGGGGAAGTGGTATTATCCCCTGGAGAGCCATGTCTTTAACAGCTGTCCTGTTTTAAATCTCAGAAACAGCTACATGGTAAGAAGCTGATGATCCCCGTTTTCTATTTACAAAACTTTAGCAAGTGCAAAGTCTATTTCTATTTGACAATTTTAGTTAAGACTTTTTTTTCATCCTTATATAAATGAATTCTCTTTTGTCATTATAAACATTTTAGAAGTCGGATTATGTAGGTGCTAAGTCTGCGATAGGTTAAAGTTTTTTTTCTTCTTCCGGTAATTTAAACTGCATTCTTTATTTTTATTTTTGCATTTTTTTTATTCAAAGCTTCTTTAGACTATATATATATATATATATATATATATATATATATATATATATATATATATATATATATATATATATATATATAGTGGAGATGGTAATTAATAAAAACTGAAGAAAGTGCTCAATACTGTTGTAGAGCAAATATGCGTTTTATTTTTTATTACCGTATCTTTCTGTTAAGTTACATTATTGTTTCGGCTACACGGCCGTTTTTTTTTTTGGCCGTCTGTAGCGTCCTCAGACTTTTACAGAAATGAGGTCGCAATCCCCCCCCCTGACCTCATTCACTCTCCCACTCTTTCATCCCAAAATAGTGAACATTTCTGTAAAAGTCTGAGGACACTACAGACGGCCAAAAAAAACGGCCGTGTAGCCGAAACAATAATGTAACTTAACAGAAAGATACGGTAATAAAAATAAAACGTATATATATATATATATATATATATATATATATATATATATATATATATATGAACTAGCAGATGTATCCGGCGTTGCCCAGTATTAAACGTAACATTAAATTTCTTTAAAAAATGAAATGAAAGAAGCATAAATAAGCCGAGACATGTACCTGCGAGTATTATGTCTTTTTTTTTTTTTTTTTTGCGAAACAGTTTACTTCTTGTAAGTAAAAAAAAAAAAATACTTGAGCTGAGATCGAAACCCAAACCTAAAGACAGTGAATCAAGTTCTGGATGAAAACCGATTAAAAAGTTTTCCACGTGTCTCAATATCCTATATATCAATTTTCACGTCTGTAGATCAAAAATCTGTTGGGTATATAGGTTAAGAAGTGTCTTCACACACACATTTTCACTTATATATATATATATATATATATATATATATATATATATATATATAATATTTTAAAAGTATATTTATCCACTGACACGTGGTTCGTCGTCTACAACTCATCAGAGTGGCTGAATCTGATGAGTCGTAGACGACGAAACACGTGTCAGTGGATAAATATACTTTTAAAATATTATATATACCGCTCCCCATGTGGGGGTACCAAATTGGTTAAAGGGAAAATTATTCCCAACTCGCATTTAGGTAAAAATGCACTTTCATAAATAATTGAATTCATTCAAAACGTATTGCAAAAACAAAAACAAATAACATCTATATATATATATATATATATATATATATATATATATATATATATATATATATATATATGTATATATATGTATATATATATATATATATATCTTAAAGATATCACTTTGCAAGGAACAGATACTCATGTTGTTGCTCATTTTCAAAATGTTAGGCTTTTATTGTTAACAACTTATGTAAAGTGGTTTAGACCGAATGTTGGCATACATGTATGTAAACGTTCATTAATTATAATTTTGCACGACTGGGCAATCTCATCGGTGCATAGAAAACCCAATTTTCCAAAGTTTTCACATTTTATGGACAGGACACTCTTATTAACATGGCAAATATTGTCTTTTACTTGTACAGAAAATGCAAAAAATACTTTATTATGAAATATTGATGATATTTGCTTGACGCATTGCACATATGTTGTGGATAAAATAATTTCATACCACAAAAGTTAGTGAGTAAAGTTCTTGGGTGAAACCATTTAAAGTGGTGAAGGAGAGCCAGATAGCAAAGAGCAAGTTAGATAATCATCTCGGACTTAACCTACCAGCTGAAATGAATTCAGAAAGAAATTTCCCCATCTATATATATAAAAGCCAAACGTCTGTGTGTATGTATGTATGTTTGTTTGTAACGCTAAAACTTTTGAAAGACGGAACCAAACTTGACAAATTTGGTATCATATCGAAGCCCCATCACCCGGATGACAAATATCGAAATTTCACGTCAAACGGACCACTAGAAGTTGGTCAACTGATCAGTTATCTTCGAGGGGGGCCCCCAAAAAACCTGTCATTATCTATATATATAAAAGACAAATGTTTGTTTGTAACGCTAAAACTTGAGATGAAAGATTCCTCTCCCCTAAGAATAAAACATATGTTCAATATCTGCTTTTGTTTTTTCATTGTTTATACGGTCCCGAGCAACGCCGGGTAGCCCTGCTAGTCTATAATATAAATTTGACCTGTCTGTATAAATGTATGTATGTATGTATGTCTGCCTAAAACTTTTGACAGAGGCAATGGATTTTCACGAGATCAGTATCGTTTTGAAGCTTGACCCTTCGGACGACAGATATCGAAAAATTAGCTAAAAACATTAATTTTTTCACTCTCAACTGGGCACTTTTCTACAAGGAAGGGTCGCATTTTCCGCCAATATTTTAAAAATTTATCCCTTCTTTTCGATTGACTAGCCTTATTTCAAACCTTTGCCACTTCCGATTTGGCGATGGACGCAACGGCAAAGACGTCACTTTTTTTCACGTTCTTTTCCTCCTTCACGGTACAGGTTTGAGCCTGCCTCTCTACTACAACTTTTTTATTGCTCAACACACACATCCAAACACCCGTGCAACGCCGAACACCCAGACTAGTGATATAATAAAAAAATGAATTTATTTTGTCTTTATTTTATCAAAATGGATAATAATTTACATATGCACAATTGAATTTTTATCGCAATCCTATGCTTCCATGTGCAATATGTCAGCAATATATTCAGAAAACTGGCAAAGCTTAATATTTTTTTGCCTCATTTTCATGTAGGGTGTACACTAGTAACTGATATTGAAAGAAATCTGTAACACGAGACATGAAACGTAACATGTTTTCATTTAAAAATGAAATATTGTAGAAATGTGCAAATTAATTAACATCCAAAATAAACGGAAACATGTACGAATTAAAAGAATTTAAGATCCATAACGTCATAAATCAAGCTAGACAGAAACAAAAGTCGTTCAATCATCATCATCATCATCATCATCATCATCATCATCGTCGTCGTCGTCATCATCATCATCATCGTCATCATCATCATCATCATCATCATCATCATCGTCATCGTCAGCATCAGAATCATCATCATCAGCAGCAGCAGCATCATCCTCGTCGTTATCGTAATCATTATCCTCATCATCGTCGTCGTCATCATCATCATCATCGTCATTGTCATCATCGTCGTTATCGTCAGCATCATCAGCATTGTCATCATCGTCAGCATCATCAGCGTCATCATTGTCAGCATCATAATTGTAATTATCGTCATCATCATCATCGTCATTATTATTGTCATCGTCGTTAGCATCATCACTGCCATCATCGTCATCGTCATCACCATCATCATCATTGTCATCATCGTCTTCATCATCGTTATCATAGTCATCATCATCATCATAATCATCATCGTCATTATCATCATCACCATTATCATCATTATCATCATCAATTAACTGTCCGGTTTATATGCTGGCCTGTGTTTAACGGCTTTAAGAAATCTATTTCAAAACTAACATATCTCTGGCCAGGTCTTTATTTATCCTTCCTTTATTCAAGTTCATATTTATCGCTTCTTCCCATGTTTCTTTCTTTTTTCTTTTTGTTTTCTTTACCTATTTATACGTTTTTCTTTCATTTTTTTAGTACAAAAGTCAGCATCATCATCATCATCGTCATCATCATCATCATCATCAGCATCATCATCATCATCATCATCATCGTCGTCGGCGGCGTCGTCATCATCATCACTATTGGTTTAACATCCGTTTTTACATGCTAGCATGTGGTCGATGACTTTTAGAAATTGACTTCACAACTTACCTATCTCTGACCAGGTCTTTATTTATCCCTCTTTTCCTCATGTCCATTTTTATCACTTTCTCCCATGTTTTCCTTGGCCTTCAACTGCCAACTGACCTTGCTGCCTCAACTGTTCTACATCTACTCATCCAAGAACTTTTAACATAGCCATACCAATAAAAGCCTGTTTTTGTACTTTATAGTGTCCAGATTTAATCATCCTCTAAGGTCATCAGATCTAATCCTGTCATTAAGAAATACATTATACATTCGTTGCAAATTGTGTCAAACGTTTAATTATGGAAATGCGGGAGAGCCACAGACTTGAAATTTGGTATATTGGGTATTCAGACATGTGGAAAACTTTTTAATCAGTTTTCATCCAGAAAAAGGGGTGCTAATTGGGGGAGGGGGTCACCAGTTTTTTTTTAATCTGTTCGGCAACTGTTTTACGAATACGCATGTGTGAATCGTTCACATGGCAGATTCTTTATAGTAAGAATATGTAGGTTTGAAAACACTTTTTAAAGATCGTGTGAAGCTGGCCTAATGGTTATCATATTTGACTCAGTGTCTTTAGGTTTTGGCTTCGATTCCAGCTCGAATGTTTTTTTTTGTTTTTTGTTTTTTTAAATTTACAAGAAGTAAACTGTTTAGAAAAAAAAAACATAATATAATGCTCATCTCTCAGTTTCTGTATGAATTATTTATGCATATTTTATGATCGGGCATTGTATTCCTATGATTGTTACCGTTGTTTACTAAAACATGTGTAAAAAAAAAAACATGTTACTCAAATATACAAAAGTATTATTATATTAATAAAATGAAATGCTTTTTTTCCTATAACTATCGGCACTATAGGAAAGCACCTTATGCAAATCTTTTGCACTTACTACATATTAACGCTAGCTTAGAAACTTACATTGACGATCACTCCCTTGCTTTCAATTCAGATGAACATATCTTGGCTCAAACAAAAATTTATTCATCGAAATAAGCACCACCAACGCACTTTTGCCAACGCAAAACAAGTGCATTTATGCCAGTTATATAAACATTTTGCATCCTAGTGACGATGAAGTCGCTGGGGGCATTTTTGAGAAAGCTTAGGTTTTTGAAGCATTTTTCACGAAGAAAATTGTCAAGATGCTTGAAAAAGTGGTAGTCGATAGGTGATAGGTTTGGAGAGTATGGTGGATGAGGCAGAGTTTCATAGCCCAATTCGTTCAACTTCTGCAGGGTCGATTTAGCAAAATGCGGTCAAGTATTGTCGTGGAGGAGAAATTGGCCTTTCTTTCTATTGATTAATGCTGGGTGTTGTTGTCGAAGTTTTTGATGCATTTCATTCATTTGTTGACATTTTCCGCCATAATGGCTTCACCTGCATTCAGATAACTGTAATGGATAAGGTCAGTCACAGACCACCAAACAGTCAGCATGACCTTATTTTGGTGCAACTCCAGCTTCAGAAAGTGCCATGAAGTTTTGTTGGCGTCTAACCACTGAGTTGAGCATCGCCTGTTGTCATAAAGAACCCACTTTTCATCACAAGTCACAATCTGTGCATGGATTGGCTTTGATTAAAGCTCTTAATTAATCGTTGTCAACATCTGATGGCCGACCACTATGCTCATTAGCTTCAAGACTCTTGTCGCTAGCACAAAATTTCTTCAACTAACATTGTGCTGTGGATTCAATAGTGGTCCCTAGGCTAAACGTATTGTCAATGTCACAAGATATTTCAGTAGCTTTTCAGCCTAGCTTGAATTGAAATAAGAAAATTGTGTGAATTTGCTTTTTTTTTCCATCTTGTAATCATCGTTCTGAAAAGAAGACATAATTGTTTTAAAATAATTGTAATTTAAACGATTAGATAGAGCAAAAAACGCTCTTTAAAATGATATATAAAGTAAAGGTATTATAACGAAAACTTATTTGAAAATACATCATCTGAAATCAAAATGAAAATGAAAGCTACAATGGAATTTCCATTGGATGTCGCTACTAATATAATTATTAACTTAAATGCTCTCAACTGAATTTACAGGTCCTCTTCATTTTATTTGCTGAAGAATAGTATTTAGGCAGGACTGTATTAAACATGGATTTTTTTTTCCACAAGAAGATTAAGTAGAAAGCAGAAAATTTCACTAGAAAATCTAAGAATTTAAGTTAACGTGGTCAGGAAGTTGCATTGCAATTGGGAAGTCTCAAGTGATATGTAGCGAAGAAAATAGTGAAATCATCCTCTTTGGCTAATAGCCTGGACAGAGTCAAACGGATTTTGGGGAGCTTTACCTCCATTCTCTCAAAATAAAGTGGGCAAGGAGAAGCTTATCTAATATTAATGTAACTCTGCAGTAATCTAACAATTTAAGCTGACGTGTTCAGGAAGTTTCATTGCGAATGAGAAGTCTCGAGTGACATGTATTAGACTATTTCGCTACTCCAAAAAAAAAGAAAAGGAAACAGGGTTACGGGAGAGGATGGGGGGGGGGCAATCATTTCAGCAAATATATTTCTTTGGGGTTTTTAGTTCTCTCCCACTGCAAGAACTGTGACACCAGGATCTAAAAAGTAGGATTGCACTGTAGAGAACCTACTGTCGTTTTCATAAAATTATTTTTTATATAATGGCTTTAATTAAAGTTTAAAATACAAAAGTCAAGTATCATGCTTCAATTGTGTTTTAAACAGAAATATTCATTTCGAATGCGCTGCACCCTTGTCATATCAAAGAACCCACTGCTGATTTTATATGCCTGTCATTACTGTTTGTGTGGTTATAATGGCTTGAATTTAAGTTTAAAATGAAAAAGTCAAGTATCATTGTAAAATTGTGCTTTAAACAGAAACATTCATTTTGAACGCGCCTCTGATATATCAAAGAACCTACTGTTGATTTTATATGTTGGGTCTTTCGGCTTGTGTGGTAATAAAACTTCTCAAATGCACTTGTGATGTAAGGTGTTAACTTTAGTCAAAATCGCCTGTTTCTTCTTTCATCGGATTATTTCGATTATCGATACTTATCAAAGGCATTCCGACACAAAAGCTATCTAATAACACTGTAAGCCATATGAAGAACCTCCATGTGAAATTTCATAAAAATTGGCCCAGCCATTTTGAAATCCATAGGGAACGAACTCACAGACACCCAGACACCCAGATAAAGTTCCTTTTATATAATAGTAGAGACTAGCTGGCAACCCGGCGTTGCCCGGTCGTGCAATACGTTTTAACATGGTATTTTAATTTATGTAGATTGCATACGTATTATTATAGAATCAATCCTCTATTGATTATTATATATTACGAGGACTAATTTGCCAAAAAATAAATAAATAAAATTTAAAAGAAAAAAAAAATAATGTTGTTCATCAAATTTCTCTGTGTTTGTTTACAATATCGCATCAGCTGACATTTGGGCTTGATGATGAATTCTCAAACAAACATAGATGGAATTCGATGAACGATATCATCATTATTATCATTATTATTATTATTTATTTATTAATTAATTTATTTTTTGTGAATTAGTCCACAAAGCAAATTATTCCTCGTAATACATAATGATCAATAGAGGATTGATTCTATAATAATATGTACACAATCTACATAAATTAAAATATCCTGTTTAAGCGTATTGTACGACCAGGCAACGCCGGGTAACACCGGGCGTCCAGCTAGTTTTACATAAGAATACACTTTTTAGATTTTATGTAAATTTACTAAGCTTTCTTTTTATAGGGAACAAACAAACAGATATTGAGTTTTATATATAGAGAAAATAGATTTTTATTTCGTTTTATGATGAGTTTCCAATTTGGGAACCAGAAAACACAACAAGCAGTAAAATGCAACCCCTTCACTGTATAGGTGCATAGATACTTGCAGCTCAATTCCCCATTTAGGATGCCCCTCTAAATCTGGCCCCTATCACAGCAACCTCTTATGTCTCAGTGACAATGTGCCTTGTTTGGGGTCATGATCACCATATTGTTGGCATTGATTTCCCTGGTATTTTTCTAGTCGGAATTCTCTCTAGAAAGACATTGGTTACTTACAACCACGTGAAGGTTGCCAACATTCTAAGTGAAAGTGTTTTTTGAGGAACGAACTGGATTCGAACTTGAAACAACCAGGCCGTCAGTCCGTGTCGTTAACCACTTAACTACCATCACCTCCCCCTTGTTTAAGGTGAACAGGTGTATTTAAAAATATATATTTGTACCTTCGTTAATTCTCATGAATAGATATTTTTAGAAATAAATTAAATTGTTTTTTTTATATATTATTTATTCTTTTATTTTTTTGCAGGGGGAGGGGCTTTGAAATGAGGCTTCATAATTTTTCTACCAAGTCACGAGTTTACAGAAACTTTCCCAAATTAACATTTCTAACTGAAAGTAACTTTCACCTTCTTGTATAGTTATATTTATAACTCTATAAATTATATATATATCATATTTATATTTATAACTATACTAGCAGGCTGCCTGACATTGCCCGGTCGCAAAATATGCTTAAATATGATATTTTGATCAATGCAGATTTCGTATATATTAATATATTATATTGGACCCAATATATATAAAAATGACTTGTGTGCAACCACCAAGAATCGAAACCAAAACGTTTAGCTTATGATTTATTTTTTCCTTTGACGTTAATGCCTGGCCTATGAAGACATGTTTGCTGCAAGGCTAAAAATTAAAACATGAACCAATAGCTACTATGTTACGCATGCATATTCGTAATGTTGCCGTTCGACTTTCACCATTGGCAAATTCTATTTCTTTAATTTTCACACTTTTGTACCGATTTTCCCCGGCTAAAATCCAAATTTAAAGTTTCGCATGGGTTCGAATACCCTGTATATATATATATATATTTTTTAATTACATTTTCACCCCAAACAAGGCAAATTGCCACTTTGGTGTAGGGGGCTACTATCAGGGGCAACAACTACTGGGGTACTATGTAGGGATTTGGGCAGCAAGATATTGGTTCACGTTACACTTGAACTTCTGCACGTCAGTACTGTTGAGGAAGCAGGGACCTGGAATGGAATTCCAGAGTCTAGCGGTTCTGGGGAAGAAACTATTGGAGTAAAAAGATCTTTTACATCTAGGGATCCCTACAGTGTGGGGGTGGGATTTAGCAGCCTGTCGGGTTTGTCGAGGGTGCTCACGTCGTGGGGGCACAAGTGATTGCAGTTCGTCAGAGGATTCACCACTAAAATACTTGTAGAAAAGGCAGAGGGATGCAACATTTCGTCGATGGGACAGAGGCTGAAGCTTAGATGCCAGTTCAGGGCCTATCAGGTTTGCGACTCTCTTTTGACCCTGTTCAAGGTGCGAGAGACTAGTAGCAGATGCACCAGCCCAGATGTGACAGCAATACTCTATACATGGGCGAATGGTGGCCTTATAGAGGTACAGGATACTTTCGGGTGTTAGTAGTTTTCTAGCACGGTAGAGAGAGCCCACCTTTCTTGCAGCGGCCCTGGCAATGCCTTCAATGTAATTGTTCCAACTCATGTTTCCTGTGAACGTTAGGCCAAGGAGTTTGAAAGATGTACTCTCAGATAAAGAATCGTTGGCCATTGCTCTAGGTGGTAGAGAGGGTTTCTTGTAATTATTGAATGAAACTAGTTTAGTCTTGGCAGCATTGAACGCGACCAACCACGTTTGTCCCTATTCCACCACAGATTGGAGGTCTTCCTCTAGTGTTTCTGCCATTTCTTTAGAAATGTGTTCATTCGTCTTCCTGTCGTGCCTGCCAAAGAGTCTACACTCATCAGCATATATACCCATCTCAGAGGCAATTTTGTTGGGGAGGTCATTTATGAATATCAGGAACAACAGAGGTCCAAGAATAGAACCCTGGGGCACCCCCGCATTTATATCATATTGTTTAGATGTACGACCGTCGAGGACAACCTGGATTTTTCTCTTATCTAAGAAGGAGGCAATTTTTTAAACAAATATACATACGCATACATAAATATATATAGAAAGAGGTTTGTGTTTACTATAACCCTTTTATGTAAATATTACACAAGTATAAATCATGTAGAATATCTGCATAAATATAATTACACGTAATAGTAAACTAAAGATGATCATCCCATAAGAAAACCGAAAAAAACTAACAGGGAATTAAATAAAATGAATGTTTAAAAGAATATGCAAATTAGCTAGATCTTTTGCAGATGAATGCAATTCCATGGCCCATATATAACAAAGTTGTATTTTCTTTTTAAATAAATAGAAAAATGGGTTTTTAATATGAATATCAATACACAAATAAAAAGAAAATTTATAGGAGTATGGATGGATAAATGTTTTGGTATTCAATTTTGTTTTCCTTGATTTTTCATGTTAAGTTAGCACTTGCTAGCTGGTGACCCTAATAAATTATATATATATATATATATATATATATATATATATATATTTTAATCTTTTGGGATAAGGTTTCATAATTTATGTATTCATTTTATTGTGGACTGTTATCCTCATCTTAATAGTTGTTGATGTTTCACCCCGTTTCGGCCAACTCGTCCTCTGGCTCTCTTCAGGTGGTTAACGGCGACAAGATAAGGATGCTGAGTCTTGCGACTGTATCCATAGTAATTACTGTCTGGTTATTTATTTATTGCGGACTAAATTATATATATATATATTTTTTTAAAACTATATAAAAAAAAAACTGTATAAAAAATATATATAAAAAAAATATATACGGACTATATAAAAAAAATATATATATACGGACTATATATAAAAAAAATATATACGCACTATATAAAAAAATATATATGGACTATATAAAAAAATATATATGGACTATATAAAAAAATATATATGGACTATATAAAAGAAATAAAAAAACCAAAAAACTATCATCCTCACTTTTGGTTGATGTTTCACGATGTTTCGCCCAACTATTCCTCTGGCTTTCGTCAGGTGGTTACCATGATGGGATAGGAACTCTAAATCTCCTAACTGCATCCTCAGCAATTACTGCCATCCATAGTTGTTGTTGTTGTTTTTGGCCAACTAAGCCTCTTTGGGTAGGATTGAAACCGCTATCTTCAGACAATGCTCATCTGGAACCGTAGAGATTCAACGTCTCTATCCACTGCGCTATTGGCTCTGAAGGAGATTCGGAGTTCCTATCTCGTCGCGGTTACCACCTGACGAAGGCCAGAGGAATAGTTGGTCGAAACGTTGTGGAACAACTACTAAAAGATGAAGATGATAGTCTGCAATAAATAAATGAACAAGATGGATGTGTTTTATGCTTCCCTAAACTCAACATGTGGTCACTTTTCCTAACAGAGGCTTAATTGGCCAAAACGTGGTAAGACGACAACAACTATGCAAAGCAGTAATTGATGCAGTTAAGAGATTCGGAGTTCCTATCACGTTGCGGTTACCACCTGACGAATGCCAGAGGAATAGTTGGCTGAAACGTTGTGAAACAACAACTAATAAAGATGAGAATAACAGTTTGCAATAAATAAATTAATATAAATAATACTCATCTCAATAATGAATTCCAATTAAAATAATATATATACCATTCGGCACAGACCCGACCATGGAAGATCAGATAATAAATAAACGTAGATTTATAAGATCAAAAACTCCAACCTTGATTGCCTTTCGAGGCCCGTGGCGCAGTTGATAGAGACGTTGAATCTCTACGGTTCCAGATGAGAATTGTCTGAAGATAGCAGTTTCAATCCTACCCAAAGCGTGCCAGATGCTTACTTGGCCAAAATGTGGTGAGACGACAACAACTCTGGATGGCAGTAATTGCTGAGAATGCAGTTAGGAGATTCGAAGTTCCTATCCCAGCGCGGTTACCATCTGATGAAGGCCAGAGGAATAGTTGGTCGAAACGTCGTGAAACAACAACAAAAAAATGAGGATAATAGTCCGCAATAAATAAAATGAATAGATGATACTCATCTCAATAATGAATTCCAATTAATTCAATGATATATAATCCTCTGATTGTGAGCATTGTCTGAAGATAGTGGTTTCAATCCTTCCCAAAGAAGGCCAGAGGATTAGCTGACCAAAACGTGTTGAAACAACAACAAATATGAAGATCAGGATAACAGTCCGCGATAATTTTTTTTTTATTATTTAATTCTTACGTAATATCCGCATATGAAAGCAATTTTAAGTCCTTAACGTTTTATGAATAAACGATCTAAAATTGGACATTTCCTGGTTGAAGTGATTTCAATCAGAGATATCAGTACGCAGTTATGCATTTCCCTCGTATTTATCTTTTGAAACCTTTCTTTTTTTCTTTTTTTAACTCCTACTCATTGTTTTAAAAAAGAAACTCTTAACTCAGTGGTGTTAAATAGGCAGGAGTGATTGCAGCTGTCTGTCAGTTTCAGTTGTAGATATTTTATTATTTCATTAAAAATAAAATAAAAGGGACTACTTTTTAGTATTCTATAGTTTATTATTTTTTTTTTATTTAAAAAAAAAGATTTTTTTCCATTAATAGATATTTTATTATTTTATTCTACTTTAAAAAGATTAAATAAAATTAAATAAATGGACCATTTTTCCAGGAGCAGATATTTCATTATTTGACTTTATTTTAAAAAGACAGAGAAAATGAAATAAAAGGAACTATTTTTTTCAGGAGTAGATATTTTATTAATTAATGTTATTTTAAAAAGATTAAATAAACTTAAATAAAATGGAATATTTCTCCAAAATATTTTATTATTTTACTTTATTTATTTATTTATTTATTTTTGAAGATTAAATCAAATGAAACAATATGGATTATTATATCATTTGGGGGGGGGGGATATTTTTAAAACAAATAAGATGGAATAAATATAAATAGATATAAGGATTGTAACGGTCTTCCAGTTTAAAAGTGCTATAGTAATGGATATTATATTATTTACTTTAAAAAGATTAAATTAAATTTTTGAAGATTAAAAAAATTAAAATTGAATAAAAAAAAAACAAAATGGAGAAAACAAAATTATTACATGACCACGTGACATGTGGAGTACGGCACAATCACGTTGACACACTGGTTCTCGCCAGAGCATCGAAGTTAAGCAACGTTGAGCCTGGCCAGTACCAGATGGGTGACCATTTGGGAAGGCTAGGTGCTGTATGTACCTTCTGGGAAGGTTGGGTGTGGGGTCAGCACCCGCACCCCGTAAAAAGAACTCAGTCACTACAAAAGCATTTACAAAAGTTGTAGATCGCCTATGCCCCTCAGGGGCTCAAGGTGATGGATGGATGGGACGCGACATGTGAAGCATCCTGGCTTATCATGTTGAAATTGTTGTGTTCCTGGGAAATGAAGTTGCCCTTAGGTTTACTTTCTGTAACCTCGTAACTCTCGCTTCTCTTATTTTGTCCTTTAGTCCTCACATGCCATGATGTTTCTGACAAAGGAGGAAGAATTACTGCTTCCTGAGTTGGAATCTATCCATCTCACACATATTGTTGGCTATTTTTTTTTTTACCTTTATTTAATGATAGCGTTTTCTCGTCATAAATGTTTATTATATCTACCATGTTGATTGCATGAACAGATTAGGAAATTGTATTCATTGTTAATTTGTGAGAGGTGAATCTATCACCATACGTTCCATTTAAAAAACACGCTGGTTGGACTCTTATTAAGTACAATACTTAATAGATTTTTTTTTTTTTTTCTAAAGGAGAGTAGAGAACGTTTTGTGGAAACTATTCCTCTGGCCTTCGTCAGGTGGTTAACCGCGACGTGATAAAAATGCCAAATCTCCTCTAACTGTATCCTCAGTAATTACTGCCTTCCATAGTTGTTGTTGTTTCACCACGTTTTGACCAACTAATCCTCTGGCCGACTTTGGGTAGGATTGAAACCGTTATCTTCAGACAATTCTCATCTGGAACTGTAGAGATTCAATGTCTCTATCCACTACACCACGGGCCCCGAAGGTCAGAGGAATAGTTGGCCGAAACGTCGTTAAAAACAATATAAAGATGAGAATAATAGTCCGCAAACAAATAAATAAAAATATACAAATTACTCATCTTAAAAGAATGCCAATAATTAAATAATATACATAAAAATAATTAAACTAAAAATGAAAACACAAAAGAAGCGGTTTCTGATGATTTCCTCTTCAGACCATGAAACCCAGTGTAATGTTGGGACATGAGAAGTGAGGTATAAGTTTAAGAATTCTATCAGCTTTGTTTTATCAATATTTTAATACACTTGTTCATTTGTGTTGTGCCATGTTATCAGCAAACACTTGTACATCCTCGACGTAACTACCCCCGACAAACCCGACAAGCTACTAAGTCTCATCCCTTTACAATAGAGATCCCTAGGTGCAAGAAAGCCTTTTACTCCAATAGTATCTTCCCCAGAACTGCAAATCTTTGGAACTCCCTTCCGGGATTCTGCTTTCCCAACTGTACTAATATGCAGAAGTTCAAGTGTAATGTGAACAAACATCTTTCTACTCATCTCCCTTCATAATGCCCCTGCTAATTAAGTCCCTGATAGTAGCCCCCTGCTTCAAAGTGGCACTGTACCTTGTTTGGGGTGAAAACTGAATTTAAAAAAAAAAAAAAAAAATCGATATCATATTTCTCTTAGTCTATCTGGTTGTCTGTCTGTCCATTCCACTTCTTTTTTTCAGAAACTAACTTGACCGATCTGTTTGTAAATTTGCATGGGGCCTTGTTATAATAAGGTGCAGCGGATTAAGTATTATGGTATCCATTCAATGCACAGTTAGGAATTAATAAGGATTAGTATTTAAGTTTAACCTTTTCTCGGAAACTACAGATCCGATCTGGCTGTAAATTTGTATGGACTTTTCTCATGATAAGGTGCAGCGATCTATGTATTATGGTATCCGTTTGATGCACAGTTAGGAATTAATATGAATTAGTTTTTAATGCATAAGGGAGCACAAATTTAACCACATTCAACCATCAACTTGGCATAAAGCACTCATTCTTAGTCAATGGGATATAATTTTTGCCCGGTTTTTACTGAATAAAACGTCTAATACATAGATAATACATCAGTATTAAAGTAAATTACAACAGCTACAACCATTATTACAATTAAAATTTTGCTATATAATTCTAGAAGATAGACATTTATCTCTCTCTCACCGCGAGAAATGTGACTCAAGGATAAGTGGGATTAAGACTAGCGCCCCTGAGAAGGAGCGCTCTGACCCACAAAAAAAGTGCCTGGTACAAGCGCCTCACGCGTTTAGTAATAAACTAGCCCCTTTTCAATGAGATAAGGCAAAAACTGGGTGGTTGGATCTCCACAAACTGCACAGGACTGACGTTATATCGCAATCAACCGGTAAAAGGTCTAAACTCTGTCAATTTTAGTGCCGAGGGAACAAGTTCCAAGATGAAGATTCCTAAAGGGTTTCCGCATAATTTTTTTGCTTTTTAGATGATTTTATTTTAAAATTGTTCAGCATTATATTGTATGAATCCAAAGATTCTATTGTTGGTATTGGTTACCCTGATATTTTCCTAGTCAAATTTGTTCTAGAAAGACATTGGATACTTACGGAAGGGACCACGAGAAGGTTACCAACATCCTAAGTGAAAGTGATTTTTGTGGAATGAACTGGATTCGAACTTGGAACACCCAGATCATCAGTCCGTGTCCTTAACCACTTGACCATCGTCATCTCCCCTTAAAATTGTAAATCACCAGCAAGACATTATGTCTATCATACTTTTATATTGCCGTCGCTATCATCTTCTTTTAAATAACGATTCAATATATTTCTTGGATAGACATGTTTATACGTATTTGAGAGTCATTTTTCTAAGAACTAACAGGAATTTTGTTAACCGTGTTTTTACGCTGAGAAGTGACGAACTTCAAGTTGAGTTGACTTCCGAAAAGGCCCGTAACAATAACGAAGGCGAAACATATTCCCCAATGTACATGATTCTCGCAAAATCATACAAATATAATTTGTAAACTTCAGACCACTGTTCTCATCTTGAGTATCATTTTCACAACATTTCGGTCGATGTAACCTCCGGCCTTCTTCATATGTATCTTATCGAATGTTTCTGTTGAATTCAGGAATCGGCACGAAATTTCAAAAGAAACCCTTTATGTACTTCATGGGAGTAGCATGCTCTTGTACCATCAGGCATGACTGGGTAGAGGTCCTAAGTAATTTGCAATTGTATTTTTTGATCGCCCACACTGAGGATTGAACCTTAAACCTTCAGGAGAATATCATTTTATAAGTGAATTTTTCCAAGTACTCTAACCACTGTGTTATGGGTCTTTGCGGACTTTAACCCTTATCCTTGAGTGGCTCTTGGCCTAGATTCGTGATTGAAGTAGAAAAAAGATACCAGGATCCCAGATTCTATGTAACCGATCTAAATTTTTCTTGAACCATGTAGCTTCAAGTTGAGATGACTTTTTCGAAAAAAATCTGTAATAGCAAGTAACAACAGCAAAACTTATTCCTCCATGTGAGAACATATTAGCAGCAGCAGCCGTTAAAGGACGTATGCAATTTAGCGAGTGTGTGCAAGCTTGCGTCACAAGAAAAGAAAAAGAAAAAAAGAGCAACATGTGGGCCGAGAGATAAGCGAAGTGCATTCTGGACAAGATGGATGTGTAAGTACGAGGCTGAAAAAGCACTCGCGAGAAAGCGCTGTCTAGGTCGACATGAGGTGGCGGCAACAGAGACTTTTAAAAAGCATATGTGTGTGCGAAAAAGACTTTGGAAATATAATGAAATGCGTTGCTTTAGAAGAATTACGAATAAATGCATTTCATTTGCAAATGAAAAAAAATGTCGAGTCAGATTTTTATTTCTTCCTTTTTTTAATTGTTTGTTTCTTTGCGACGGTACCATACAGTGTGTGGATCCGAGAGGTTTGAAGTGTAACGACCCAGTTAAAAAGTAACAGCTGTGTTACACATGTACCTGATTCCTACAAAAATAGATATGATTAATCAAATCAAAGTTTATGATAATTTATGACAACTTTTCTATTTACTGTTGTGGAATAACAGTACTGCATCAAAGGGTTAAAGCGTGAAGAGATGGGGTGTATGGGGGGGGTCAGAGAGGAGAGTCAAGGACCGTTTTAGATGGGGATAAAAAGATTCAGTGTAATTGAAGGAATTTAAAGTGATGGCATTTTGGCATCTCTTCTGGGCTGTATTACGGCTCTGTTATTTTTTACTGTGCAAAATATCAGTTGCTTTATTCAAAAATCTAATCCTAACCCGCCTTACACTAAATGCACTTTATTTTATTATTTAATTTATTGCTGAAACAATACAAACATTGAATGTATCACTATACATAAGTATGTGAAAAATGTGAGATGCCAATCTTTCCGGGTCACACACACACACCATTTCCTATATGTAACTATATATATGTACTCACACACACACACACACACACACATACACACACACACACACACACACACACACACACACACACACATATATATATATGTATATATATAAACACATCAACGATCATATATCAAGATTAGAGAAATAAGTAGGAATTCTTCAAATATTTAAGGTTAAGTACTTCCAACCATTATTATTAATATTATTTACTTTCGGCCATCATCAAAAATTTCTCTTTGGGAACAACGTGTGGCGTTCTCTGGAATCGGAGTAAAAGCAAGTCTACCCAGATCTCTCCACCTCTTTCGATAACTTTTGCAGTTGAATTTGCATTATCGCAAAAGCCGCTTACCATTGATTTCTCGTCTGGGTGACTATTGGTCTTCACTGGAATTTGGGCTGCAATAAGCCTCCCCGAGGTACCAGTCCAGAGGTCTGGCTACTGCTTTTTCTCCTAGGTCTTTCCACCCTCCTCAACTTATTAAGTATGGTTCAGTTTATTTTCACCCCCTCCCACACACACACACATAAAAAATCGGGGGTGTAGGGGCGGGAGTTAACTTGCAATTATGCACTTTCAGTTTCCATAGTTCCATGTGTTTGCCCTTTTGTGTTTTACGTCTGTAGCCGTTTCTATATGTCCAGTTTGTGTCTATAGCTCATGTGTGTTAGTCTCTGTATTCAAGGGTTTTCCTTAATATTTCAACCGTTTTCATTATTGTTATCCCTTCTATCTTCTCAGCCATCCCTCTGATTCCAATTTCTCCCATTCTTTTTTCAAAGTTTTTTGGTATTGTTCTTAGCGCTCCTACTATTTGTGGTATTATTTGGACGTTCTTTATCTTCCATCTCCCATTTTGACTTGACAAGAGTTAAATCGGCAGACCCAGTCGTCATGGAGATGAGGAACAGCAGCTGTATCCAAACAGCCCTTTTCAGGACTACTCAACAAACTAATTATGTGAATCACAAACTACCTTGTGCAGTATATATTCTACTCCACTACTGCCGGCCTCCTGGGATTTTCCCTTACAACCTGCAACTCCAGCTCATTCCTGCAGCTTCCAGCGACTTCAGCTTATTCCTTTAGCACCTCTAGCCCACCTGCAGATTCCAGTGACTCCAGATTACTCCTGCAGCGCCTCCAACTCACTCCTGAAGTGCCTCCAGCTCACTTCTGCAACTTCCAGCCACTGGCTCTTGCATTCCACAGGCTACCTGCTCTAGTGCACACTAACATCCAGCTATCCATTTCAGCGCCCACTGACGTCCGGCTACATGATCTAGTGCCCACTGATGTCCAGCTATGCACTGTTGTCTGGTTACCTGCTCCAGCGCCCACTGACGTGCAGGTAATCATACCAGTGCCCACTGACGGCCAGCTATCAGTTCCTACTTCTGTGCAAGCCTCTTCTAGTCTCACACAAAACACGTGTTCACATCTAAAGCCACTTTTCTTATGCACATATGCACACACAAACATACGCATACACGTACACACACGTACATATATTCACATCCATGTACATACACTCACATGCTAACGTACACACATGTACGCACACATACGTGCATATGTACGCACACATGGGCAACGTCACTTCCCTTTAAAGGAAATCCACACATGCGCAAAAGGACACCGGAAACAACTACAAAAGCAAGAGACCTGCGCTGTTTCCTTCTGTTCGATTCGGCTCCCGAGCTGAGCGGTCGACAGACCAACCGCTCTCTTTCGGGGCGCGCATCCGTGCGCCTCACGTCCCCTGCTACTATGTGTGGAGCAAGAGCCAACAGACAGTACGTACACCTTACACACTTTCTCTCTCCATGGCCTGGATTGACTTTCTCTCTCTCTCTCTACAACAATAGACTTTCCTTCTCACCAGTTAACAGCGAGAGACGCACGCCAAACTAAACACGTGCTGTACCTTTTCTTTCATTTGTTTCTTCACGAAATAAATTTGAGTTCGTTAATTTCAATTAACGCGTTGTTCGTTCCTTTCATTGTACCTATTTTGTACGACTGGGGGATATATATAATATATCCACCAGTCCACTACAAATTGGCGACACCCGAACGTGAGATGAACATGCATTTCCTTCTATACCACCAGTCAGCTACACTTCCAAGAACCCAAGAATTTTAACCTCGCGAAACGCTCATTCTCACTCCAGTTGATTCTGATATCTATTGCTGTACATTTTACCTTTTTTTTCTTGGTAAACAATAAAACACGGCATCCTATCGTCTTAAACTTTGTCATCCCTCTTTTCTAATGCCATTGGCGTCACCTCTTTGCCTTGTTTACTTTATTAGTTGAATGGTCGATTGGTACTGTCACACGTCTTTCGTTCCTCTGCAACAATAGTCGTTGAAAAAAAAAATTTTAATTTTGCCAGGAATGAAAATTAATCGGAAAAAGTATGAGATACCGAAAAAAAATGTTACTCATTATTTAAAAATAAATATCTTTATTCATGAAACTTACCGGAGGTTTATTTTATTTATTTATTTATTTATTTATTTATTTTTCATATTCTTCATTGAAATTACTATATGATGAAGGTTTTCTTTTTTTTTTCTTTTTTTCCTTTTTCAGCGTTAAAACATTTGATTACCTCTCGGCATATTTCTGCGGTTTACGTAAGCTGCCGAAATATGCCGAGGCAAACTTCACGGAAAAACAGGTCGTTTTGTGCAAATTTTGTCTAACAGTTGTGTTACCATTTATGCTTTGGATTTACTGAGTGATGTGTTACTTAAAATTCACGTAACTAGTTTTTGCTCAGTTGTTCGTAAACAGAGTACAATGTTGATTCACTTCCCCCCTCCCTTCTCCGAATTATTAAAAATTTATAGTGTGCAGATTTGTTATTGTATTGAAAATAATTCATTTTTTTTTTAGACTAAAAAAACCGAGAGATTATTTTTGGCAAATTTTTATGGAGATTTTGCCAAACCACAATAATCAAAAAAAAAAAACAAAAAAAAAAAAACTAGCAGGGAGACCCGACGTTGACCGGGATTGAATAATGATTAATGAATGTTTCACAGTGCCATATTTTTTATATATCAACCATTTTTCAATCAAATCAATTGTTTACTTGCTCTAGTCGGGTGCCCACCTTGATGCACCGGGAGGATGCTTCACATACCTCCCTGCAGTGACTTAGTCCATAATACCTTGTAGTCTTCATTGCACTGTAGAGAACCTACTGTTGATTTTATAAAATTATTTTCATATAATTGCTTGAATTAAACTTAAAATGCAAAAGTCAAGCATCATGGTTCAATTGTGTTCTAACTAGAAACATTCATTTTGAAGTGCCCCTGCCATATCAAAGAACTTATTGATTTTATATCCCGGGCCTTTCTGCTTGTGCAGTAATAAAGGTTCTTAAATGCACTTGTGATGTTAGACTGTATAAGGCGTTAACTTTAATCAAAATCGTCTTTTTTTTATCAGTTTTTTTTTTTTTGATTATTGATTATCGATATTTATTGGAGACATTCTGGTAAAAAAAAAAAAATCTATCTAAGAACACGACCAGGCACATAAAGTGCATTCGTGTGAAATTTTAAAAAAATCGTCCCAATTGTATAGGAGCCCATAGGGAACGAACTCATACACACACACACAAAGTTCCTTTTATATAATACCAGCGGTGGCGGGGGTGGGGGCTGACGTTGCCCAGTCGTAAAGTACGGTTGTATAAAAAAACAAATGGGACTTAGGTGCTACCTTAAAAAAAAAGTGTTCAAAATTTTAAAGGATAAGTGAAAGAAAAAAGAAAAAAATGCCGCATGGTGGACGTGAACTTGCATAATTTAAGTTCGTAAGCGAACACGTTATTGATCAAACCACAACGACACAGATGTTATGACGTTGCAAATTTAGCTTTTTAAAATGAAACAACGAATTGACTATTCGCGTAGGCACGATTAAAAAACAGCATCAAAAGCAAGTTTTTTTGCTTTTTTTTTACCTGCCCTTTTCAAACAAAACGTCATTTCTACATGAAATAATTTAGGATTTTTTTAATTTTCCGATATTATGTGTCCGAGAGATCACTCTTTCTAACGATACCAGGTTGGTGCCTGTCCGATGCAGATGACAAAAGTTTTTAGCAAATATACAAACACACCCACAAGCACACAGACAACTAAGATTTATATAATAGTTAAAAAATAAAAAAAGAATAGTTATTGGTAGGGCTATGACATCGGCATATTCTTTCCTTTGGCTCTCAGGTATATATCCATTGATATCATATGTTTTTATGTACAGTGGTTCTCGGTTGATTAATTATGTCTAGCTGTGTCGGATATATACTCGAGAGTCAGAAGAATGAAAAGAATATGCTGTTGTCCTAGCTCTAGTTATTAGTTATTTAGGGCAAAGTTAGAGACAAGGTCGGTTTTAAATGTAGGGAAAATCCAGTTATTCTAAAAGTTGCACAATGGATTCGAAAAATAAAATAACTGCTTAAGTCTTTTAGGATTTTTCTTTCACGCAATACTGATTAAAATTTTTTAAGCTACAATATCGACATATATTTTCAAAAATCAACTCTCGGCTGAAGGTGTTCACTAGATTCGTTTTATTATTTATTTTAATAATACCACAAGAAACCTTTACAATATTTTCTACTGTGCTTAACCTATTGAAGAAGTAGTGATTAAAGGGGCAGACAACTCATGCTTTATTTATTCAAGCAGTAGTGATGGCAGAGGCAGATAACTTGCGTTCAACTTATTTAAATAGTAGTGATCACATTGCAGGCAACTTGTGTTTTATTTAAGGAATGGTGGTGGCAGGGGCAGACAACTCGTGCTTTATTTATTCAAGCAGTAGTGATTGAAGAGAAAAAACAACTCATGCTTACTCATTCAAGTACTAGTAATTGCAGGGGCAGACGACTCATGTTTTATTCAAGTAGTAGTGATCGCAGGGGCAGACAAATGCTGCTTTACTTTGAGTACAAATTACAGTATCGTTGGGTTTGTCTTACTATGTTCTGTCTATAATTCTAAAAACAAATCTAATTACTGCTGACATTTAAACGAGGGCTAATATAAACTTTTAGAAACGAGGCAAGACAAGAAAAAGAGACAAACAAAACTGTTGTTAATAGCGGGTTTTATCTTGAAAATTTCCATTAACTCATCACTTGTTTTGGTCTGTAATGTTAATTGGAATGCACTTATCTTTTTCTCAGTATCTGTTAGTATTTTATTGTTTGTTTGTTTTGTGTTTTTCTTTTAATATTGGTAAGTAGCTCTGCTCATCCAGCGTTACTTGATAGTTTATTTGTTTGTAAGTTGTGTTTTCCTTTTTTAAAACTATGCCGAGAATTTTTTGTTCATTTTAAAAAAATATTATTTATTTGGTTCTTATCAAAGCAAATTAATTCTGTATGGATGAATGCAGAGTTAGGTCCCTTTAGAGTTCTTTGGACTCTTTGGACTACCGTACTCAACTTGAGTGCTATTTTTACAACGCTTCGGCCTATTCAATCTCCAACCTTCTTCAGGTGTATTTTGTCGAACTCTGACAGTCTTCCTGTCAAATTCGTGAATCTGCACAGAATTTCGAACAATGACATAAAGGGTCCTGTGTGAAATTCTGTGCAGATTTCCAAATTCGACAGAAAGATTTCCGAATTTAACAAAAAGATCCCCGCAGTTTGACAAGATACACCTGAAGAAGGTCGGTGGTTACATCGATCGAAACGTGAAAATAACAGTCAAGATGAGAACGGCAATCTGAAGAATCCTCGGGACAAGATCAAAGTGTAGTATCTGTTCTTCAGATGCTGCACTTCTATTTCTTGTTCTCTTTCGGTGGAGGAGAAATCCTTCACGACTGAGACAATTTTTATTTTTGTACCTTTTCTCCGCGTTAAAAAACGACCCTGGTGTCTAACTCTGTCCCGTGGGGAGGCATAGTAAATAGGTACATTATATTCTTCTAACAACATTTTAGAAAATAAATATAAACTGTTTACAAAGTACTAGCTGTTCCTACCCGGCATTGTCTGGTACTGTTTTGCTTGCATTTTTTTTTTACTGAATTTAGTAGTCAATACTAAATGATTAGTTAAACTATGCCCAAATAAATTTTTATTCCATTAGTTTTTTTTTTTTTTTAATACTAGCAGGAAGCGGATGAGGGTGCACCCGACCTTGCCTGCCGTAAAATACGCTTAAATATATTGTAATTAATGCAGATTTCGCATTTATTATTACAGAGCCAATTCTCCATTGAATATTATATTGTACATAATATATACGAATGATTTCCAATGTTAAAAAAAAAAATGACTTTGATGCCATCGGCTAGAATCAAAACCAAAACATTCAGTGCTATCATTTGAGCTAACCCGACAGACAAATAAGAAAGATTTAAAATAAAACTACTTTAAGCTATGCACAAAAGTAATAGAAATATGTCGGCGAGTTGAAATGAATATTTTATATGAATGAACACACGTATAATTTACTTATTTAAGTTGTAAATGATTGCAAGGGCAGACAACTCATGCTACACTTATTTAAGTTGTAGTGATCGCAAGAGCAGACAACTCAGGCTTTATTTATTCAAATCGTAGTGATTGCAAGGATAGACAACTCATGTTTTACTTATATCGTGGTGATGCAAGGGCAGACAACTCATGCTTTTCTTATTCAAATCGTATTGATTACAAGGGCAGACAACTCATATTTAACTTATTCAAATTGCAGTGATTTGCAAGGGCAGACAACCCATTTAACTCAAATGACAGTATCCTTGGGTTTGTTTTAGTATGTTCCATCTATGATTCTAAATTTTAATTACTGCTGACATATAAGCTTTCAGAAATAATAGACAAAAGAAAAGAGACAAACGAAGCTGTCGTTTATATTAGAAGGTTTTATCTCAAGAATTTCCATTAACTCATCACTTGTTTTAGTCCGCAATGTTAATTGGAATGTACTTATCCCTTTCTTAGTGTTTGTTAGTCTTTTATTTTTTGTTAGTTTTTTTTTTCTGAATATTGGTAAGTAGTTCTACCCATTTCGCTTCACCTGATAGTCTACTTATGTAATCTTTTTTTAGAACTATGCCGTTTTTTTTTTCAAAAATGTTATTTACTTGCAGGCTGCCGCGCATTGCACGGTCATAAACCGCGTATATATTATATTTTAATTCATGCATATTTCATAGTTAGTGTTATATAACTAATTTGCTATTGATTATTATATTGTACCCAATATATAGCAGTGATTTCAAAAGTAAAAAACAAAAATATCTTGATGCCATCAGCTAGAATCGAAACCAAAACGTATAGTTCTCTAGCCTTATCCATTAAAATATAACTTAAATCCGTACGTATACAAAAACTGTAAAAAATATGTTGTTTAATCTTTTAATTAACGTGTCCGCAGAAATAAATTTGTATATTTGACTTATGCCAGGCCAAGGTCAATGTTTTTGACCCCCTTAGCAGCTATTTTACCGGGTAAAAATCAAATAAAGTGTTCTGAAGGTCCAAATACCCTATATATCAAGTATCATGCCTGGAGACCAGAAATTCAGAGAGGAGTTTGGTAGAGACTTTCTGTGAACACACGCACAAGATATTATTTTATCTTTTATCAGGAGGGGGGGGCGCTCGGATTTGCCCGATCGTAAAATACAATTTAAGATGATGCTGTAATTTGTCCAGATTTCGTATATATTATTATAGAGTCGTGATAACAAAAGTATAAAAAAAGATATATTTGGGTGCCATCAGCTAGAATCGAAACCGAAAGCAAAACTGTAGCATTCAAAGCTGGTGACGTTACCACTGTACTAATGTGAAACACATACGGACGGATTAAAATTAAAAAAAATAAACCAAGATGAATGTACAAAAATGTATAAAGATTTTTTCAATTTTTACTCATTTTTGACCCCCTTAAAAACTATTTTAACCGACTAAAGATCCATAAAAGAACGGTCTGGAAAAAAATCCAATCATTTGAGGCTTCTAGTGCTGTTCTGCGACTTTTAGTTTCTGAAGAGATAGACTTTGAAAATATGGAGACAGACAGACAAACAGACATATAACTTTTTATATATTAGATTTTTAGATTTTCTTGAAGTAGGAGGGGGGGTAGGAATCACCATGCATTATATTGTCTTTCTTCCGAACATCCACCAAACTTTGTTATCAACAGTTGTTTGAACTAAGTCACATACCTTTGACACCAAGAAAAATACCTTACGTTTCGGAAACAAGCCATTTCTTACTCAAATCGATAACTGAACCCAAGTAAATTTTCAGATAAGCTGCATATTTCAATTGATCCGAGGGAGATGAGCGAGAAGCAGTACCAAAAAAAAAGTGTTAATGCTGACCGGGAAAAAGAATGGTTATGGTTAGTATTTAATAAAGAATAAAAAAGACTGAGACTAGTAACATCACGGATCATTATCCTCATCTTTATAGTTGTTGTTTCACAACGTTTCGGCCAACTATTCTTCTGGCCTTCATCAGGTGGTTAACTACGATGGGATAGGAATGCTGAGTCTCTAAAATGTATCATCAGTAATTACTGCCTTCCGTAGTTGTTGTCGTCACCACGTTTTGGCCAACCAATCCCCTGGCTGGCTTTGGTTAGGATTGAAACCGCTATCCTCACACAATGTTCACTTGCAACCGCAGAGATTGCCCATCTCTATCCACTGTGCCACGGGCGATCAAGGTTAGATTTTTTGGCCTTAAAAAGATCAAGTTTTTTGTTATGTGATCTTCCATTGCCGGGCCCGTACCGAATGGTATATTGTTTAATTATTGGAATTCTTTGAGATGAGTAATTTGTATATTTAGTTATTTGCAGACTGCTATCGCCATCTTTATATTGAAACAAACAACTTTGAAAATGAGGATAATAGTCCGCAAATAAATATATATATCTATAAAAGTGAAAATCTCTGTCTGTCTGTCTGTCTGTCTGTCTCTCTGTGTACATTTTGCTACACAATAACTCTGTCAATTTTCGGTCTACAGACTCTAAATTTGGCATAAAGAGGTATTGAGATTTGGGAAAATCTTTTTGCTTGATTTTCGGTCAGAAATTTGGCTGTTCAGGGGGTCAAAGCTCAACGATTTGACATTTGAAAACTCTACCAAACTCCTCTTTTAGGTGTAAACACTTGAAATTTTAGATATAGGTTCTTTGGACATGGATCAAACTTTAAGATTTAATTTGAGTCCAAAACAATAAATGCTAAGTGGTCAAAATAGGGGTCAAAGTTAGAAAAATTAACCTCTACGGTCTCTTCTCACTTTTCTCTATAGTAGTTAAGGAAGTCTATTATATAGAAAGACATTATCGCACATATTCACACTTTTTAATATATACATATGCGCATAAAGTTATGAACGAGCAAGACCGGGCAGAACTGTTAGTAAATAAATAGATGCGCAATGATTAAATAGTAACATCACGTCTGCAAGAACAAGGTTGTAGAAAAAGAAAAAAAAGGTGGGGGGGGGGTAGTCAAATTTACAGATACGTTTCCACACTTTATCATGAACTTTCAAATGGGACTGAGATTCACCAGTCAAATATAACAACAGTACTCCATACATGGTCTAATAGTAGACTAGCAAGGCCACCTGACGTTGCTCGGGACTGTATACGACAATGAGAAAAATTTTGAAAATGCCTAGAGGATTTTTTTTTTATGTCTATGTATCATTTGCCATCTTGAGCAAAAGAATATTTACCTACCCTAGGACAGGCATTATACAACATATGTATGAAATAATTGTACCTTCCCTAGGACAGGAAATTTACAGCACGTATATGGAAAAAAAATTCCTAACCTAGGGTGGGGAATGTACAACACATATTTAAAATAATTAACATAATTTTCTGTTGTGCTAAATTTTCTGTATGTCACAGTTAAGAGTTTTTTTTTTTTTTACATCAGAGTGCTATAGTGAAGAAGCACCATGTTTTTTTATATAAATGTTATACTACTCGAATATATTACATGATTTTCGGTTTTGATAACTTATGTATGTCACAGGTAAGATTTTCTTTGTTTTTCATATGAGTACTATACTTTATAAGTACCTTATTTCCTGGGCAGGATACTGTAGAAGTACCTTTTTTTTCTAATTTAAAAATGAAAGAACTCGATACTTTTAAGTAATTTTCTATTGTGCTTAATTTTCTGTGCGTCTAGAGTAAGAATTTGTTTTTTCATCTGGGTGCTATAGTGAAGAAGCACCTTATTTCTCATTTAAAAGTCATGCTATTCGAATATATAATGTGATTTTTGTTTTTAATATCTTTTATGCACGTCACAGGTAGGATTTGATTTGTTTTTTTCATGAGTACTATACTGCACAAGTACCTTATTTCTAATATATAGATGAAACTACTCAATGATTTTACATGATTTTCTGTTATGCAAACTTTTCTGCATGTCACAGGTGAGAGTTTGTTTTTACATCACAGTGCTATAGTAAAGAAGCACCTTATTTTTTTACATAAATGTCATACTACTCTAATATATTACATGATTTTCGGTTTTGATTACTTTTATGTACGTCACAGTTAAGATTTCCTTTGTTTTTCATATAGGCACTATACTGTACAACTACTTTATTTCTTGGGTGGGATACTGTACAGGTAACTCATTTCCATTACTTTTTTTTCTAATTTAGAAATGAAAGAACTCGGTACGTTTATGAGAATTTTTGTTGTATTAAATTTTCTGTACGTCAAGGATAAGAATTTGTTTGTTTTTTCATCCGGGTGCTATAGTGAAGAAACGCCTTATTTCTCATATGCAAGTCATACAACTCGAATATTTAACGTGATTTTCGGTTTTAACAACTTGGTGCTAATGCACTTACTGATCCGCGCTATTTTTTTAAATCGTATTTCCAAGTTTAATTAAAGTTTTATGATATGTTTTTTTTTAAAATTCAATTGTAAGGTTAAAGTACAGAATAGGTACAAAACGCCCTCCCCTACGCATGTTAAGAATGGCTTTTTAAATAATAACGTTATTATTTCACCACGGATCAATAAGTGCATGAGTACTTTTAGGTACGTCACAGGTAAGATCTTTGTTTTTTCATATGAGTTCAACAACACTTGAAAAAGGTCGGAGGTTAAATCGGCCGAAACATTGCAAGAACAACATTCAAGATGAAAACAGTAGTCTGAAGAATCTCAATAATACGCGAACAACCCTCTTCCGTTGTGGCACTGAGAATTGCCTCAAAATTGATGGAAATTTTAAATTTTATCTCAACTTATATCTAAAAGGTACTTTGTGTGTGTGTGTGTGTGTGTGTGTGTGTGTGTGTGTGTGTGTGTGTGTGTGTGTGTGAGTCCGTTCCCTAATGACTCCAAGACGGCTGAGCCTATTTGTTTTCAAATTTCACACAAATGTACTTTATGTATCTGGGAGCGTTCTTAGATAGGTTTTATATCAGAAGGCCTCCCATAAGTATCAAAAATCGATAATCAAAAAAATATAATTAAAGAAGGTACAGTCCGGCTTTGACCAAAGTTAACACCCTGATACAGCCTAACCTCACAAGTGCATTTGAGAAGTGTTATCCTTGCACAAAAAGAAGGGTCCGGTGTATAAAATCAACAGTGGATTCTTTGATGAGACAGTGGTGCGTTCGAAATAAATGTTTCTGTTTAGAGCACAAGTGAACCATGTTACTTGATTTTTTGTATTTTAAACTTCAATTCAAGCCATTATATAAAAATAATTTCATAAAATCAACAGTAGGTTCTCTACAGTGCAATATAGACTACAATGTATTGTGGATTAAGTCACTATAGAGAGGTATGTGAAGCTTCCTCGAGGTGCACGGCGATGCGTCCCCAATTAGAGCAGGCAATCAATCGATCTGATTGAAAAAATTGGTGATTTCACCGATTTCGATGACAATAAAAGTATGGGCGGGTAGAACATTCATTGATCCTCATTCAATCCCAGGTAACGTCGGGTCTCCTTGCTAGTCAAATCTTATATTATATTAATTAGTTTTTTGTTTTGTTTCTTCTTCTCAAAACTGCACCAACATTTGTGCTAAGTGGTTTAATCGGTGGCAATCAAAAGAAAAACTGGCTTTTCCTCGATATAGGGCGGGGTTTTAGGGGTAATAAAGGCTGGCGTGATATAAAAATTCCCACAAATGGGAAAAGACATTTAATCTTTTTCTAATATCTAAAAAAAAAAAAAAAAAAAAAAAAAAAATTATTTTGCTATCGCAGGAAATCTTTAAACTGGTGAGATCAATGGTTTCTTTAAGCGTTTATTACAAAATGAAAGAATGATGGTTTCCCACGAACCTTTCAGACTTGATGATGCCAACGACATAAAATTTACCAAAAATATTATATTCTACGGTTTTGGGATGCTGAATCTAAAATAGTTTTTAAAAAGTAACGCTTTTAAGAGAGAAAAGAATTCTCAGTAGTGACACGCTCCCTCCTACCCCCAAATGGGGCATTTTTATTATTTTCCCCCATTCTTTTGTACATCATTGCTTGCATAAGAAAAGTTGGGTTTTTTTGGGTTTTTTTTTTACATAGGCGTCACCACTTATCAAGGCCCATAGGCCACTCAAGGATAAGGGTTAAAGAGTGTACAGTAGTCAAAAGGACAATATAGTAATCGATAGTAATGAAAGTTTGGTAAATTTGTTAACTTAAGTGGAACGGCTCATCAGAAACTTGTTCACGTTAGACTTGAAGACAACCATATTATAGACAGCTGGAAAGCAGGAAAACGGAAGACAATTCCACAGGCGTGCAGTTCTAAGAAAGAAGCTTTGATCATGGAATCTATGTTTAGATTTAGGCACAGATAAAGAGTGGGGAGAATAATTGATAGTGTTTTCAGCTAGTCTAGTGTTTCTTGTGAAAGTTTGGCGAGGGGGAACCATAGATTGAAGCTCAGTCGAACACTTTCCATGAAAATAACGATAAAGCAGAGACAAACTCGCAACATCTCTTCTGTGAGATAGAGGTTGCAGGGAAGAGAAAAGGACATCTCCCACCAGGCCACGAAGTCTATTTTGAACCCTATCAAGGCAGGACAAGTCTTTTCTAGCAGCTCATGGTTGTTGTTGTTCTTTTTCTTCAAAAGCTGTCACTCCAATTCAACTGTCTGCATTTTACTATGTAGAGTAGTGGTTCCACAGAAGCATAAAACGACTGTTTCAAGAGGGTGTCTCTCTACATTTGAAGAAATGAACAAACATAGCATTTGAGCCAAATGCGTGATGTACTTTTGAAAAGGGTATTTAGGCAATAGTTAAGATAAGTTCGCACCCCCTTCTTTTTTACATAGGAGTCACCACTTGTCAAGGCCCAGAGGCTACGCGAGGACAAGGGTTAAAGTGTGCACAGTAGTCAATGAGATGATATCACAGTAATCGTTAGTAGTGTAAATTTTGTACATTGGATTACTTAAGGAGAACGGCTCATCAAGAATTTGTTTATGTTGGACTTGGAGTCAGCTGGAAAGCAGGCAAACAGAGACAGTTCCAAAGATGTGCATTTCTAAGAAAGAAACTTTGTTCATGGAATCTACGTTTAGGTTTAGGCACAGATAAAAAGTGGGAAAAGTTGTTGATAGTGTTTTTAGCTATATTTTTTTTTTATTTGATTGCTTTATTTATCAGATTTTCTCGGCCATGAATGCATTCGTTATATCTAGCAAGTTGATTTCAAATATAGCATAAACAGATTGGACAATTCTATTCTCTTTACCCCCCACCCCCACTTTCATGTATCTCACATTCCTTAAAACGGCACCAGACCAACTGTGGAACAAGAGCAGCGTTTTCGACAGTTAATTTTTTAAAAATTTGAACGCTGAACTTTATCTAAAGCTAAGACTATCTGTAATAGTTTGCATTGAAGACGGAAGCTTTTGGCAGATAAGTTGTTTATTTGCGATATGTATTCTCTTTTTTTAATAAGATGCAAATGTTATTATTAATCATATTTATTTCAGTTTTTCATTTATATTTTTTTATTTGATTGTTTTATTTAATATATTTTCTCGTCCGTGACTGTACTCATTATATGTGATCTGATTGGTTAGTTAAGTCATGTGACATAGTTGATTTTTAATATAGCATTAATAGATTCGACAATTATATTTATTTTCAGCTAGTGAGAGGGGAATCTATCACCATACTTTCCCTTAATTGGACTTATATAATGTAAAATACTCAATATTTTTGTGTATTTTTACCATTATTATTTTGAATCAATTTATGCATCGTGATTTATTTACTTGCATAAGTAAAATTGTTCAATAAATATACACAGTTGTTGTCCCTTTACTTCAAAAGCTGTCGATCAGTTTCAACTTTCTGCGCACATCTCCGAAAATACAACTCCTATTTTCTCTTGTGCTTGAACTGAACTTCCTTTCAGCTGTAGTTCCGTGCACGAGAAGTGATCTGATTGGTTAGTTAAGTCATGTGACATAGAAAGGATTTGAAATTAAATTAATCAGTTGTTTTTTTGTTTTGTTTTGTTTTGTAAAATTCGAGTAAGCAAGGGAACTTAACTCTCCTATGGATGTGGACAAGCCGGAAGCAATGTTCAGCTAAGAAATATGAACCTTCATAGTTAAGGTAGATGTGGTGGGCATGCGTAATAGCACCCGAGAACAGTATGTGCGTGCTTTTACTGAATACCACTTGGTGTGAGAATGCACTCACCCGGAAACAATATAAGGACGACGTTATTTGTCAGTGGTTCTTTTGGCAAGGATAGCAGTGCAGAAGAAGTTGGAGAGAAAGCTGTATTGTGCCTACAATGGTAATGATGGGGAAAACACCAAGCATCTCTGGCTGAGGCACTTTAAGGAAAAGGTTGCAAAAAGTTCGAAATATGTTGAGGCCAAATTATTGCCACTAACAAGAACAACCTTCGAGTTTACTTCCAAATTCAGTCATGGAAAGATAGAAAACCGCTTTGTAAAAAAAAAAAAAAAAAAAAAAAACCTTACGAGTGGGGATGGAAACTTTCAGGTGGTAAATTACAACCAATTAAGACCGACTTGTCACCTGGTCCTGTAAATTTATCGGCTATAACTAGGTGTAACTGTACTCCAGGGTGTACTACAGTAAGATGCAGTTGCAGAAAACATGACACTTTCTCTTTAAACTTGTGTCTTTTTTTTTTCTGTGGTAAATCACAAACCATTAAATATATATATAGGATGGTTAATATATGCAGTTGTGGAGAAGTATATTTTTTAGTCATTGAGTTTCTTGATTCGACTCATATCAAACTACCTTAGGGCCTTTTCTATCTTCTTCATCTTGAAACCATATCAGCGCTACGTATGAGAACAGTAGTCTAAATAACACAACTTATCAATCCTTATCTCAAAAATTCAGAAACATTCAAGCAGATCAAAATCATATAATGGAAAATGAAGAATAGATATTATTTAATTGGAATTCATTTTTGAGATGAGTATTTTTTTTATTAATTCTTATTTTTTTTTGCAGACTATTATCCTCATCTTATTTTTCTTTTAGTTGTTTCATGGCGTTTCGGCCAACTATTCCTCTGGCCTTCGTCAGGTGGTAACTGCGATAGATAGGAACTCCGAATCTCCTGACTGCATTTACTGCAATTACTGCCTTCCATAATTGTTGTCATCTCACCACGTTTTTGGCCAAGTAAATCTCTGAAGAGAATTGTCTGAAGATAGCGGTTTAAATCCTACCCAAAGCCGGTAATTGCAGTGGATGCAGTCAGGAGATTTATAGTTCCTATTCGTCGCAATTACCACCTGACGAAGGCCAGAGGAATAGTTGGCCGAAACGTCGTGAAAGAACTAAAAAATAATAAGATGAGGATAATAGTTCATAATAAAAATAAGAATTAACGAAGAATTAAAACTGTCTGAGTTAATAGGACGATAGAATTCTATTAATAAGAATATATTCGATTTTGGAACAATTCACTTTAAAATAGTTTTAACACTGCACCAACTCATCAAAGCCAGATCTTGATGATGATGAAGTGACCTTTGACTAGTTCTTGGCAAGAAATGTTCTTTGGTCCGTCCATGAACTTGTTATGCGGTGGTTATGCAAGAGCCTTGCCTCAGTATTCGACCAACTGACCATTCCTTTATTGTAAATTGTACTTATTTTATACCTATTTTTATATGAACTTTCAGGAATGAATGTGAAAATTGTTGCCTTGAAAACGGCTACTTAGTCTGTTTTATTGCCTTTTATATTCATATTTTGTATAAGAAATTTAAAAAAAACATGAAAACAATAGCAACGACAAGTCATTTTATGGTGTTAATTTATTATTAAGCGTATATCTATCATTACAATCTAAAGCATCAAGAAAATGTCAAGCTGGTTTGGGGTTGGCCCTGTATAGGTTTTCATGCTAAAAATATTTTTTTATTCATAATTTAATAAAGTTTTTTTTTTTTTTTTTCAGGAAAAACGTTTATTTTTGTCAGTAATTGTCACGAATAATGGACAAACTTGTCAGGAAATGTCAGGAATTTTAGGTCTCGAAATTTTAATATTGTTATGTTGGATTTTAAAGATGGCGGCTGCTGATTCTTTTCGGTAATTTTTTTTTTTATCTGAAAGTGAGGTTATTCATGTGCAATATGCAAGTTAAAATCCTTTGTTAGCAATTTGTTTGCGGTTCAACCACACTTTGCTTGGATTAATAAAGTAGTGTGCAGAGTGAATTTACGAATTAGAGAGGTTTTGAGTTCGGTTGAGAAAAGCTGTTAGTAGAAACTGTGAACCTTTTTTTCGTATCAAGCAGAATGCTTTTCTAACCCCCCCCCAAAAAAAAAGGTTGTTTTCCATGTTGGTCGTCAAGTGAATTACAAGTTGAAGAAAGTTATCTAGAAGCAGATCCATATAGTATTCAAAACTTAAATAAGATTAGTCCAGGGCCAGTGGGGTCGACCGTTCCCCCCGTCCCCCAATAACCAATCATAAGTGGTATCGTTGGAAAACTTGGGATGTCTAGATTAAGAAAAAATATGTTAACATTAAAAAATTTGGGATGCACTGTTAACTTTTAGCATGTAATCCACCCTAACCCTAACCCTAACCCTACTGTCAAAATTGCCTTCGACGCTTGAAAAAGATCAATGGAATGTTGTCCGTTTGCCTTAATATCTTTTTTTTTTTTTTTTTTTTTTTTAAATATTCATTCTAACTGATCCTGGAATAACGTATTATATATTAAATGAAAGCTTATTTCATTCACTTGTATTTGCATATAACCATTTTATAGTGTCATTTAATCTTATATTGCTAATAAGTGTTGAAAAAATATGCCATCTGAAAAAAATTTTATGCTTCTATAACTGAAAAGGACAGTGCAAGGAGTTCTGCTAGGGTGTCTAGACTTGTCCAATCTATTGGGCAAAATCTTTGTTGGGCAGCAATGAATGGACAATGGAAGTCGCCGAAGTACATCTTGTTGTGCATATCACACACACACACACACACACACACACACACACACACACACACACACACACACACATTCTTCGATTTGGTCACTGTGAAAAGTATAGTTTTTTTCTTGAATTGGAAACAGCCCTTGCAAATGCAGTGCAAAACTCATCTGAACTAGTGCCTTCACAAATCGTGAGAAATCCGAACCAACCCTCGACATTTCATCCTGCCTTTGACAACTTCGATCAGAACACTTATGATGGGTTATGGGAGGGGAGGGGGTGCACGGTCGGCCCCGCTGACCCATGGACTAGATCCTCTTGACACAACTAGGAATCGTGCCCCTTTTCCTATGATATTACCTCAAGTAGCAGCACTAAGCTGGATACTCCACCAAAGTAGATGCATTCTTATCCTGGAATCCAATAAACGAAGAGACCATTAGATTAGTGTTCATCACTTCTTTATTATTTCAAGATTTCAGAAATAAAGGATAAATTTAATGAAACACACGAATCGGCATGGATATATACTGCATCAAACAAGGAATGGGGACCCTTTTTTAATGACGTTAACTCAAATAATAGAACTTAGTTGATTACTCCACCAGACCAGATGAATTCTTGTCCTGAAGATCACAAGAAAGATTTACTATTCATTAACTGTTAAATAGTAAGAGGAAAATTAATGTTCTTTATCGGTTCCCCGACAAAGGTGGGATTGGACCTAATAATTCACCATTATTCATCCATTCGTCTGTTTGTCCATTTATTGTCCGCACTTTTCTCAATAACCATGCCTTGGATTTTTTAAAAATTTCGCACAAACATTAGTCATGGTAAAAGTAAATTTTTTCCAGAACGAATTTTTTTTTTAGATAACTCTGCCCCCTCCCCTCCCTCAGGGGCAATTATAGAGGCAAAATTGCCCCCCAAATCGTCCATCCATTCATTTGTTTGCACTTTTCTGAATAACAACGCCTTGGAGTTTTTAAAAAATTTTGTACAAACATTAGTCATGGTGAAAGTAAATTTTTCTCTTGTGAAGGGGGACCTCGCATATCCGGTTTGTTTCTTTATTAACTCAGTGTTTGAAAACTAAAGATAGTAGAAGATTCGAATATTTATGTATCTCATATAGATCAAATGTTAGCACCAAGCAGGGCCCCTTAATTTTTAAGTCTTCGCACTGCAGTAAAGAAAATAGAAAGTGCATATTATTCCAGATGTAGCTTTCTTCATACAGATTGGATAAACACGTCTATGAATCTTACTGTTTTTACTATATATATATATATATATATATGTGTGTGTGTGTGTGTGTGTGTGTGTATGTATGTGTGTGTACATATGTATGTGTGTGTGTATATGTATGTGTGTGTATATGTATATATATGTGTGCGTATATATGTGTGTGTATATATATATATATATATATATATATATATATATATATTATTTATGCAAACATTTCTGACTCCATATGGACATGCAGGTTTAGGGTAAAAACTAGGATGACAGAAGTCTTGTCAGGCGAAAATATTTTATCAGGTTTTGACAATTGAATATTTAACCTTAGGGGGCTATCATTCTAGGGTGTAATATATACATATATATATATATATATATATATATATATATATATATATATATATATATGTTTACAGAAAGTTTTAGATGAGATAAGTCATTGGTACCGTCGGTTTCAAACCCGATAATTAGGGACCATTTTAGATACCCATATGAAGCTCTCTTCAACCAATACTCATCACTGAAAAAAGCTTGATATGGGTATCTAAAACGATCCCTAATTATCGAGTTTGAAACCGACAGTACCAATGACTTATCTCATCTAAAACTTTCTGTAAACATATATATATATATATATATCTCATCTAAAACTTTCTGTAAACAAAATATAAATAATACGCTCTTATTTTTGGATTTTCCTTATAAGTGAGCACTCTTCTGGATTTCTTTTTCCAGCCATATAGTGCAATGGTTAGAAGCTCTGACTGTTGTTTGGGCGGTTGGGTTTCGATCCTGGCTTGAGGTAGTTGCTTGTCTATCCGCACTGATGAGCTGTGAAACAACGAAACAGTACTGTATGTGGATGACTATAATGCCCCCTATCTTGAGTTGAGCATATTGGGAAGTGATATACAAATTACCATTAGCGTATTAAGCGATGCTGTTTGTGTAAACAAATTGAGCTTAGGTATATGGACAATGTAAAAACATTGTTAATTCATTTCCCGCATAGCAGCAATCTTGTGGTTCACAGTCTTACAAAATACTGTTGGGAGGCAATATTTTTATATAAGACAATCCCAGCCAAATAAAATAGCTTAATATACTACATAGAGCAAATGAAATATTGTAGGTTTTATATTTAAATTTGTCGCAGTAAAATATACATTTTTCAAAACAAAAATTTATTATTTTAACAAGGAACACATGAAATTTAGGAAAAATTTTAAATATCATGTGTTACTTGTTCAAATAATAAAATTTTTGTTTGGAAAATTCTATATTTTACAACAAAAAAGTTAAATATACAACCTACAATTTTATGTATACATACTGTGTAAGCAAAAACAAGACTTCAAAACAAAGTGTTGGTGGCAACAAAAAGTGTATTTCAATTTACGTTACAATTGTTTCCATGTCCAGTTCGACAATTTCAAGCATTATGTCGTTTGAAAATTTTGAAAACCAGCATTTCTTCAGACTTTATGAATAAACACACTTTTGGCAATGGAGCATTTTTTTTTAAATGAAGGAAGGAAGGGGAATCTCTAGCTAGAAAGGCACGCGAGAAACAGTCTATATATATATATATATATATATATATATATATATATATATATATATATATATATATATATATATATATATGTGTGTGTGTGCGTTAATCCACACACCAAAGTCGTTCCAAAAGTAAATCCTCCTATTTATTTAATTTCAAAAAGTTGAAGAGCTATGAAGACGGGAGTGGTAACATACAAACGAGTGACCTTTTGTGCCCCAGAATTTATTTTTCTACATGATCATCACCATTCCCAATGCACTTTTATCAGTGATGAACAATGGCTGCGCATGGGTGTCCGGACTGCACTTTGCCATACCAGGGTCATTCCAAAAGTAAAACTTCTTATTTTTTTTTAACTCGAAATGTTGAAGAGCTACCAACACGAGAATGGTACAATTAAAACGAGTGACCTTCTGATGCACGTCCATGACAAGGGTTGCTTTTTTAGCGTGTCACACCGTCAATATCTATAACAGAGAGATGAAACTTTCAGGTTATAAATGCATAAGTTTAGTCATCATAACAATGCAATTTGCAGTCTTCTGTGATTCATTCAGACAGAACAAAAAAATAGGAGGCATTACTTTTGGAACGTCCTTCGTGTGTGTGTGTGTGTATATATATATATATATATATATATATATATATATATATAGTTTTAAGAAGCTTTAAGTATTTTAAAAAAAGATACTGAAATAAAATAATTAAAAAAAAATTAAAATGCAGTTTAAATTCCTGGAAAGAACAACTAAATTGAATATATCGCAGACCTTGCACTTGCATAAGCTGCCTTTATGCTAGAAAATCCGCAATAATACAAGAGAATTACACTATATAATGATGGAAAACAAATCTTAACTTAAATTGTTAAATGGAAAATGGGGACATCAGCTGTTTACCATGTAGCTGTTTCAAAGATTTAAAAACAGAACCGGTGATAAATACATAGCTCTCCAGTGGAAAATACTATTTATCCAATAACAAAATGTAGACACAATCCAATATGTAATTACACACACACACACACACACACACACACACACACACACACACACATATATATATAAGAGCAAATAGTTAATAAAACATGTTAAAAAACACTTTGAAAAAGAGTTAAAAACATATTTTATCTGAAAAGGAAGCACTTAATAAGTGGATAGTCCTTAACCCGCGGAATTTTGAAGAAATACTCTCCTTCTCATCAGAGGGTAGGAATTAGCAAAATTCGGGATCGGATTTTGCATACAAAAGTATTTGATGAAACCGCAAGTAAGTCAAAGATCTTACTTGATAACAAAAAGTGAAGCAGAGGGAATATGGTGAAGAAAAAGGTGATTTCACGTGAATGGATAGTCCGGTGAAAGGTAAAGTATCCAATGACGGTAAAATTCAAAAATGTAAATCCAAGAAAGTTAATTAAATTTCCATTCGCACAAGTAAAATCCAATGAAATCACGTAATTGGAAGATGGTCCAAAATAATCCAAAAGGCCGAAATCTATGGAATAATTCACAAATATGTACAAGGAAAAGGGGAAAAAATTCCAATAATATTAATAAAAGAAAAATAAGATATGCTATTGACACGGCTGCTGAGACAATTTTACTTTTATTAATATTATTGGAATGTTTCCCTCTTTTCCTTGTATGTAGATTAGTGTTTTTAATATATATATATATATATATATATATATATATATATATATATATATATATATATATTTTAAAAACACTAATCTACAGACACACATGTTTCGGCGCCCTACTCCTCTTTAGCATAGCTTGACTGTTGTTAGGATTTGAACCCCGGACCATATGTATTTCAGTCCAGTGCCCTAACCCATTACGCTATGAAGCCATAGACAATTTACTGCTTAGTTTTTATCGTTTATCTGTTTACATAGTTTTTGTTGTTGATTTTTTTTAAACAATATTAAGGTTAACGTCTCCGCCTCGGAGATCCGATGTTTGTCTTAGAAAGTCGCCCATTTTTTATTTGGACGTATTTTTATTTATTTATTTATTTATTTATTATTTTTTTATTTTTATATATTTTTTTAAAACAGTAATCTACAGACACGCATGTATCGGAGCCCTACTCCTCTTCAGCGTAGCTTGACTGTTGTTATGATTCGAACCCTGGACCTTATGTATTTCAGTCCAGCGCCCTAACCCATTACGTTATGATACCATAGATTATACACACACACACACACACACACACACACACACACATATATATATATATATATATATATATATATATATATATATATATATACTAAATAAATATATAAAGGTGTAGCACCAACTTTTTCCTTTTTTAATCTGAAAATAATCATCTGATCTGATGAGAACCGGTGTGTCAATGTGATTTTGCCGTATATATATATATATATATATATATATATATATATATATATATATATATATATATATATATATAAATGCAAAAGTTATTTTCATCTATCTTGGCTGTATTAACATCAAAACTAATTAGGCTTATTTAATTCTAACAGTACAACAATATTTTCAGATACTGAATGGAAGCACCCCGGAGAGGATTAATGGTAAAGATCTTTCTGATTCAACGTGGAGCTCATTATGCAGTTAGAACAAAAATGGCTGGCTACTTTTAATACATCTAAAAACCAAACTTCTCTCATTTCACCAGTGATGCTCAGATTCTTACTTTGCCTCTGTTGAAATGAATGGGGCTCTCTAGTTTTGATAAGCTTATAAGATTTACATTCACCACAGTAAAAGACTTACACCAGATCTGTTATTAATGTCTCTGGAAAATATTTGGACCATTCTACCGCTCCAGAATGTATGAGGTGCCTTCAATAAGTTTCCAGACTTTTTGTACAGGCATTTAAAATTGTCATAGATGCTTGAAAGTTCAGTATGTTATTGCTATACATCTTATGAGATGACTGACCAATTTTTATGATTTCAGACCAAATACAACAGAAATTGGAATACACCCTACTAAAGTCTATGTCACGGTAACATATATAGGATGGGTTTCTAACAGTATTTTGTATAATTTTTTAGTTTGAACTAATTTTCCCAAACTTAACGTATTCAACAGAGACCTCGTCGCCATTTTTTTTTTCAAATATATCGATAAACACTGCATGTTTTTCGAACCGAATAAACATTTTACATTAAATAAAAACACTAAAAAATTATCCAGTTAGGTAGAAAACTAACTTATCTTGCCTTTGATAACATTTGTTTGTTTTTTTTGCAACTTTTTTGAATCTTTGTGTATAGTAAAACAAACCTTTTAATTTTACTGTGGAAATGAATATGACACAAGGACGGTGATGTCATTGGCGAACGCGGAGACCCTAGCCTGCGATCCACCAGACAATGCGATTCCGTGCAGGACCGGACTAGCCTCTCTATTCCTTAGCTTGCAAAGTAGTGGCTCCAACGCAAAGATGTAGAGCAGGAGCGACTGGACAGCCCTGACGTACCGACTGGGAGATAGCAAAGGATGGCAAGCGGTTTCAGTTAACTTGCACATAATACAGAACCGAGATCCATTTGCAGAAGTTCGGTTTAAAACTGGTGATCTCTAAA
>NC_136493.1:29624758-29647258 GCF_053919585.1 Euprymna scolopes
ATCCTCTAAAATGGCGCCTTATATATATATAAAAAAATGTAAGTCTTTGAATTTCAACAAAATTTTGTACTATATATATATATTATTCCTTAATTGGAATTCATTTTTGAGATGAGCATTATATATATTAATTTATTTTTATTTCGGACTATTATTCTCATCTTTATTAGTTGTTGTTTTTCATCTTTTATTGGTTTGCTTATTCACAACGTTTCAGCCAACTATTCCTCTGACCTTTGTCAGGTGGTAACCGCGACGATAGGAACCTCGAATCTCCTAACTGCATTCTCAACTATCACTGCCATCCATAGTTGTTGTCATTCCTATCCGCCGCGGTTTACCACCTGACAAAGGCCAGAGGAATAGTTGACTGAAACGATGTGAATAAACAAACCAATAAAAGATGAAAAAACAACTAATAAAGATGAGAATAATAGTCCGAAATAAAAATAAATTAATATTTGTACTATATATATATATATATATATATATATATATATATATATATATATATAAGAAAAAATGTAAGTCTTTGAATGTCAACAAAATTTTGTACTATATATATATTGTTGAAATTCAAAGACTTACATTTTTTTCGTTTATATAACTCTTGTTTATTTCATCCTGGATCTCTTCATTGCAGCCGTTTCCTTAATGGGATGACAATTCTATGATTTTATGTTTTCATAGAAAGTTTCTTTCTCATCAACTCGTCAGATGTGATTTCCATCAGATGTTATCAACAAAAAGTTAATTTTGTACATGATAAACCTGGTGTGTTAGTTTGGGGAAAAGAAATTCCAACTCCACGTTGTTACAGGTCAGCCATCTTGGGTACCGTGCAAACCAAAATTCTTATTTTAAACCTTATTTTCGTATTTTTTATTTTTTAAGTCTTAATTTCCAATTTTTTTTTCTATTATTTATTCTTTCCTATGTTTTTATGATTTTTATTACTGCATTTATACGTATTTATTCTAATATTCATTTTGTTTGGTTTCAAATTACTATATATATATATATATATATATATATATATATATATATATATATATATATATATAGAGAGAGAGAGAGAGAGAGAGAGAGAGAGAGAGATATGATTGTATGTACATATATAATTATATATTTAATTGCGTTTTTTAACATTTAAATTCAGATGAACATACAAAAATTTATTGCTTGAAAAAAGCACCATCGGAATCAACCCACTTTTGTCAATGTAAAACAAGCCAGTAACGTAAAAATCTTGCGTTCTGGTGGCGATGAAGTTGCTGAAGACATTTTTGATATCGCTTAGGTTTTTGAAGCATTTCTCACACAGAAAGTTCTCAAGATGCTTGAAAAAGTGGTAGTTGGTAGGTAAGAAGTCTGAAGAATGTGGCGGATGAGTTTCGTAGCCCAATTTGTTCAACTTCTGCAGGGTCAGTTTCGCAATATGCGGTCGGGTATTGTCGTGGAGGAGAATTGGGCCTTTTCTATTAAGTAATGCTGGGTGTTGTTGTCGAAGTTTCTGATGCATTTCATGCATTTGTTGACAGTACCATAATGGTTTCGCTTGCATTAAAAAACTGTAATGGATGAGACTGGTCGCAGAGCACTAAACAGTCGGCATGACTTTCTTTTGGTGCAACTCTGGCTTCAGGAAGTGTTGTGGAACTTCATCGGCGTCCAACCACTGAACTGAGTGTCGCCGGTTTTCATAAAGAACCCACTTTTCAAAACAAGTCACAACCTAGTCGAAAAATGGGACGTTCTTGTTGCGTAAAAGAAGGAAAGATTACACTGCATAACAGCGTTTCTTTTGATTGCCATTCAATTCATGAGGCACCCGTTTATCAAATTTTTTGTCTTTCTAATCTCTCTCAAGTGGTTGAAAATCGTCGTATACGTTACGTCGAATTCAGAAGCCAATTCTCAAACAGTTGTGCATACATTGGCTTCAACTAAGGCTCTTAATTTATTGTTGTCAACATCCGATGGCCGACCACTACACTCATCATCTTCAAGACTCTCGTCACCACCACGAAATTTCTTAAACCACCATTGTTCTGTGCATTCAGTAGTGGTTCATGGATAAATGCTTCATTGATATCGCGAGCTGTTTCGGCAGCTTTTCGGCTTAGTTTGAATCAAAATAAGAAAATTGTGAGAATTTGCTTTTTTTTCCATCTTATATTCAACATTCTGAAAAGAAGCCATAATTGTTTTAAAACGATTGTAATTTAAACGATTAGATAGAGCGAAAATGGCCCTTTTAAATCATATAAGGTATTATAACGAAAACTTATTTGAAAATACTCATTTGAAATTCAAATTAAAAATTCTGCAAGAACTTTCTTCTTAATTTAAACGATTCGATAGCACAAAAAATGCTCTTCAAAATGATATATAAAGTAAAGGTATTATAACGAAAACTTATTTGAAAATACATCATTTGAAATCAATCAAAATAAAAAATTCCACAAGAACGTTCTTTTCAACCTAATATCTATCTATCTATCTCTCTCTCTCTCTCTCTCTCTATATATATATATATATATATATATATATATACTGAACACAGAGCACAACAGCGGTTTTAGAAATTTTATGGTAGCGATATATATATATCATAAAATTTAAATATTATAGTTATTAGCCTTTTAAAGAAATTAAAGTTGAGGCCTATCTGTAAATTATCTGCGTGCACCATTCACAATTTTTCTGTTGTTTGAATACTCTTATCACTGTTTGATTATGACAAGCTCGTTTACATGGCTTCATAAGTAACTTCATTAACTTCCATTTAATGGTTAATTCCTGATGATCGCATAAAAGAACACTAGCCCACAAAACTGAGTTGGCTTTAATGACTGAATTTAGTCCTGAGACCAGCATTTCTTGTACTGATGATTGCATAAGCATGAATACTAGTGTTTGTACGTATGAAAAAAATTCATATTTATTGAAAAAATATTATAGTATATATATATAAAATAAATTCCAGCTTAGGTATTCGAACGATGTCAAAACATCGTTAATTCACTACCAGCACAGCAGCTGCCGATTTAGCGTAACGGTTCAAAACCTTCCCTATTGCACGAGCGGTCGGGTTTCGATCCTGCCTTAAGGTAGTTGCCTGTCCAACCACATGAGCTGTGATACAGCGAAATAGTACTGTATGTGGATGACTGTATATATAAACTGTGTCAATCGTTTTATTGCAGATTAGTAAAATATCAATATTTCACTAAATATACATCGCAAAAAATTAAAATTGTACCATCAGTGGGCTGCATTAAAGTTAGTTATTTCCTAAACTTTTATTCAAATTCATGCTATATTCACGAAGTTATGGCTTTTTATTTATTATCGAGGAAATTATATTATCCATTGCTTTATTGCAGATCTCTTAAAATGCCAAAACATCAGACGATTAAATGTTATCAAAAAGCAAAGGATAGTCGCTGGACTCGCAGAAGAATTGTCCATCAAAGATTTAGCCACAGAGCTGGAAAGAGATCCAAGAACCTTGGCCTTATTCTTGAATAACCCGAACACAAAATCCAGAAAAATAAGGGCACCAGGAGAAACCTTTCAGATCGTGATATTCGGAAAATTTGTAGGAAAGTCAACCGAAACACAAACAGCACTAGTGCTTCCGTTTTTGACAAAGCTGCAATTGCTCCAAGCTCCAGGCAGGCTGGATACAATGTGTTGAATGGAACTGCAATGTTGAGGTGTGATCAAGGATCTACACCTGCCAATTCTTAACGGAGATTGTTGACCTTACAAGACGCATAGTTTCACGGCTGCATGTCGGAGAGTCTGTTTTTAGGTTATGTGAATTTTATTCATAGACATGTGCTACAAGACGAGCCTTCCTATTCTTTTTGTTATCCTTAACTTTCTCTGTTATCACCCATCTTGTTGATATGCATTTGTTACCTATGTTAGGGACACATGACATTTTGTTACCTATGTTGGGGACACATGACATTTGTTTTACCTATGTTAGGGACACATGACATTTGTTTTACCTAGGTTGGGGACACATGACATTTGTTTTACCTAGGTTAGGGACACATGACATTTGTTTTACCTAGGTTAGGGACACATGACATTTGTTTTACCTATGTTGGGGACACATGACATTTGTTTTACCTATGTTGGGGACACATGACATTTGTTTTACCTATGTTGGGGACACATGACATTTGTTTTACCTATGTTAGGGACACATGACATTTGTTTTACCTATGTTAGGGACACATGACATTTGTTTTAACTATGTTAGGAACACATTCATACATTCATGAGTTTTCATGTTTTTTATTTATTTCTCCTTTGCATCAATCACATTATTTGCTTGATCTTGTTCAGTTGTAAGAAAAACATGTTCTTCAGGATCTCCTTCTGTTACTTGGAGAAGTTCTCGCCACTGATCAACCTCATCCCAATTGATACACATTGGACATTCATTTTCTACAGTTGGTTTTATATTCCGCCAATGGCCATAATTTCCGGTTGATTTTGGTTTTGTACACATAATCTTTCCTTTTTTCCACTCATTATTTCCAATAATTTTATATTCCATTATTTTCCCTTTATTCGTATTGTCTTTCAGTTCCTCCCTGTTACTATTGGAATTTTCATCATGTTTATCTTCAACTTCCTCTTCCAAGACTTCATTCATCTCTTCATTTAAGGGAATTGTATTTTATTTATTCCTTGGCCTTCCAAGGTCCTTACCTTCATCAATGACATGGATGCATCCTGTAAAATGCTCAGCAATGTCAGATCAATACACATGGTCACTCTTTACCTAAAATTTTGGCAGGGGCACGCCATCCATTATAGTTTTGTCTTCTATAGTAAACAATGTCCCCTGTTACAAATCGTTCATCCGTATAATGTCTTATATTAAATCGCAGTGCTCTCCGAATTTTTTCACTTGATTCAGCCTCCATGAACCCTTTTCTCGCAGAATGTGAGGCATTTAATTTTATTCTAACCATATCACTGGTTGTTGCAGCATCTAATGTGAGTAACTGGTCTATTAAAACTGACAGCGTATTTATGTTGGATCCAAAAACAAGCTCATTTGGGCTATGTCCAGAATATTTCTGAAGAGTATTTTTGGCACTAACAGCCCAAGCCAAAGCTATTTCTTGTTCACATTTCTCATCTCCCATTGCTTCAGCCGATATTAGATTGTAACGTTCTACAGTACCATCACTGAATGGACTTTCAGCGGATGTAGCGCAGGTTTCAATATTCAGTTTTTCATTTATCTCTATGTAATCATCGTTATTAAACCCCCCCCCCCATTATCACTCAAGAAGCGTTTGAGAACTCCAAAATATGCTATCCACATTAAAATAAGTTGCAAATAATTGAATAAAAACTTCATCCATTTTTTTAATGCTTTTATTTCTTTTTTAATATTGGTTTTTTTTTACATTTTGGCTTAATATATTATATATATATAATATATTCGGTGATACTAGAAAATTGTGGATCTTTAATGTGATCCTTTAAAAGCATTCGGTTCTGTAAAATTGTGAATTGTTTTAATGTAAACCTATAAAATTGAAAAATTTTAATGTGATCCTATAAAACTGTAGTTTTTATAAAATTGTTCCATCCTATAAAATTTTTGATTTTTTAATGTGGTCCCTATCAAAATGTGAATTTTTTAAAATAAATCTATAAAATTAATCTGTCTTATAAAATTGTAAATTTTTAACGTGGCTCTATCAAATTGTTAAATTTTTTAAAAGTGAATCTATAAAATCGTTCTGCCCTATAAAATCGTAAATTTTTTAATGTGACCTGTAGTGAAAATTGAGTGTGACTGCAGTCACGGAGGTGGGCTGCATGTGCGAACTCGAAACCCGAGCGATAGGAGACGAGAAGGCGACGAATCAGCAGGTTCAATTGCGCATTAATTTGCATAAATGAGATAATACAAGGCCAGGAGTTAAGATGTTTGAAAGAGTCGATCTGTTGAGTTCTCGAGAACCGGATGGAACGTGGTTAGAGCGGAGAATGTCGCTGAGAATCGAGTCCAGGGTTTTTATGGGTTTTTTTTTTTTGATTATGAAATTGTAACTTTTTTTTTAAAGTGGCCCTATAAAATTGTAAATCTTTTAATGTAGTCCTATAAAATTATCAATTTTAAAAAAAAAAAATGTTGTCTTATAAAATTGTGAATTTTTACATTTTAAATAGACATTTTTCTGACATCTTTAACACTGTTAATATAATTTCACTGCTAGCATAGATGGTTGCACCCACTAGCTTCGAAAAAACATAATTCCAGTCTTAAAATAGAATTGTGTGTATGTGGATGAGGGAGGGGGAGGGGGTAGAAAGTAGAGGGAAGTAGGCACAATCATAATTTTCAAACCCTTTATTTTAGGGGCCACAAGTCAAGAGATACGTTATCAAGAACTTACTGATATATCTAACGATAAGATAAGCAAAATATGTGGCTCTGGTTCAATCGTTAGAGGTTTGAACAAGTCAATGCAAGGACTAACGAAGACAACTAGCACTTTAGCTCAAGTATTCACATCAATAAAGACTAATAAAGGTTAGTCTTTATGGTTCACTTATTATTCTACAATGGAGTAAAAAGTGTGTCTTGGGTTTACTTTCGGCAGCCTCATAACTCTTGCTTCTTTTATTTTGTCGTTTAGTCCTCATGTTCCAGGAACGATGTTTCTGATAAAGGGGGAAGAATTGCTGTTTTCTGGGTCAGCATCTATTCCATCTAATACTAATCGTTGGCAATTTTTTGTATCTTGAGGTAATATTTTCTTTTTAGCTCCTTATATCAAGAGGCTTTATGTCTTGTCTGGAGCGATTTCCATAAAAATAGTCATTTGCTATCAAACAGTTTTTATTTGTATAAAAACTAATTTGTAAGAAATGTAATTGCGCATAACTAATCAATTATATATATATATATATATATATATATATATATATATATATATATATATATATATATATATATATATATATATATATATATGTATATTTAAAGTGATGGTTGTGTAGTTCTAACGAGAGAAAAAAAATGTATATTTAAAAGAGTGTAGCCATCAACAATTGTGGTTTTTTTTTAAAGGTTTTCATCATATTTTTATTTTAAAATATTTTTATAACGCGTTTCGAGCTTAGGGTGTGCTCTCTTCAGATGTTTTCGTAAAAAGTTTTTCTTTAAAATGGGGGTTTGAAAAGTTATTTTTACCTCCGCTGATACTAAATGTGTTTTTCAGAGTGATGTGTGGTCTCAGACATTCTGTCTCCAACTGTAAGTGTTCAAAGTGTCCGGTCAAAGTTAGATTCAAAGAGGGCGCTTTTGGTCCATTTGGTGAAGGTTTTTATGTTTTTTTAGATTTTTTTTATATATATATATATAGAGAGAGAGAGAGAGAGTGAGAGAGAGAGAGGGGGAGGAGAGATGTTATTTATTTGTTTTTGCGATACGTTTTGAATGAATTCAATTATTTATACGAAAGTGCATTTTTACCTAAATGCGAGTTGAGAATAACTTTCCCTTTTACCAATTTGATGCCCCCAAATGGGGAGCGGCATATATATATATTGTTTTTAAAATATAATTATCCACTGACACATGTTTCGTCGTCTACGACTCATTAGAGTGGCTGAATCTAGCAAGATTTGAAATCAGGACCTCATGGTAAGAAATCTAAATGTCTACCACTGGACCATCTTTTAAACTTCCTACCATGGGGTTATGCTTGAGAAATGGGTAATTTTTGTTGCACAGAAGGAGCGTAGAAGACACCTTAAAACGACGATTTTTAAAAAAATTATTGTTCAATTCATGCGGCACCCATTCATCCAACTTTTTTGACTTCCTTATTTGCTTTAAATGGCGAAAGACTGTTGAGTGGTCGACCTCGAGTTCGACAGCAACTTCTCGTGTGGTTTTGTGAGGATCGGCTTCAATTAAGGCTTTTAAATGTTCGTTATCAACCGCAGTCGGCCAGCCACGACCGTCTTCATCTTCAAGGCTCTCTTCACCATTATGAAATTTCTTGAACCACCGTTGTGCCACACGTTCGTAAGTGGTTCCTGATCCAAATGTATGCTGTCGGAAATCCTGCAAAAAAATGAATTAAGAGATTAAGAATGGTAACAAATAACACGATTCGATAGAGCAAAAAACGCGCTTCAAAATGATATACAACATGACTATATATATATATATATATCAATAAATTAATTCAGAAATCATATATAAAAGTAACATATGTGAGAAAACGATATTGTTTTTGCATCAACTTAATATATAGCTTCAATAATTTATAACTGTATAGGATGTATATAGCTTTAAGTATTTTAACTTCTTGATGTTTGTTTGTGGTGTATTATTTGTGAGTTGCTGACTAGAATTTCTCTTACTTGAGAGAGAGTGCGGTTATGTTTTTTTTTTTGTCTTTCTAGCAACCTCAACCTTCTATACTTATGTTCTGCTGATCAATTATTTTCTTCTTTTTATAGCTTTTCCTTATTTTTTAAACATCATTTCCTAACACTTTTTTCTATTATCGTTCAATCCATATGGCACCAATTTATCCAACATTTTTGACTTTCCTATTTGCTTCAAAATGGCAAACGACTGTTGAGTGGTCAACCTCAAGTTCAACAGCAACTTCTTGTGTGGTTTTGTGAGGATCAGCTTCAATTAAAGTTTTCAAATGTTCGTTATCAACTGCAGTTGGTCGGTTACAACCGTCTTCATCTTCAAGGTTCTCGTCATCATTATGAAATTTCTTGAACCACTGTTGAGCCATACGTTCATGAGTGGTTCCTGAGCTAAATGCATCATTGATATCACAAGATGTCTCGGCAGCTGTTTCGGCCTAGTTTGAAACTGGAACAAGAAAATTGTGAGGATTTGAATTTTATCCATGCTGTCGAAAAGCCTGCAAAAAAAAAAAAAAAATGAATGAAGAGATTAAGAATGGTAACAAATAACATGATTCGATAGAGTGAAAAATGCGCTTCAAAATGATATATAACATGACTATATATATATATATATATATATATATATATATATATATATATATATATATATCAATAAATTAATTCAGAAATCATATATAAAAGTAACATATGTGAGAAAACGATAATGTTTTTGCACCAACCTAATATATATATATATATATATATATATATATATGTGTGTGTGTGTGTGTGTGTGTGTGTGTGTGTGTGTGTGTGTATTTATTTATACAAACATTATTGGCTACATGTGCATACATGTTTCAGTTGTCATCTCGTTCAAAATCAAGCTTACTCAGGCTTGCTTATCAACTCAACAGACCTTAAGAAGCTGTAATCAATACCATATATATATATATATATATATATATATATATATATGAACAAATGATTAATAAAACATGTTAAAAGACATCTTGAAAAAGAGTTAAAAACATATTTAATTTTAAAAAGGAAGCACAAGATAAGTGGATAGTCCTTAATCCGCGGAGTTTCGAAGAAATACTCTCCTTCTCGTCAGAGGGCAGGAATTAGCAAAACGCGGGATCGGATTTTGCATGTAAAAGTATTTAGTGAAGCTATAAGTAAGTCACAGATCTTACTTGGTTAAAAAAAGGGTGAGGTAAGGGGAGTAGGGGGTAAAAGAAAAATGATAAAAAGATCTCACATGAATGGATAGTCCGGTGAAGGGTAAAAAATCCAAGAATGGTAAAATCCAAACACGGTAGAATTAAAAATTTCCAATCCAACAGGTAAGTTCCAAATCGTCCAAAATGATCCAAAAGGCAGAATTCCTTGGAGAAAATCACAAATGGAATGAGTTCCAAATCATTAAAAGAAAAGTTCAAATGTGCACAGAAAAAGCACTGGAGAGAATATTTAAAACACGTCTGCCAAGGCCGGAGGAATCAAGTAAATTCATATTATAAACTCTATTTCCTTTTCGGTTTTATTGAGCTTTTACATCTGGTTGAGATTACTTTACTTGTAAATATTAACTCTTTAATATTTATAATATATTTTAAGTTTACCATTTTGATTAACTTGGTAAACTTATTGTAATTTTTATTTATATATATATATATATATATATATATATATATATATATATATATATATATATATATATATATATATTGTTTTTAAAATATAATTATCCAGTGACACGTGTTTCTTCGTCTACGACTCATCAGATCTAGCGAGATTCGAAATCGGGACCCTGCGGTAATGAGCCTAAACCCTTTATCCGCACGTCCATCCTGCTCGACTGTCTGGATGTATCGCGATTTACTTAGATGTTATTTGTTTTTGTGATACGTTTTGAATGAATTCAATTATTTATAAAAGTGCATTTTTATCTAAATGCGAGTCGGGAATAATTTTCCCTGTAACCAACTTGGTACCCCAACATGGGGAGCAGTATACGTATTGTTTTTTAAATATAATTATCCAGTGACACGTGCCTCGTCGTTTACGACTCATCAGAGTGGCTGAATCTAGCGAGATTCGAAATCGGGACCCTGCGGTAATGAGCCTATACCCTTTATCCGTGCGTCCTTCCCGCTCGACTTTCTGGATGAATCGCGATGTATTTAGATGTTATTAATATATGTGTGTGCGTGTGTGTTTCTGTGGGTCTGTGTGTCTGTGTCCGTGTGTGTGATGTGGTTTGTATGATTGGAATTCCTAGTTCGTTTAGTGTGTTGCAAATTATTGTATTATTAGTGTATCATATATGTATGTACACACTAATAAATGCAATAATTTGCAACACACTAAACAAACTGGCCATTCCAATCATACAAACCACATCACAAACTATAAAACAAACATTAAAAACAATATATATATATATATATATATATATATATATATATATATATATATATATATATATATAATGTATGTATTTTTATGGGGAAAATATTCTTATTCAATTATATTTCACCATTTATTTATACCAATCCTTTTATTTATAAAGCTCAATGTATGTCTAATATAACTACAGAGCATATACAAATAAACGACAAAAAGTCTATATTCCAACTTCCAAGATTTTGTTCATCTTACCTTTTATTTCTTTCATCATATCAAAATGTTCAAACTTAACAGCACTTGTTTCGTAGTGCAGAAACAATCATATAAGTATTATGTTCATTTTTTAATCGCCCCCCCCCCTGACTCATCAGATAAATAAGATCTCATTAACTTTTAAAAGAGAATATGGGGATGAATTTTTAAATTCGAAAAAAATCGAAGAGTAGTTGAATTGCTTTTACGCAATCATTGATTATATATATATATATATATATATATATATATATATATATATATATATATATATATATGATTATTTCAGTTAATCACATAAATTAATATACAAAGATATAATTTTATGCGTAAATTTTTCAGTATTTACTTCAACAGTGCTCAATACATAGGTAGAGCTAGGTAGTAAGTTATGACAATCTATATTGCAGTTAAGCCTGACGAATTCTCACGAGAATGAAACGTGGAATATTATGTGTAGCTTAATTGCTATATATATTTCCAAAACTTACTACTATTATATAAATATATTTACAGGAGCGCTCAAAACTATGGGACAAAATTTTAAAACTTAATATTTATTAGAAATAACAAGTGTGAAAAGCTGAAATTTTGACAACTGGTAGTCGTTATCATCAATAATAACATACTAAAATTTTAATGATTTGCAAAGGATAGAAAAAGAATTATAACATTTATTTATTTTCAAAATAGGAACGTCCAAAAATAAGGTACAAAATTAAGAAAAACAATGTAAACAATATGCTATATTCAAATTTTTTATATTTCCTCTAAAGAATAAGTCTTACTTAGTTATTTGTAAACGTTGCATCAGCCGGCACCATGGCGAAACGCCAAAATTTGATTACTCTGTGAGACAAGCTATTGTGAAGCTACACAAGGAAAAGCAAACGATTAGAGAGATTTCAGAGAAAGTGAAACGTTTCAAGAGTGTTGTAGGCAGGGTTGTTAAATCCTACAATGGTACTGGCAAAATAGTTAGTGCTTTTAAAACAGGCAGACCCCACAAAACTTTGGTAAGAGAAGATCGAATAATGCAGCGTATGTAATTAAAGGACCGTTTTAAGTCTTACACACAAAATTAAAAGGGTTATGAATAGTACCTCATGTGTTAATGTGTCAAGACAGACTGTTTCTAGACGACTGCAAGAAATAGGGCTGTTTAATCGAACCCCAGGGAAGAAACCACTTGTTAGCTCGAAGAATAAGAAGAGATTAGAGTTTGCAAACAGGTATGTAATTTGGACATATGAAAATTGGGCAAAAGTATTTTTCAATGATGAAAACAAGTTTAATTTATTTGTAAATGATGGAAAAAAAATGTAAAGAGACATTGGTGAAAGATTAAGTGCAAAGTGTACTAAGAAAACTGTCAAGTTCGGGGGCGGAAGTGTCATGGTATTTGGAATGTTTTCTAGCCAAGGTACAACACCTCTTGTCTGATTACAAACTCGTGTAAATGCGCAGATCTATAAAAACATTGTTCAAGATAATGTTGTGCCAATCATACAGAACTCAGGTTTCGATAGGGCTACCTTTATGCAAGATAATGCCCCATGTCACAAGGCAAAGGTGGTAATGAGTTACCTTAGCGAGCAAGATTTCGAAATTATAGATTGGCCACCGCAATGTTCTGACTTAAATCCAATAGAAGATCTTTGGAAGACCTTAGAAGTGAAAGTTATGGAAAGAAATCCCACTAACACGGAGGACTTGTGGGTGAAGCTTCAAGAAGAATGGTCAAAAATTAGTGTCGAGGATTTTATTGTTTTTTTTTTGGGGGGGGGCTGTTTACACTGTTTTTCTCAATTTTGCCCCTTACTTGTGGACGTTCCTATTTTAAAAATAAATAAATAAATGTTATAATTCTTTTTCTATCCTTTGCAAATGATTCAAATTTTAGTATGTTATTATGGATGATAACGACTACCAGTTGTCGAAATTTCAGCTTTTCACAGTTGTTATTTCTAATAAATATTAAGTTTTAAAATTTTGTCCTTTAGTTTTGGACGCTACTCTCTCTCTCTCTCTCTATGTATATATATATATATATATATATATATATATATGTGTGTGTGTGTGTGTGTAATTATTTTTTTAATGTGGTTATTTTTAATATACAGGGTGTCCGTAAAGTTACTATACAGTCTTACGTGGCATGCTTGATTAAATAAACCTGAAAAAAAATAAATATTAACTATTAATACAAATATAATACAATAAACCAATAAGACTGTATAGTAACTTTACGGACACCCTGTATATATATACACATATGTATATGTGTGTGTGTGTGTGTGTGTGTGTGTGTGTGTGTGTGTGTGCGTGGTAATTTATTTAAAAGAAGCCAATCTGAAAATGACGGTATTTTGTATTTGTTTATTATCACGATTTTGTTTGATCTAAAAAAATATGTAAATAATAACGTTTCTTAACAATTAAAAGACAATCAAACGATCCAAAAGTTTATCTTTTTGCAATGCAATCCATTTTCAAACATAAAACATAAACAGAAATAAAATGTTAATGTGCTTTGAACAAACAATAAATCATTAAAAACGATAACAATTCTACAAGAACAGAGTACCAAGTGATTTATTTAAGCTTAATATTGTATTTTTTTTTCTTTTTTGCCATATTTTTTTAATAGTTTTTAATACACTGATGAAGTTAATTTCTTCACGTCTGAAGTTCGTATTATTTGGATTCTTCAGACTACTGTTCTCATCTGGAATATTATTTTCACGTTTCGATCGACATAATCTCTGCCCCTCATCAGTTATATCTTGGTAATCTTTCCGTAGAGCTCGAGAATCTGCACAGAATTTCGAATGGAATCCTTTATTTAATTCACTGGAGTAGCATGCTCTTGTTCATTCAGCCATGTAGAAGTCATAAGTAGGGCTATAACAACAGCATATTCTTTCCATTGTTTTGACTCTCGAGTATATATCCGACACAGTTAGATACAGTTAATCAACCGAGAACCACATCACTCTATATAAAAGCATATAAGGCATCAACGGATGCATACTCGAGAGACAAAACAATGAAAAGAATATGCTGTTGCCCTAGCCCTAGTCATAAGTAATTCGAAATTGTATTTTTAGATTGACCCTTCAACCTCCAGAAGAGTCTAACTTAAAACTGCACTATGTGGTAAGACGAGAACCAGAATAGTCCAAAGAATCTAAATAATACGAATAATAAATCATCTAAAAAAAAACTCAGAACTGTAACGTCTGAAGTTGCTATGAAGTGAGATACTAACCTTACCTCATAACAAATATGCAATAGCTCATCTTCGCAAGCAAATTGGCGTTCAGGGGCGTAAATTTTATAATGGATCATAGGTTTGCAATCGAATTTAAGTCTGTGTTTTGAAGTGACTAATCCAATATTTTTCCTCTTTATATCCTTTGTCAGCAAGCCACTTCCTGATTATATGAGATCTATAACTAGGAGCTTTATCCTGCTGAAATACAAGGTTCTTTTGAGAGTTTTCATTTTATGAATTCCAGCTGGGAATATTATATATATATATATATATATATATATATATATATATATATATATATATATATATATATATATATATATATATATATATATATACCGGAAGTCGCGAAGGTTTTAATTAAGGCTAGTCAAGCGAAAGAGGGTATGGCTTTCGAAAATATCGGTGAAAAAAGCGACCCCTCCCTGTAAAAAGTTCCCAGTTGAGAATGAAGGAATTAATGTTTTTAGCCAATTTTTCGATATTTGTCGTCCGAAGGGTCGAGCTTCAAATTGATACTGATCTCGTGAAAATCCGTTGCCTCTGTCGAAAGTTTTAAGCATACATACATACATACATACATACATACATACATACATACATACATACATACATGATGGTTGCTGCATCTTGCTAAACGATCGCCGTCACATTGAATTCTCCCAATCTTGTCGTCCATGCCATCTCAGATGACTCTGCATCCCCGCCGCAGATTTTCACATCTTGAAGCAGATGTGACATACAAATTGAGCAATTTCCATCGAGTTGAATTCCTTTGGAAGTTGAAGGGTATTTCTATGAGCAATCACATGTCTTCTAAAACCAGCAGTAGACTTGCAAACTTTGCTGCATGTTAAACAGATCGTTTGGTTCGGACTAATATGTGTAAAGTTGACCTGAACAGGAGTTTTGTGCAACTTAAGATGGTTGACGTAGCCAGCTTTTGACAAAAGCACTCATTCACAAGTGTTGCATTTCCAGCTTAGTGTGTCATCGTTAAGACCATCAATTAAACCTTTGTGAAGCTCTCGCTTCTGATTGCTGTGATACATACGTACATACATACATACATACATACATACATACATACATACATTTAAACAGACATGTGAGATTTATATTATAGAAGTCAGACACATACTGAAGTTTATTTTTTATGCATCTACTTTTTTACTAGGGAGTCAGCACTTATCAAGGCCCAAGTGCAACACGAGGATAAATGTTAATGAGTGTCAAGTGGCCAGTGAGACAACACCGTGATGATCAGTAGTGGTGGTAATTAAGTAGAAATTAATTATTATAGAAGACAGCTCAACAAGAATGTGTTTACATTGGACTTGAATGCGACCATGTTATAGTCAGTTGGAAAGCAGACCCATGGTACTAATTTCTACAGGCAGGCAGTTCTAGGAAAGAAACTTTGCTTGTGGAATTTTCGTTTAGTTTTAGGCACAGATAGAGAGTAGGTGACATTTTTTGGCAGTGGTTGTAGCTAGAAAAGTGTTTGTTTTGTAGGCGTATATTTTATTTTATTTATTTATTTAGTTTTTTAAAAATTTTTTTTTCGGGGATCACTATTTAGCAAAGCCCAAAGTTATAGTCAGCTGGGAAGCACCCACGCGGTATTGTGTTCAACACCTTGCTAGTTTTAGGAAAGAAACTTTGGAATTTTCGTTTAGTTTTAAGCACAGATAGAGACTGGAGTACATTGTAGACAGTGGTTGTAGCCAGATGAGTGCTTGTACCATGGTATACATAAATATATATAAATATGGTTGGATTAGTAGAGAGGAATGTGAATGTTATTAACGATGATTCCATGGGTGGCATTTTTATGTAGGGGCGAGTTCATGCTATAAGATAGATTTCAATAGATTCCATCCTCTTCAAAAAAAAAAAAAAAAAAAAAAAAAAGTGCTTAATTTAGCAAACAATCAAAGAGATCAGCTGTTCTTGGCCGATAATGGTTCCAAGTCTTTCCAACCATTTTTGGTTAAAAACATTTGTTTCTCTGATAGATAAAACGAAAAAAAAAAAAACCCAAAGAAAATCAAACCGTTACTTAAGAATTTTTTACAACTTTCCTCCCCCCTCGTTTTTTTTTTTTTTTTGTACATTTCAAGGTTTCCCTAAAACACTCAGCCTCTTTATTTTAGTTCTTATTTCTTTTCATTTTATTTATTTTTGTTCATTTTTTTTCACCCATTTTTTTTTTTTCGTTTTATTATATTTTTGTTCAATTTTTGTTCATTTTTCCCCCACCTTTTTTGCGTTGAAAACTCGGTTCTTGAAAAAAAGATATGGAAATTATAGATAAAAATCTATCTACCAATAAAGAATATGCCGGCTTCAATCCTATCATCACTCGATGGGATGCCCACCTTCTTCCCCCTTGCCCCCACTATCCATTACCGATAGGAGGGGTACCTGCGTACCCCAGATCTTCACCTGCCTCATCCTTTTGAACTCATCATTGCGGTTGATTCTTATCAACTGGCTCATCCACTTTTATCAGCTGCATCCGTTTGACTCCGGCTCACCTTCAGCAGTTTATGTTTTGCCTATTTATTTTGTTGTTGTTGTTGTTGTTGTTGTTGTATGTATAAGGGGAAGGGTGCTGGGGTAGGAGCGTCAGAAGCAGGGGAGGTGGAGGAGGATGATAGGGCGATGAAATAATTTGAAAGGTGATATATTAATAAAATGGGGACACTAATTTTATTTTAGAGAGGTAATTTTCAATTTCGATTTTAATTTAATTTTTCACCTGCTAACACGATTAAAGTTGTTTTTGGTTCCCCCCCCCCACCCGACAAAAGGAGTGTGGACCTGTAAATTCACCCTCGTCCGTTCATCCGTTTGTCTGTCCGTCTGTCCGTACTTTTCTCAATAACTACGCCTTGGAATTTTTGGAAATTTTGCACAAACATTAGACATGATATGAGTAAAAAAGTAACAGACCGGATTTTCCGGGAAAATTCCGGTTGTCCTCCTAGAGGTGTCTTTTGAATTAAAATGGTTAAAATTGACACTTTTGTGCTTATTAAAAAAAAATTGATGTCTGGGATTTTTATAACACTTTCTGAAAAGTTGTAACTAACTGATTTCTATATAATTTTGTTTGTCTATACTTTACGATAACTCTTGTGTGTGCCCCAGGGGCTCTTTTAGAGCTAATAAAAACACTCTATTTTTGGGACTCATTTACCATATTTGTCCAAAATTTTCTGTGTATGTCTATTTAACAGTTTTGCATGGTGCTGAACTAAAATTTAAATATGTTAAGGCCTTGGGGAATTTTGGGGCTTAATGGGGGGGCCAAATGCTGAACTTAGTCATTTTTTATGCCTCGTTCACTGTGCACTCGTGTGGCATCATGCATGCTTCACTTGTTATTATCTGTTCATACCGGAAAATTCTGTGTGGCCTTGCTGGTAGATTATACAAGGCAAATAATAATTAAAAAAAAGATATGACCCCCACCCCCTTACACACACACTGCCACAGTATCATGCAAACTACTTCCTAAGCAAACCCAATGTAACTCCCCCGCCCTCTCCGGCGTAGGAATTTAACTCAAACTCCCGAGTGTCACTTCTCGGCTAAAAGCTGAATTACTGTTATTGTATATTAATTGTTTGATAAAAACTTATTCATATAAAAACAGCTTACATTGAATTATTTTTATCAACATTAGAGTGCTTTCCTGTCTGGTAGTTATAAAAAACTCATTCCATTAATGTAGGTAATTTAGAATGCGTACTAACACAGCATAACGTTCACAACAGTTACAGCATCCGAAACGTTGTGAAAACAATAAACAAGATGAGAATAGTAGTCCAAAATTACAGTCAGCACGTTAGCTGTTAATATTGCAGGACAAAATCCATATTGCTTGTCACTTAATAGATTAAACAGAGTAGAAAGTTGATTTTGAGTTTATTCTTGGCAGACTCATAACTCTCGCTTCCCTTATTTTGTCATATAGTCCTCACATTCCGTGAGCGATGTTTCTGACAAAGAAGGAAGAATTGCTGTTATCTGGGTTGTTGGTTAATTTCTTATCTTGAATTGGAATGACATTTTTTTTATTTTTTTTATTTTTTTTTTAGCTCCTTACATCAAGTGACTTCATATCTTGTCTAGAGCAATTTCCATAAAAAATAAATTTTTTTTGTCTATTTTCTTGGCATCTGTTTCATTTTTTTTTTTTTTTTTTTGTTCGTGTTTCATTTTTTTTTTTTTTTCTCAGTTGATAAGTGAAAATTAATTGGTTGCTATTTTCGTTTTCGAACGTAAAGTGCAAAATTTTAAAAGGAAAAACGTTCCATTTGCAGGAATCATCTAAAGAAAGAAAAAAAAATGATGTGATGAAGATCTGGATAAGAGGGAGAAGACGAGGAGGGAGAAGAGGAGGAGGAAGAGGGAGAAATAAATAATTCGTGTTGGTTGGAAAAGACAAAAACTAATAAGATGAGTAAATAATGCGAAAATAAATTAGGTCAACATTGGAAATAGATGTTTAGTGACAAGGAAAATCTATGTGCAAAGTATCTGATTGATTGAAAATACGAAAGAAAAAAGTGAAGCAGATGGATAGATAGATAGATAGATAGATAGATGAAAAGAATGATATATATATATATATATATATATATATATATATATATATATATATAGAGAGAGAGAGAGAGAGACAGACAGATAGACAGACATATGGCGGTAGATAGATAGATAGATGGATGAATATATATATATATATATATATATATATATATATATATATATATATATATATATATATATATATATATATATATACTCGCATTTCAGCTCGGCGTTGCCCGGGTGTTTGGAGATGTATGTTGAGCAAACTAAAAAAAAAAAAAGTAGTAGTAGGAAGGCAGGCTCGAACCCGTACCGCGAAGGAGGAAAAGAACGGGAAAAAAAACTTGACGTCTTTGCTGTTACGACCTCCGTCAAAACCGGAATGACGTAGAGTTTAATTAAGGCTAGACAATCGAAAAGAGGGATGACTTTCGAAAATATCGGCGAAAAAAAGCGACCCCTATCTGTAGAAAAGTGCCCAGTTGAAGGTGAACAAATTAAAGTTCTTAGCCAATTTTTCGGTATTTTTCGTCTGAAGGGTCGAGCTTCAAACGATACTGATCATGTGAAAATCCGTCGCCTCTGTCGAAAGTTTTAGGCAGACATGCAAACATACATACATTATATATATTGATAGCTCAAACTTTCGACCCAAACCGATTAAAAAGTTTGCCCTATCTCTGAATACCTTTTATGTAAAATTTCAAATGTTTAGATCAGAAATTGTTTGAGTAATTTGGTAGAGATTGCAGAGGTCAATTTTTTAAAACTTTGACCCATATTATGACCCCTTAACATTAATTGCTTTAGGCTCAAATCCTGTTAGTAAGTTAGATCCATGTCCAAGGAATCTATATCTAAAATTTTAATTGTTTATACCGAAAATTGGCAGAGGAGTTTGGTAGAGTTCTCAAAGGTCAAATCGTTGAACTTTGACCCCTTAACAGCCAAATTTCTGGCCGAAAACGGATTACAAAGATATTCCCAAATCTCAGTACCCTGTATATCAAATATCGAGTCTGTAGACTGAAAATGGACAGAGTTATTGCATAGGGAAATGTACACAGACACACAGAAAGACAGGCACACAGACAGGCAGACAGACACGTTCACTTTTATATATATACTAGCATTTCAGCCCGGCGTTGCCCGGGTGTTTGGTTGTGTATGTTGAGCAAAAAAAAAAAAAAAGTGGTAGTAGGAAGGCAAGCTCGAACCCGTACTGCGAATAAGTAAAAGAACGGGGAAAAAACCTGACGTCTTTGCTGTTACGACCACCGGCAAACCGGAAGTGACTTATGTTAAAATTAAGGTTAGACAATCGAAAGGAGAGGATGACTTTCAAAAATATCGGCGAAAAAATCGACCCCCACCCCGCCTGTAGAAAAGTGCCCAGTTGAAGGTGAAGATATTAATGTTTTCAGCCAATTTTTCGATATTTGTCGTCTGAAAGGTCAAACTTCAAAACGATACTGATCTTGTGAAAATCCGTCGCCTCTGTCGAAAGTTTTAGGCAGACATGCAAACATACATACATACATACATACATACATACATTGGTAACTAAAATTTTTCGACCCAAAACGATTAAAAAACTTGTCCTATCGCTGAATACCCTTTATGCATTTCAGTACCTTGTATATCAAATTTCGAGTCTGTAGACTTAAAATTGACGGTTATTGTGTAGGGAAATGTACACACATAGACACACACACACAGACACACATATATATACTAGCATTTCAGTTCGGTGTTGCCCGGGTGTTTGGAGGTGTGTGTTAAGCAAAAAAAGGAGCGGTCAATTTTTTATAACTTTGATCCCTATTATGACCACTTAACATTTATTGTTTGGGGCTCAAATCAAGTTAATAAATTAGATCCATGTCCAAGAACCTATATCTAAAATCTCAATGTTTAGACCCCAAATTGTCGGAGGAGTTTGGTAAAGTTCTCAAAGGTCAAATTGTTGAACTTTGACCCCTTAACAGCCAAATTTCTGGTGAAAACCGATCACAAAGATATTCCCAAATCTCAGTACCCTGTATATCAAATATCGAGTCTGTAGACTGAAAATTGACAGAGTTATTGCATAGCGAAATGTACACACAGGCACACACACAGACACAGTTACACGGACACGTTCACTTATATATACATATATATATAATGCAAAATTTTGTTGCAAATTCAAAGACTCGGACACGTGGACACGTTCACTTATATATATATATATATATATATATATATATATATATATATATATATATATATATATATATATATAGAGAGAGAGAGAGAGAGAGAGAGAGAGAGTGCAAAATTTTGTTGAAAATTCAAAGACTTACGTTTTCTTTTTTATAACCTTCAATTGTTTCCTGGATTTTTCCATTACAGCTGTTTCATTAATGAGTGGCAATTTTACGATTTATGTTTCCGTAAAAATATCCTGTCCTCACCAACTTCTTCAGATGTTTATCCATTAGAATTTTACAACAACTGGTATATTTTTAACATGCTGGACATCGTATTCGGGTAAAAAGATTTCCACAGCCATGCTTCCTCACTTCCTCCATCTTTTATATATATATAAAGATAGATAGATAGATAGATAGATAGATAAAGATAGATAGATAGATAGATAGAGATGGATATGTAGATAAATAGACAAATAAATAGATGCATGAATAAATAGAGAGTCACTGTAACATTCTTTTGTTTACAGACGTGCAATAAATAATAATGATGTGGACAAAGAGACGAAACAATAAACCACATAATATGTGGATGCAGCAAACTGGCCTTCAAAGAATACAAGAAGAGAAGAAACGACTGCCTTTTGGAACAAATATGCAAATGATACAAAGATAGTACTAGAAAACGAAAATGAAAAAATTTCTTTTATGTCATAGGATACAAAGAGATAAATCCATTCAAGCAAGGTGACTGGACGTGATAATATTTCTTTTTACTGCTTTTTCATCTCAAACAAGGCACAATTCCCCTTGGACGTAAGGATATACTATTTAGGACGAATTTGACAGGGATACTTTGTAGGGAGTTGAGCAACAAGATGTCTGTCCACACTACACCTGAACTTCTGTATGTCAATATAGCCAGGTAATCAGGAACTGAGGAGGAAATTCCAAAGTCTATCAATTTGGGGGAACTAACTGTTAAAATAGAAGGCTTTCCGGTATATAAAGAATATCTACAGTATAAGAGTATATAAAGAATATCTACAGTATAAGAGTGGAAGAATCTATATTTAAAAAAAACTTAGTCTCCTCTCAACATTACTTATTTTTTGAATTATAAAATTGAAACCGTAAACAGACAGCCATTTTTTTTTGTTTTTAAATTTTTGCAGAGGAAATGGTTTTAATGATTTATAACTGATAAAGAGCGATTATAAAGTTAATTCGTTTCTCATTAATTAAGGTTTGCGATGATGTTTTTTGTGATACCGGACGTTGGACAAGTAAATTAATATTTAGATAATAATAATAGTAATAATAATA
>NC_136493.1:29652258-29864758 GCF_053919585.1 Euprymna scolopes
TATATATATATATATATATATATATATAGAGAGAGAGAGAGAGAGAGAGAGAGAGAGAGAGAGAGAGAAGGAGAAAGCGAGAGATAAATAGGAACAAACCAAGTTATGTGTTCATCAACGTTTTGTCTTTATTGCAAGATTTTCTCTGGTTGAATGAAATTAAAAAAACGAAACACCAGTACAAATATTTGAAAAAATATTTTTTGATGTGATGAAATGTATGACCTTGATTCATTTCGCAAAGGAAAAAAAATCGTTGGAAATTCAAAAAAGCGTAGCGTTGTGTGAGAGAGTAAGACTTAACAAAAAAAATTTTTTTTTTTAATTTTTTATTATTTTTTCATAACGTAATATAGCCGTTTATATATTTAAAAAGATATAATGCAATTCACATTTTTTAATGGTACAAATATGTCCGTTATAATATAAATATGGATGTGTAACTGAAATGCAATGAGTGTATTTTTTCATATAATTTATTAGCTGATTATATGTATTTATTATAAGAGAGGTTTTCTTTATATATATATATATATATACATATATATATACATATATATATATATATATATATACATATATATATATATATATACATATATATATATATACATATATATATATATATATACATATATATACATATATATATACATATATATATACATATATACATATATATATACATATATATTCATATATATATACATATATATACATATATATACATACATATATATACATATGTATACATATTTATACATATATATATACATACCTATATATACATATATATATATACATATATATATAGATACATATATATATACATATATAGATACATATATATATATATATATACATATATAGATACATATATATACATATATATATATATATACATATATACATATAAAAATTACAATAAGTTTACCAAGGTAATCAAAATGGTAAACTTACAATAAGGTTTTATATATATACATATATATATAGATAGATATATACATATATATACATATATAGATACAGATATATATAATATATATATATATATATATATATATATATATATGTTGAGTAAAATGATTCAGAATTTTTTAATTGAAAATCAGTTTCAAAAGGAAAGAACAAACAAAATCAATAGTTTGTACGATCGTTTCGGAAACGAGGTTTTATTGAAATCGACAATATCTCTTGAACAATAATTTTATAAAAAGATTTTTATATTTAAACAAAGTCTCCTTATCAGCAAAACAAAGCGAGTGGAGGGGGGGGGTTAAAGACACTAAAATAAACTAGTATTTTTGTATTGAGGCACATATTCCTTTTTTCCACTTTTTTTATAAGCTGTCTGTACGACCTATCATTGTATCGAGATTTGAGACAGACAGAAGAGAGGTGAAAAGAAAGATGGCTGATCTAATAATGAATTGATTGAAGAGATGTGTGAACATGAGATGGGGGGGATAGAAATTTAATACATTGGTCTTTGCTGCTGCCTCTGCCGGCTGTCTCCGATAAAAGATGAAGATAACAATAATGATGCTGAAAAGGAAGAGGAAGAGAAACAGAAGTGGGTAGAGATGTAGAGTGTTAAGAGGTCACGGATTAAAAATCTTCTATATAGTAAAGAGAACATATATGTATGTATAAGCTGAGCCGGGGCTTTCAACTTCCTTCCGGTGGGAAAAGATAGTTTTGGTAGCAGAAGCCCTGCTCTCAACAACACCTCCTTAGTTGTAATTTTTGGTCACCAAATTCAAATATTCTTGGAAAAATTATATAGACTAGCGGGACCCGTGGAAATTCCACAGCGGCATCTTTCATATGTGATATATTGCTGCTGGGTATTCTGTGGACGTTCAGCGTGAATGAAGACTCCATGATATTATTGTGCCTATATTACAATGCCTCCCCACGGGACAGACCAGGGTCGGTTTTTAACGTGGAGAAAAGGTACAAAAATAAAAGTTGTCTCAGTCGTGAAGGACTGCTCCTCCACCGAAAGAGAACAAGAAATGGAAGTGCAGCATCTGAAGAACAGATGGTATTTATTTGCTCCCCCACCGAGCAAATTAGGCACAAGGCCGATTTTTAAAGTGAGGAGTGAAGGGGAAATGGGGACCAACTCCCCGGGGAGTAGGGAAGCTGGATAGTGACAATTGGTGTGAAGGGTTGCCCCTACATTGACCAAGGTCTTATATGTGGAGTTGCCCCCACATATGGTCTTTGCTAGCAGTATCTGCCGGAACAGATGGTATTTATTTGCTCCCCCACCGAGCAAATTAGGCACAAGGCCAATTTTTAATGTGAGGAGTGAAGGGAGGGGGAAGGGAAAAAGGGGGCCAGCTCCCGAGAGGTGTGAAATGGGAGCTGGCTAAAGGTCAGGCATGTGGGGTTGCCCCCACATCTGGTCTTTGCTAGTCATAGCTTGCAGTAGCTAGTCATAGCTTGCAGTATCTGCCGGAACAGATGGTATTTATTTGCTCCCCCACCGAGCAAATTAGGCACAAGGCCGATTTTTAATGTGAGGAGTGAAGGGGAAATGGGGACCAACTCCCCGGGGAGTAGGGGAGCTGGATAGTGACAATTGGTATGAAGGGTTGCCCCTACATTGACCAAGGTCTTATATGTGGAGTTGCCCCCACATATGGTCTTTGCTAGCAGTATCTGCCGGAACAGATGGTATTTATTTGCTCCCCCACCGAGCAAATTAGGCACAAGGCCGATTTTTAATGTGAGGAGTGAAGGGAGGGGGAAGGGAAAAAGGGGACCAGCTCCCTAGAGGTGGGAAATGGGAGCTGGCTAAAGGTCAGGCATGTGGGGTTGCCCCCACATCTGGTCTTTGCTAGTCATAGCTAGTCATAGCTAGTCATAGCTTGCAGTATCTGCCGGAACAGATGGTATTTATTTGCTCCCCCACTGAGCAAATTAGGCACAAGGCCGTTTTTAATGTGAGGTAAAAACCAGCTCCCCTAAAAGTAGGCAAAAAGGGGTCACTCTGGTTACCAAAAATAATAATTGCCCCAGTATAGAGGGTTTCCCCTCCATTGACTGGTACAAACTATCTTAAGTGCAGTATCTGCCGGAACAGATACTACGCTTTGATCTTGGCCAAAAGGCCAAAAAACTATAAAAGTATTTATCTAAGTAAATTGGTTAATGTTGTGTCAGAATGTGGTTTATCTCTAATATCCTTATAGAAGTCTGTGACATATTTCCATTGAATGGACGCCCAGCACGAAAAGAAACCCCACAATTTCATCTTTTCATCTTTAAACAAAACAGATACTACACTTGGATTCTAGTCAGAACACCAGGAAAGTATATTTTAGTTTCATGTACGGCCCTAAAGCGACACCATTTTTTTATATTATTATTGACTCACAAGGAGCTTTTACACAGGTCTTCAAAGATCTTTCCCTGAAAACAGCCTGTGGTGTTCCCTGGAATCTGAGTGAAAACAAGTCTCCCCAGGTTCCAGTACTCTCCACCTCTTTCGAAAACATTTGCAAATAAATTTGCATTATCGCAACAGCTGCTTGCCATTGATTTCTCGTTGGCAGCAGCTATTGGTCTTTGCTGGAATTTGAGTGGCAATAAGCCTCCCCAAGGTCCCAGTTCTCTTCGCACTTATGCGGCTGAGGTCTGGTCAGTTCATTCTCCTTGACTCTACTTGGTTATTTGGTCTCGCTCTTTTGGGAGGGGGGGGCAGTGATTATTATTATTTTTTTTTTGTTTTTTGTTTTTTTTTACATTGATCTTCGGTGATCGGGAGATCCTATTCCTTAAAAAGGAGGATAGAAAGTGATAATATACTACAAACATTAATGTTGTGTATCTATATGCTCATAGTTTAATTTTCGTAGTATGTTATCACCTTCTATCCCCCTTTTTAATAAATAGGATCTCCCGATCAAATAATTTATAATCTGGAAACCGTGACACACATTCGCACGTACGTTGAACGTACTACGGCATTAATATATAGATTCGCTTTCCACAGTAACCACACGTAAACGACATAGAATAAACATTATCTAGGATTGGATGGAATAAGTTCAGAGGACTTCTGTCATTACAAACCAGCAGAGCGTTACCACCATCTAATACGGGAAGAGTCTAGCAAGCACATGTATTCAATGTGATGATATATGTATCAAAGTGGTGTCTGGCCAGAGAGTGTTGAGGACAAGCATTGCACATGTGACGTAGTTGCGGTCTTCGTCATTTAAAATTGACGACTCACGTGCTGAGTTAATGTTCCTATTTACTTGCCTCCCCACGAGGGCAGAGTTAGACACAAGGTCGGTTTTTAATGTGGGTAAAAATCCAGCTCCCCAAAAAGGGACACTCTGGACGGGAATAAAAATCAAAATTGTCTCAGTCATGAAGGATTACTTCTCCACTGACCGACGACAGAAAAGCTGAAGTGCAGTATCAGAACAGATACTATACTGTGATCTTGAGTAAATGTCGCGTCGGCATTTAAGCTGTGAACATTACGTCACGGAATAAAATGCATATATAGGCATCAAGAGTGACGGAAATGGGAGGAGGAAAAAGAAAAGGAAAAAACGTGTGGCGAGTTGGAAGGTACGTTGATGCTACACTTCAACTTCTTGTTCTCGGTCAGTGGAGGAGAAATCCTTTACGACTGATACAATTTTTATTTTTTGTTTCTTTTTTCCATTTTAAAAAATGACACTGGTGTCTAACTCTGCCCACATGGCGAGGCAAAATAAATAGGAACAAACCCTCGATTTTCCTCTTACTTACTGTTGTGGTTGCAAGGTTGAACAATAATTAGTAAGGAAATACAATGAAGACGCAAACAACAAGATAACGCAATAATAAGTGTATTAAAGAAAAGGTATATTTACAATATGTACAAATGACGGTGTCGAGTCAGAGAGTCTTGGTGGGAGGACATGTACGCTCTTCGGCGTCACTTCTGGTGGCATTTGAGTAAGACACACCAAGGCCAACCTAGGCTTGCCATTTATAGTGTTATGTTATTCGCATATGCAAATAAGTGGTTGCCACCACAACACTTACCTGTCCTGTTTGTATTAGAGAAGAATTACTGCCACGCAAGAGCGGGTTGTAGCTAAAAAAAAAGTCAAAAACCAAAAAAAAAAAACCCAAAAAACAGGACTGCTATCTGACCAGGAAAGGGAAAGAAAGAGAGAAGTTATTGTGCCGTGTTGTAAATATGTGTCGGCGACTTGCGCGTGAAACTGGAAATAAATAATTTTTTTTTTCTTTCACGGAAAAAAGTTTTCTACATTTTTTTCGAATCTCCACATACAACGTTTGATCCATTTTAAAAGGCATAAAAACATTACATTTAAAAACAAAGAAAACATTACACTTTTAAAGTAAAACATTACATTTTAAAAGTAATAATAACGTTACACCTTAAAAGTAAAACATTATATTTTAAAAGGAATAAAATGTTACATTTTGAACGTAATAAAAACATTACATATTAAAGTAATGAATACATTATATTTTAAAAAGAAATGAAAACGTTACATTTTAAAAGTAATAACAACATTACATTTTAAAAGTAATAAAACCTAACATTTTAAAAGTAAAACGTTACATTTCAAAGGGAATAAAAACGTTACATTTTAAAACCTTACACTTTAAATGAAATAAAAATGTTAACTTTTAAAAAGAATAAAAACGTTATAGTTTTAAAAAGAATAAACACGTTACATTTGAAAAGGAATAAAAATGTTAAATTTTAAAAAGAATAGAAACGTTATATTAAAAAAAAGTTACATTTTAAAAGTAATAACAACACTCGTTACATTTTAAAAGTAATAAAAACGTTACATTTTAAAAAGAAATAAAAACGTTACATTTTAAAAATAGTTGAAACATTATGGAGGGAAATGATAATGATACGAAGGATATGTATGGAAGAGCTTAAAGAGATGTTTTGATCTGATGACCTTGATGCCTTCGTTCAGTCAAGAGACAATGGATACCCCTTGTAAGGGTATCTATGCATATAATTTTGAAGCAAGGGTTGCGCAATCATCACTTATACTTTTTGAATCAACACTGCTGAAGTCCAGTAGCAAGTAGTGTTAGTCGATTGGAAACAATGCCGAGATAAACAGAGAGCCCATTTCAATACTGACCAGGCTCAACGTTGCTTAACTTCGGTAATCTAATGGGAACAGGTGTGTCAACATGATTGTTCCGTATTCATGATGACCACAGAGAAAAATTAAACTTAGAAACTATGAGATATCTGTATAACCGAAGATTTCAATAGTATGGGCATGATGAACAAATGGTTTAGAATACCTGGTTTAGTAGATGTAGAACAGTTGAGGTAGCAGGATCGGTTTGAAGGAAAAGGCCAAAAGAAAAAAAGGGGATAATTAAAGATCTGGCAAAAGATGGGTTAGTTTGGAAATCAATTTCTACAAACCATCCAAAACATGCCAGGAAGTAATCTATATATATGAAAGGCAAATGCGACGTGCGCATTTTTGTATGTCCAAGAAAGGCATTTTGGGGGAGGGGGTCTCGTGGGGGGGGGTTACCATCGCTTAGAACTTCTTATATACCGTGTAGATCATAATATGTACGACTTGCGAACGAGCGTCGCGGCTAGATTTATTTACAGCAACTTTAACAAAATTATTGCTATTTTGGCTTCTCACGTGTTGATTCGGCTTTTTCGTATAAAAGCGAAACTGATGTGAAACTAATGAGCAGTTCCCGGCCCCGGAAACAACGTTCAGAAAGCAATGGACGTTTGGTCAATGTCGGTTTTCGCCGTCATATCAGACAATTGCTTTCATTTAGACACTTCCCTAAAAAGACAAATTGGGTAAAAAAAAAAAAAAAAATAAACCCAAAAGAACTACCCCACAGTAAAATTAAGCAAAATTAAGAACTATCCCGCAGTAAAATTAAGTGCGGAATTACATTCCGCACGCACCTGCCAATTGTGCGGTTATGAACGTTTTATTCACTGTGGCGTGATGTTTGACCGCATTAAACACGCACCTGTCCATCACTTTTTAATTATTTTATTTCACACATTTTTGAATTCTCTGCCATCGTAGCGCGGCGGGAAGCCATCAGCCTATTAACTTCAAAGGTTCGGGTTCAAGCCTAACTACCTACCAAAACTTTTTTTTCTTTTACACCTTCCAACACCTGGGCAATGCCAGGTACTTCCGCTAGTCTATATATATATATATATATATATATATATATATATATATATATATATATATATAAGGCAAATGCGACACGCGCATTTTTGTATATCCAAGAAAAGCTTTTTTCGCTGGGGTTCCCGGGGGGGGGTACTATCGCTTAGAACTGTTTATATACCCCTTAGATAATAATATCTAGGATTTGCAAATGCGCGGAACGTCTAGATTTATTTACAGCGACTTTTACAAAATTATTGCTATTTCGGCTTTTTCATATAAAAGCGAAACTGATGTGAAACTTAGGTGTGGGTCGCGGCTTCCGAGCCGGGAGCATCCAGAAAGCAAATGGACGTTTGGTCAATGTCGGTTTTCACCATCATATCAGACAATTGCTTTCATTTGGAAAATCCCCTAATGAAGGGGAGCTGGTTTTCCCCGACACGTTGTGGAAACAAAGCCAGACAAAGTTGGGTAAAAAACAAACCCAAAAGAACTATCCTGCAGTTAAAATTAAGTGTGGAATTTAATTTCCTTTGACCTAATTAGATTCGCCGCGCACCTGCCATTTATAATCGTTAAATTGAAATTGGTTTCCGTTACTTTCCTTTCGTGGGCGAGTGGATAACTAACCAAGTTTTTTGCCTCAACGTTCTGGGTTCGATCTTACCTACCTATCAAAACTTTTTTATTTTATTTCATTTTTAATTATTGTACTTTTTCTTCTTTTTATATCATGTTTGCTGATTTTTTTTTTATTTCCGATTTTTTAAAAGAAGTTTAACATAGGGTTTGGATCTAACCCCCCCCCCCCAACACACACACCTACAAAAAACTTTTTTTTCGCTATTTTATTTTTGTTTTTGTTCGTTTTTTTTAATATATGTTTTCGAGCCTACTTTCCTCCTAAAATTTCTATTTTCTTTTTTGATCAAACCCCCAACAACAAACACGCCTACAAACACCGGGCAACGCCGGATACCCCCGCTAGTCTATAATATAAATCTCACCTGTCTGTTTAAATGTATGTATGTATGTATGTATGTATGTATGTATGTCTCGCAAAAACTTTCGGCAGAGGCGACGGATTTTCACGAGATTGGTATCGTTTTGAAGCTCGATCATTCGGATGACAAATATCGAAAAATTAGCTAAAAACATTAATTCCTCCACCCTCAACTGGACACTTTCTACAAGGAGTGGTCACTTTTTTCGCTGATATTTTCGAATGTCATCCCCTCTTTTCGATTGACCAGCATTAATTTAAACATTCATCACTTCCGGTTTGGCGATGAGCGCAACAGCAAAGACGTCACTTTTTTACGTTCTTTTCTTACTTCGCTGTATGGGTTCGAGCTTGCCTGCCTACTACCACTTTTTTTTTTACTCAACACGCACCCCCAAACACCCGAGAAACGCCAGACACACGGGGTAGTCTTATAAATAAATATATTCCTTCGATTTAATATTGTGCTGTGAAAAAAAAGCTATCTTTTTACATATTTTATTTTTTATGAATAACTTAGAAAAGACGTTTTATTTTTGTTGCTTAAAGATAATCTTTCGTGAAGTAAAGGTTGTGCTTTAATGGCGTCTCTCCATATTGCCAAGGTTTTGAAAAAGAAAACAACTTCGAGGACAACCATCCTCCGAAAGGACAGATGAACACCAGGTAAGTGTAATGTTATTGTGCTTTTGTTTGAGTATTCATTCCTATACTTTTTATATGTATTGATATTCGTATTAAAAACCCTTTTTTCTATTTATTTAAAAAAATATATATAACTTTGTTATATATTGATCGTGGAATTGCATTCATCTGCAAAAGATCTAGCTAATTTGCATATTATTTTAAACATTCATTTTAATTAATTCCCTATTAGTCCCCCCCCCGTTTTCTTATGGGCTGATCATCTTTAGTTAAGTATTACGTGTAATTATATGCATGCAGATATTCTACATGATTTATATTTGCAAAATATTTGCGTAAAAAGCTTATAGTAAACACAAACCTCTTTCTATATTACGAAATCTGCATTAATTAAAATATATTTAAGCGTATTTTACTAGGGATTAATGTGCAATATTTTAGCCTTTTGGGGTTGTTCTTTCTCTTACGAGAAGACCGTGTATAGCTGCAACACTGATTCTCCTCTTTTCATGAGCACAAAATCACCGAGAAGGGAACTTGATAATACCGCTTCCGGCAAACTAGTTTGCTGGGCAGCCAACAGATGGCGCTGTGTATAGTATGCCAACAATTTATTTGTAACAGTTTCCCTTTTACTTTTAAGATACTATCTTACTTTGCTAAAATGTAACCTTAGTTATGGCTTGGCAGTTAAAGCTAAACACTGGTCGATTTCCATTAAAGAAAAAAAGTGTTTCTTACCAATCCTTGGTGGCTTAGAAACATGGTCGATATATAATTAGTTCGAGTTGGGGGATTAAGAAGTATTACAAAAGTGAAATTGAATAGTCCAGCCAGTCTTTTGAACTAAGAACGCCGGAAGCTAACACTTTTTTTTTTTTTAATTGTGTCTGTATTTTATTATCGTTAACTACAGCAAACATTTAACCAGCGAATAACAGCTTTATTCAATATCACAGAGCTAGTATTTTATTGTTACTCTAGCATGCATGGCATATATCTTTGAATTATCAAGGTTCTTTTATTAGTGACGTTAAAGGGAGATAACTCTGGAAGTTTATCATAGCACATTTATCCTCCAATCAAAGAAATCGTCTTTACCGCCACTTATGTATTTAAGAAGGTGGGTTTCTTTTTTTCATTTCTTATTATTTTGTAGATATTTTCCATGTTGTTTATATGTAATCGCTTGAAACAAAACAACTGGTACAAAATGCTGGTGGTAGTTTATAGTAGATATCAAAATGCTCGTATTTTTATTGTTAATGTAAAAACTGGTGTACCGTTGCGGCGTTGCACTTGCACGTTGCAGTTACAAAGAAAGAAAGAAAAATCCGGGTCGTTTTTTTTTTCTTTTTTTTTTAAGTATTTATTACAGTTACTTTCCCGTCTCGAGATCAATTAAAAGTCTGGCAAATGTATAGTTTAGTGGCGTAAATTATTTGACTGACAAAAAATTATAACAACTACTTATTTTTATTTACAACTCATTATTAGACCTTAGGGTTAAAATAAAATCCGAAAAAAAATTAATTTTTATTATTATTTTTTTTTTCAACATTTATTATTAGACTAAATGTACGACAATCGAGACCGCCATATTGTTTTTTAAAATTTAGCCTTTCTAAGGTTTGACAGATTGGCCTTTTTAAGGCCAAATTTGGCCTTTTTTACGCTCTTTCATGAACTAGATTTTTGACCGCCATATCTTTTTGTAACGAAAGCTCGTAAGAAGGCCTAATTTGGCCTTAAAAAGTTCAATCTGTCAAACCTTAGGAAGGCCAAATTTTAAAAGCAATACAGCAGCTTCGAATGCCGAACATTTAGTCTAATAAAAAATCATGAGAAAATAATAAAAATGAATTTTTTCCTGGTTTTATTTCAGACTTTGGGTCTAATGATGTGTTTTATATAAAAATAAATAATTTTTATAAATTTTTGTTTGTCAAATAATTTACGCCGCTAAATTACACATTTTCCTAAAAGTCTCTTGCTATCATCCATTTCGCCCGGTGTACACTTTTCTTCTCCGACCTCACGCCGGTCGTAGCCAGCCATTTCTTCCCTTCAGCTTTACACGTCCATTTTGCTTCTCTCTGAAGCACGTGGTATCCTTTTTCTTTGTTTTTATCGCGCCAATTCGCGCACAATTTCTAATTTGCGTTTTTTCAGTTACTGTTGTTGCTAATCTCTTCGCAAGCCAGCTATCCTCCGCTGCTGCTGATATTTTCTTACGAGCTCATATGCACAATGTTACACTAGGAAAAAAGTGAACAGATATTTTTATTTGTTTTTGTATATTTCTTTTATTTGTATGTTTTTTGTATATATATGCTTTTTCTCTGGTTTTCCGGCACCTTATGTTCTAAAACGTTTTTTTTTTTAATTAATTCAGACAAAGTCATTGCAGGGAACTGGATATTATTATTGTTGCCAGACTAGTTTACTGGACGGCCAAACAAATGCCTTTGTATCTATCGCGTCATCATTTTTTGTACACTGAACCTGCTGGTGGTAGCCCCCCCCCCATTATTTTGAGATTATATCTTATTTTTCTTAAATTGAAATTTGATGCGCAAATTCTAGTGGCAGGGAAACGTTAACACTGGTCTATTTCCATTAAAGGAAATTGTTGTTTCAAACAATCCTTTATGGTTTAGAGACATGTCCAATGTATAATTAGTTAAGACGGGGGGGGGGGGAGAAGAAAGTGTTAATGAATTATTATAACATAGAAAAATGCGAGCATGAAAAGTAATATGGTTAAGATTAAACATGGAAAAGTAAAGACTAGTTGTTAATAATTTTATAACTTAAAATATTGCAGCATTAAGAATTTATATATAATGTTAAATTGAACTTTAAAAAATTATTGATGCTGCAATATTTTAAGTTATAAATTCATTTCATTTTTTACTAGAATACCTTGTCTTTTTCTTTTCCAGTTTTAACTAGTCCTTTCTATGTTTAATCTTAACCATATCACTTTTCATGCTCGCATTTTTCTATGCAATGATTTCTCTCTTTTTCTCTCTCTGGATTGTAGTGTTCATTCAGTAATCGGTTTTTGCCGACGAAAGGTCAGTTAGCATTTGAGCACAGCGACAGCAAATTATCAGCAACAATACAGCTGAGCGACAGATCGGGACAGCAGTGAATAATTAGCGACAGTTTTTTTTTATATCTTGTTACGTCATCATCTCCACTGTGTCCCAGCCGATGTGAGGTAATGTAACAGATTTGGTTTCTATGGAAACCAACAACCAAAAAAAAAAAAAAAAAAAAACGTCACTATTTCCTTACAAATTCTTTGTTTTATTGAACGAAAACTGAAAATTCTTTTTTCCAAAATATAGCTGAGGAGGTAACCTATGTAAAAATTGTTTGAAATTTGGTCGCAAAATAAGTGAGCGGTGAAGATTTAAAGCAGTTCTATAAGAGTAAAACTAACGTTTAGCCATATATTCACAACATATTTTCACAACATATATTCACAAACATGTATTCACAAACATATATTCACAACATATTTTCACAAACATATATTCACAAACATGTATTCACAAACATATATTCACAACATATTTTCACAAACATATATTCACAAACATGTATTCACAAACATATATTCACAAACATATATTCACAAACATGTATTCACAAACATATTTTCACAAACATATATTCACAAACATATATTCACAAACATGTATTCACAACATATATTCACAAACATATATTCACAAACATGTATTCACAAACATATTTTCACAAACATATATTCACAAACATGTATTCACAAACATATATTCACAAACATGTATTCACAAACATATTTTCACAAACATATATTCACAAACATGTATTCACAAACATATATTCACAAACATATTTTCACAAACATATATTCACAAACATGTATTCACAAACATATATTCACAAACATATATTCACAAACATATATTCACAGACACTACCGTGTTTGAATGATAGAATTGAAATTCTTTTAATCCAGGAATGCCGGAAAATAGCATTTTTCTCTTTTTAATGATTTTTGTCAGTATTTTATGGGCACAATAACGTTTTGCACACCGGTTCACATAAAATTTAAGTGAAATTGAAATTAAAATGGGTGATCATTTCGGAATATCGGTTACTTTGTGTGGTCTCTGCTCATCTCTGCATTGTTTCCAGTCGTCCTGGATTTCTTGTCATTGGAATGAGGCAATACCGATTCCAGAGAAGTGTAGTGGGATTATGCAACCCTTGCTTCATAATTTCATAAGCAGCCACCCTTACGGGGGTTATCCATTGTTTCTCAAGGCTGAACGGAGATGATTTGTCAATGGTTTATTGTTTTTGTGCTGAATTAACTACTGCAAAAAAGAGCATATTAGTTTTATTAGATATCACAGTGCTAGAAATATTATTGCTACTGTAGCGAGCAAGTGTCCATCTTTAAATTATTAAAAATATTTTTTAAGAGTTCCGTTAAAGGGAGATGATCCTGAAAGTTTTGCAATGACCAAATCTCTTTGAGATTTGGACAAACGCTAAAAAGCAAATTAATCTAATAGCTTATCCTCTTTCTTTCTTGTTTAGATTAGGGGCCACGATGGCTGAATCTTCACGCATTGAAAAATGCCGCAGGAAGCATGCTATTAGAAAAAGACAGAACAGTTAGCACTACTACTATCGAATCAGCCCCAAAACGCCCTATGCGCAGGAGATACTTCAGAATTCGGGTCACATTTACAAGCCATCTCCAGACCATAGAACAATTGCAAGATATGATCACGGTCATCTGTTGTGTAGTAGGGGGTTGCATTCATCTTGGAAAAGGTAACTCTGATGACGTCAGAAGTAGGACACTGGATGGCTATGGAGGAGGATGAATCTCTTGCAGATCAACGGTTCCATGGTATTAAGAGTTTGTATTTATTTGCTTCCCCACTGAGCAAATTAGGCACAAGACTGTTTTTTAATGTGGAGAGATTGGGGAAATGGGGACCAGCTCCTCGGGGAGTAGGGGAGCTGGATAGTGACAATTGGTATGAAGGGTTTCCCCTACAGTGACCAATAACTGATTGCTACAAGAGCAATGGTCTTATATGTGGGGTTGCACCTACATATGGTCTTTGATTGCAGTATCTGCCGGAACAGATGGTATTTATTTGCTCCCCCACCGAGCAAATTAGGCACAAGGCCAATTTTTAATGTGAGGAGTGAAGGGAGGGGGAAGGGAAAAGGGGACCAGCTCCCGAGAGGTGGGAAATGGGAGCTGGTTAAAGGTCAGGCATGTGGGGTTGCCCCCACATCCGGTCTTTGCTAGTCATAGCTAGTCATAGCTTGCAGTATCTGCCGGAACAGATACTACATTTTTGAATTTTGATCTTGGCCAAAAGGCCAAGCAATCCCGAAAAATGGGATTAAGCGTTGAAAATGGGATTGGACGTTACATTATTCGACTGTAGCTATGCGGATGATCTAAGGACAACGGATAAGTGTGAACAGGCGAGTCAGATGCCACTGTATTGGGGGAGGTAATGGCAACCCTACCCATGTATTCTGCTAAATTCAAATCACGTAATGTCTTCAGAGGAATCAGACCAACTATAGACTGAGGTCTACGGAAAGTACTAAGCATGATTTCATCTACGGAATGGAAAAATGCTACAACACAAGAAGAATTTTTTATCTATTACTATTTAGTAATTTCTATTTTCATCCGTTATTATTCCTTATTGTTATTAATGATATTGTTATTATTTATTCTTCCTATTAATTTTTAAAAAATAATTTTATAATTAAAACAAAACAAACTTTTCTCTAGTCCTATTCAGAGTAAGTTTCAAACTGTAAATTTTCAATATTTTATTAAAATTAGGTTAAGAAAAAATACTTCTTAAAATAGTTCTATAGATTAAAATCTCCTCAAATTAGTTAATGGAGAATTAAACTAGTAATTAATTCTTTTACTATTGTTTCCCACATTTTAAGCATTTCTATTGAAAAAAAAAATAGTAATTATTAATAAGTTACACTTTTAGCGATAGCTTCAGGTCTAATGACTCACTATTTGCCCCCATTTTGTAACCAATGACCGTCTGCATCTTATATAACTTTGGCCTTGAAAATTTAGGTCAAAGTCGAAATTTGACGTTATTTCAACTTCCGATTTTTCCGATTTTGATTCATGAATTCATGGATGCTCATTAATAACGATAACGAAAGATTTCAAATTGATAAATAGTTTTTGATCTATCATGTTTCTGTTGTTTGGGAATATTACATACAATATGGCGGAGTTAGAGTCAGATAAAACTTTGGCCCATCCTTACGTTGTCAGACAGCGGTATGCAGTCTGATTTACGTTCTTGTTCGATATTTTTTTTTTAAGGACTGAGACTATGGGCATAAGGATCTTCAAAGGGGGTGTTATGGGTTAATAAAAATAAAGGAAGAACAAACAACAACAACAAACACTAGATGTCATTTAAGAGAGAGAGAGAGAGAGAGAGAGAGAGAGAGAAAGAGAGAAAGAGAGAGAAAGACAAAGGGAGAGGGGTGGAGAAAAATAAAGAGAGACAGACAGATAGACAGACAGGGAGTAATGGTGAACTCTTTTAAAATGCTTGTATTCCCCTGTTGCTTTCTCTCTCTAAAAAAAAAAGAAAAAAAAAGAACAGAAGAAAAAATTCCAAAGAAAAAATAATGACAACAAACCAACGTCTCCCCCATCTTACCCTTCATCCCCCTCTTCGTACGCCACAAAACAGAAAGAAGAAACAAAATGTCTTTTTGTGAGTGCAGAAAGAAAAACGTTATTTTGTGTTTGTTTTGTCATTATCAAATGTTTAGGCAAAAAAGAAAAAAATATGGTAGAACCGTGCCAGAATATTTGGCACAAAGACGTAAACGTTGAGATGAACTCGAAGATAGTGTCCTGACTGATTGGCTACAAGTTGGAAATGCCAACCATTTGCCGATAACTCTTCGAGATATTGCAAACACTCAAAGGAAACTCCATCTGTATTTGTTTTACCCGAAATCTTCAGGAAATGGATGACACCTAATGGAATGTGGAGACTAACAGACACAATTACCGATTCTGTTCTAAATTCTCGATTCCAATACAATTACCGATTCTGTTCTAAATTCTAGATTCCAATACAATTACCGATTCTGTTCTAAATTCTTGATTCCAATACAATTACCGATTCTGTTCTAAATTCTCGATTCCCATACAATTACTGATTCTGTTCTAAATTCTCGATTCCAATACAATTACCGATTCTGTTCTAAATTCTGTTCTAAAAAGTAGCTGAGCAGCGGCTTGGTTCCCACCAGTTTTGGCAAATTGCAAACAGAATCTTGAACAGAAGTGTGTGCTCCATCCCAACTATCATCAAAGACCTGAGTTAATCTCGTCAGCATCAGACAAAGCCAAACTCTTTGCCAAGAACTTTGCAGCCAATTCTACCCTTTGCAACCAAGGCTGCCAACCCCCAATATTTCCTCCTGTATCAGAAAACACACTATGTGATATACAAATATCTGTACGTGATGTTGCCAAGCTAATCAAAAACCTTGATTCCAGTAAAGCAACCGGCCCTGACGATATTCCAGCTATAGTACTCAAAAAACTTCAACCAGAACTAGCGCCCATACTTACAAAACTGTTTAAACGTTGTCTTCAGGACAATTGCTTCCCATCACCCTGGAAAATCTCATCAGTATGCCCTGTATTTAAGAATTCAGGTGATCGTTCATCCCCCTCTCAGTACAGGCCATTAAGTCTCCTGTGCGTCATGAGTAAGTTGCTGGAATCTGTGTTAAATACAGAAGTAATCAACCATCTCAGCAAAAATAACCTTCTTAGTGACACACAATATGGTTTCCGTTCTGCTAGATCTACAGCAGATGTGCTTACAGTTATATCTCATAGGATTAGCGAATCTCTCGACAGAGGCAACCTTTCTAGGGCAATTGCTCTTGACATATCAAAGGCCTTTGATAGGGTATGGCATAAAGGTTTACTTCACAAGATCTCCAGCTATGGTATTGCTGGAAATGTCTTCTCAATTATTAAATCATTTCTCTCTGATAGGTTCATAAGAGTAGTAGTTGATGGGCGAAAATCAGAAGCTCACAGTATAAATGCTGGAGTCCCTCAGGGGTCGATCCTGGGCCCAACTCTTTTCCTGATCTACATTAATGATCTTCCAAATCACATCTTCACATCATTCGTAGACATTTTTGCTGATGACACTACCATCTATGGTAGCACATCTAAGACAGTAAACGACCACGTTCTCTCCGATTCTCTCTCCTCTGATCTTGATCACATTGTACAATGGGGAAAGGAGTGGCTGGTTACTTTTAATGCATCTAAAACCAAGCTTCTATCTTTACATCATCAAAATTCTTATCCCCATCTGGCATCAATTAAAATGAATGGCTCTCGTCTTGGGGAGGCCTCAAGTTTTGACAGGCTTCTGGGCTTGACCTTTACTCCTGATCTTAAATGGAATACGTACATCAAATCTGTTGCCAAGGCCGCTGGAAAAATGGTCGGATCCTTCTATCGATCCAGTAGATATCTCACTGCTGATGCAATTCTATATCTATATAAGAGCCAGATACGTCCAAGGATGGAATACTGTTGCCACATATGGGCAGGAGCTGCTAGAAAAGACTTGTCCTGCCTTGATAGGGTTCAAAATAGACTTTGTGGCCTGGTGGGAGATGTCCTTTTCTCTTTGCTGCTAACTCTGTCTCACAGAAGAGATGTTGCGAGTTTGTCTCTGCTTAATCGTTATTTTCATGGAAAGTGTTCAACTGAGCTTCAATCTATGGTCCCTCCTCGCCAAACTTTCACAAGAAACACTAGACTAGCTGAAAACATTATCAATAATTTTCCCCACTCTTTATCTGTGCCTAAACCTAAACATAGATTCCATGATCAAAACTTCTTTCTTAGAACTGCACGCCTGTGGAATTGTCTTCCGTTTTCCTGCTTTCCAGCTTTCTATAATATGGTTGTCTTCAAGTCCAACGTGAACAAATTTCTGATGAGCCGTTCCACTTAAGTTAACAAATTTACCGAACTTCTATTACTATTGATTACTATATTGTCCTTTTGACTACTCTACACTCATTAACACTTATCCTTAAGTGGCCTATCGGCCTTGATAAGTGGTAACGTTTATGTAAAAAAAAAAAAACAATTCTAGATTCCAATACAATTACCGATTCTGTTTTAAATTCTGGATTCCAATACAATTACTGATTCTGTTCTAAATTCTCGATTCCAATACAATTACCGATTCTGTTCTAAATTCTCGATTCCAATACAATTACTGATTCTGTTCTAAATTCTCGATTCCAATACAATTACCGATTCTGTTCTAAATTCTCGATTCCAATACAATTACCGATTCTGTTCTAATTTCTCGATGCCAATACAATTACTGATTCTGTTCTAAATTTTCGATTCCAATACAATTACCGATTCTGTTCTAAATTCTCGATTCCAATAAGTTTACTGATTCTGTACTAAATTCCCGATCCAATACAATTACCGATTCTGTTCTAGATTCTCGATTCCAATACAATTACCGATTCTGTTCTAAATTCTCGATTCCAATACAATTCCCGATTGTGTTCTAAATTCTCGATTCCAATACAATTACCGATTCTGTTCTAAATTCTCGATTCAAAGACAATTACTGATTCTGTTCTAAATTTTCGATTCCAATACAATTACCGATTCTGTTCTAAATTCTCGATTCCAATAAGTTTACTGATTCTGTTCTAAATTTTCGATTCCAATACAATTACTGATTCTGTTCTTAATTCTCGATTCCAATAAAATTACTGATTCGGTTCTAAATTTTCGATTCCAATACAATGACCGATTCTGTTCTAAATTCTCGATTCCAATAAGTTTACTGATTCCGTTCTAAATTCTCGATTCAAATACAATTACCGATTCTGTTCTAAATTCTCGATTCCAATACAATTACTGATTCTGTTCTAAATTCTCGATTCCAATACAATTACCGATTCTGTTCTAGATTCTCGATTCCAATACAATTACATATTCTGTTCTAAATTCTCAATTCCAATACAATTTACGATTCTGTTCTAAATTCTCGATTCCAATACAATTACCGACTCTGTTCTAAATTCTCGATTCCAATACAATTACTGATTCTGTTCTAAATTCTCAATTCCAATACAATTACCGATTCTGTTCTAAATTCTCAATTCCAATACAATTACCGACTCTGTTCTAAATTCTCGATTCCAATACAATTACTGATTCTGTTCTAAATTCTCGATTCCAATACAATAATTGATTCTGTTCCAAATTCTCGATTCCAATACAATTACGGATTCTGTTCTAAATTCTCGATTCCAATACAATTACCGATTCTATTCTAAATTCTTGATTCCAATACAATTACTGATTCTGTTCTAAATTCTTAATTACAATACAATTACTGATTCTGTTCTAAATTCTCGATTCTAATACAATTACCGATTCTGTTCTAAATTCTCGATTCCAATACAATTACTGATTCTGTTCTAAATTCTCGATTCCAATACAATAACCGATTCTGTTCTAAGTTGTCGATTCCAATACAATTACCGATTCTATTCCTAATTCTTGATTCCAATACAATTACTGATTCTGTTCTAAATTCTTAATTACAATACAATTACTGATTCTGTTCTAAATTCTCGATTCCAATACAATTACGGATTCTGTTCTAAATTCTCGATTCCAATACAATTACCGACTCTGTTCTAAATTCTCAATTCCAATACAATTTACGATTCTGTTCTAAATTCTCGATTCCAATACAATTACCGATTCTGTTCTAAATTCTCGATTCCAATACAATTACTGATTCTGTTCTAAATTCTCGATTCCAATACAATAACCGATTCTGTTCTAAATTCTCGATTCTAATACAATTACCGATTCTGTTCTAAATTCTCAATTCCAATACAATTACCGACTCTGTTCTAAATTCTCGATGCCAATACAATTACTGATTCTGTTCTAAATTCTAGATTCCAATACAATTACCAACTCTGTTCTAAATTCTCAATTCCAATACAATTACCGACTCTGTTCTAAATTCTAGATTCCAATAAAATTACTGATTCTGTTCTAAATTCTTGATTCCAATACAATTTCCGATTCTGTTCTAAATCCTTGATTCCAATACACCTACCGATTCTGTTCTAAATTCTTGATTCCAATATAATTACCGATTCTGTTCTAAATTCTCGATTCCAATACAATTACTGCTTCTGTTCTAAATTCTTGATTCCAATACAATTACCAACTCTTTTCTTAATTCTTGATTCCAATACAATTACCGATTGTGTTCTTAATTCTTGATTCCAATACAATTACCGATTCTGTTCTAAATTGTCGATTCCAATAAGTTTACTGATTCTGTTCTAAATCCTCGATTCCAATACAATTACCGACTCTGTCCTAAATTCTAGATTCCAATACAATTACCGATTCTGTTCTACATTCTTGATTCCAATAAAATTTCCGATTCTGTTCTAAATCCTTGATTCCAATACAATTACAGATTCTGTTCTAAATTCTCGATTCCTATACAATTACAGATTCTGTTCTAAATTCTCGATTCCAATACAATTACAGACTCTGTTCTAAATTCTAGATTCCAATATAATTTCCGATTCTGTTCTAAATTCACGATTCCAATACAATTACCGACTCTGTTCTAAATTCTCAATTCCAATACAATTACTGATTCTGTTCTAAATTCTAGATTCCAATACAATTACTGATTCCGTTCTAAATTCTCGATTCCAATACAATTACTGATTCTGTTCTAAATTCTCGATTCCAATACAACTGCTAATTCTGTTCTAAATTCTCAATTCCAATACAATTACCGATGTTGTTCTAAATTCTCGATTCCAATACAATTACCGATTCTGTTCTAAATTCTACATTCCAATACAATTACCGACTCTGTTCTAAATTCTCGATTCCAATACAATTACTGATTCTGTTCTAAATTCTCGATTCCAATACAATTATTGATTCTGTTCCAAATTCTCGATTCCAATACAATTACGGATTCTGTTCTAAATTCTCCATTCCAATACAATTACCGATTCTATTCTAAATTCTTGATTCCAATACAATTACTGATTCTGTTCTAAATTCTTAATTACAATACAATTACTGATTCTGTTCTAAATTCTCGATTCTAATACAATTACCGATTCTGTTCTAAATTCTCGATTCCAATACAATTACTGATTCTGTTCTAAATTCTCGATTCCAATACAATAACCAATTCTGTTCTAAATTCTCGATTCCAATACAATTACCGATTCTATTCCTAATTCTTGATTCCAATACAATTACTGATTCTGTTCTAAATTCTCAATTCCAATACAATTACCGACTCTGTTCTAAATTCTAGATTCCAAATACAATTACTGATTCTGTTCTAAATTCTCGATTCCAATACAATAACCAATTGTGTTCTAAATTCTCGATTCCAATACAATTTATGATTCTGTTCTAAATTCTCGATTCCAATACAATTACCGATTCTGTTCTAAATTCTCAATTCCAATACAATTACTGACTCTGTTCTAAATTCTAGATTCCAATACAATTACTGATTCTGTTCTAAATGCTCGATTCCAATACAATAACCGATTGTGTTCTAAATTCTCGATTCCACTAAGTTTACTGATTCTGTTCTAAATTCCCGATTCCAATACAATTACCGATTCTGTTCCACATTCTCGATTCCAATACAATTACTGATTCTGTTCTAAATTCCCGATTCCAATACAATTACCGATTCTATTCCAAATTCTCGATTCCAATACAATTACTGATTCTGTTCTAAATTCTCGATTCCAATACAATTACCGATTCTGGTCTAAATTCTCGATTCCAATACAATTACCGATTCTGTTCTAAATTCTCGATTCCAAGACAATTACTGATTCTGTTCTAAATTTTCGATTCCAATACAATTACCGATTCTGTTCTAAATTCTTGATTCCAATAAGTTTAGTGATTCTGTTCTAAATACTTGATTCCAATACAATTACCGATTCTGTTCTAAATTCTCGATTCCAATAGAATTACTGATTCTGTTCTAAATTCTCGATTCCAATACAATTACTGATTCTGTTCTAAATTCTCGATTCCAATACAATTACCGATTCTGTTCTTAATTCTTGATTCCAATACAATTACCGATTCTGTTCTAGATTCTCGATTCCAATACAATTACCGATTCTGTTCTAAATTCTCAATTCCAATACAATTACCGATTCTGTTCTTGATTCTCGATTCCAATACAATTACCGATTCTGTTCTAAATTCTCAATTCCAATACAATTACCGATTCTGTTCTAAATTCTCAATTCCAATACAATTACCGACTCTGTTCTAAATTCTCGATTCCAATACAATTACTGATTGTGTTCTAAATTTTCGATTCCAATACAATGACCGATTCTGGTCTAAATTCTCGATTCCAATAAGTTTACCGATTCTGTTCTAAATTCTCGATTCCAATACTATTACCGATTCTGTTCTTAATTCTCGATTCCAATACAATTACTGATTCTGTTCTAAATTCTCGATTCCAATACAATTACCGATTCTGTTCTAGATTCTTGATTCCAATACAATTACCGATTCTGTTCTAAATTCTCAATTCCAATACAATTACCGATTCTGTTCTAAATTCTCGATTCCAATACAATTACCGATTCTGTTCTAAATTCTCGATTCAAATACAATTACCCATTCTGTTCTAAATTCTCAATTCCAATACAATTACCGATTCTGTTCTAAATTCTCGATTCCAATACAATTACCGATTCTGTTCTAACTTCTCGATTCCAATACAATTACTGATTGTGTTCTAAATTTTCGATTCCAATACAATTACTGATTCTGTTCTAAATTCTCGATTCCAATACAATTACCGATTCTGTTCTAAATTCTCGATTCCAATAAGTTTACTGATTCTGTTCTAAATTCTTGATTCCAATACAATTACCGATTCTGTTCTAAATTCTCGATTCCAATACAATTACTGATTCTGTTCTAAATTCTCGATTCCAATACAAAAACCGATTCTGTTCTAAATGCTCGATTCTAATACAATAACCGATTCTGTTCTAAATTCTCGATTCCAATACAATTACTGATTCTGTTCTAAATTCTTAATTACAATACAATTACTGATTCTGTTCTAAATTCTCGATTCTAATACAATTACCGATTCTGTTCTAAATTCTCGATTCCAATACAATTACTGATTCTGTTCTAAATTCTCGATTCCAATACAATAACCGATTCTGTTCTAAATTCTCGATTCCAATACAATTACCGATTCTATTCCTAATTCTTGATTCCAATACAATTACTGATTCTGTTCTAAATTCTTAATTACAATACAATTACTGATTCTGTTCTAAATTCTCGATTCCAATAAAATTACGGATTCTGTTCTAAATTCTCGATTCCAATACAATTACCGACTCTGTTATAAATTCTAGATTCCAATACAATTTACGATTCTGTTCTAAATTCTCGATTCCAATACAATTACCGACTCTGTTCTAAATTCTCGATTCCAATACAATTACTGATTCTGTTCTAAATTCTCGATTCCAATACAATAACCGATTCTGTTCTAAATTCTCGATTCTAATACAATTACCGATTCTGTTTTAAATTCTCAATTCCAATACAATTACCGACTCTGTTCTAAATTCTCGATTCCAATACAATTACTGATTCTGTTCTAAATTCTTGATTCCAATACAATTACCAACTCTGTTCTAAATTCTCAATTCCAATACAATTACCGATTCTGTTCTAAATTCTTGATTCCAATAAAATTTCCGATTCTGTTCTAAATCCTTGATACCAATACAATAACCGATTGTGTTCTAAATTCTCGATTCCAATAAGTTTACTGATTCTGTTCTAAATTCCCGATTCCAATACAATTACCGATTTTGTTCAAAATTCTCGATTCCAATACAATTACTGATTCTGTTCTAAATTCCCGATTCCAATACAATTACCGATCCTGTTCCAAATTCTCGATTCCAATACAATTACTGATTCTGTTCTAAATTCTCGATTCCAATACAATTACCGATTCTGGTCTAAATTCTCGATTCCAATACAATTACCGATTCTGTTCTAAATTCTCGATTCCAAGACAATTACTGATTCTGTTCTAAATTTTCGATTCCAATACAATTACCGATTTTGTTCTAAATTCTTGATTCCAATAAGTTTACTGATTCTGTTCTAAATACTTGATTCCAATACAATTACCGATTCTGTTCTTAATTCTCGATTCCAAAAGAATTACTGATTCTGTTCTAAATTCTCGATTCCAATACAATTACTGATTCTGTTCTAAATTCTCGATTCCAATACAATTACCGATTCTGTTCTTAATTCTCGATTCCAATACAATTACCGATTCTGTTCTAGATTCTCGATTCCAATACAATTACCGATTCTGTTCTAAATTCTCAATTCCAATACAAATACCGATTCTGTTCTTGATTCTCGATTCCAATACAATTACCGATTCTGTTCTAAATTCTCAATTCCAATACAATTACCGATTCTGTTCTAAATTCTCAATTCCAATACAATTACCGACTCTGTTCTAAATTCTCGATTCCAATACAATTACTGATTCTGTTCTAAATTTTCGATTCCAATACAATGACCGATTCTGGTCTAAATTCTCGATTCCAATAAGTTTACCGATTCTGTTCTTAATTCTCGATTCCAATACTATTACCGATTCTGTTCTAAATTCTCGATTCCAATACAATTACTGATTCTGTTCTAAATTCTCGATTCCAATACAATTACCGATTCTGTTCTAGATTCTTGATTCCAATACAATTACCGATTCTGTTCTAAATTCTCAATTCCAATACAATTACCGATTCTATTCTAAATTCTCGATTCCAATACAATTACCGATTCTGTTCTAAATTCTCGATTCCAATACAATTACACATTCTGTTCTAAATTCTCAATTCCAATACAATTACCGATTCTGTTCTTAATTCTCGATTCCAATACAATTACCGATTCTGTTCTAAATTCTCGATTCCAATACAATAACCAATTGTGTTCTAACTTCTCCATTCCAATACAATTACTGATTGTGTTCTAAATTTTCGATTCCAATATAATTACTGATTCTGTTCGGAATTCTCGATTACAATACAATTACTGATTCTGTTCTAAATTCTCGATTCCAATACAATTACCGATTCTGTTCTAAATTCTCGATTCCAATTAGTTTACTGATTCTGTTCTAAATTCTTGATTCCAATACAATTACCGATTCTGATCTAAATTCTCAATTCCAATACAATTACCGACTCTGTTCTAAATTCTCGATTCCAATACAATTACTGATTCTGTTCTAAATGCTAGATTCCAATACAATTACCAACTCTGTTCTAAATTCTCGATTCCAATACAATTACCGACTCTGTTCTAAATTCTCGATTCCAATACAATTACTGATTCTGTTCTAAATTCTTGATTCCAATATAATTACCGATTCTGTTCTAAATCCTTGATTCCAATACAATTACCGATTCTGTTCTAAATTCTTGATTCCAATATAATTACCGATTCTGTTCAAAATTATCGATTCAAATACAATTACTGCTTCTGTTCTAAATTCTCAATTCCAATACAATTACCGATTCTGTTCTAAATTCTCAATTCCAATACAATTACCGACTCTGTTCTAAATTCTCGATTTCAATACAATTACTGATTCTGTTCTAAATTCTCGATTCCAATACAATTACTAATTCTGTTCCAAATTCTCGATTCCAATAAATTACGGATTCTGTTCTAACTTCTCGATTCCAATACAATTACTGATTCTATTCTAAATTCTTGATTCCAATACAATTACTGATTCTGTTCTAAATTCTTAATTACAATACAATTACTGATTCTGTTCTAACTTCTCGATTCCAATACAATTACTGATTCTGTTCTAAATTCTCGATTCCAATATAATTACCGATTCTGTTCTGGATTCTCAATTCCAATACAATTACCGACTCTGTTCTAAATTTTAGATTCCAATACAATTACTGATTCTGTTCTAAATTCTCGATTCCAATACAATTACCGATTCTGTTCTAAATTCTCGATTCCAATACAATTACTGATTCTGTTCTAAATTCTCGATTCCAATACAATTACTGATTCTGTTCTAAATTCTCTATTCCAATACAGTTACCGATTCTGTTCTAAATTCTTGATTCCAATACAATTACCAACTCTGTTCTAAATTCTCGATTCCAATACAATTACCGATTCTGTTTTAAATTCTTGATTCCAATACAATTACTGATTCTGTTCTACATTCTCGATTCCAATACAATTACTAATTCTGTTCTAAATTCTAGATTCCAATACAATTACCAACTCTGTTCTAAATTCTCAATTCCAATACAATTACCGACTCTGTTCTAAATTCGAGATTCCAATACAATTACTGATTCTGTTCTAAATTCTTGATTCCAATACAATTTCCGATTCTGTTCTAAATCCTTGAGTCTAATACAATTACCGATTCTGTTCTAAATTCTCGATTCCAATACAATTACTGATTCTGTTCTAAATTCTCGATTCCAATACAATTACCGATTCTGTTCTAAATTCTCGATTCAAAGACAATTACTGATTCTGTTCTAAATTTTCGATTCCAATACAATTACCGATTCTGTTCTAAATTCTCGATTCCAATAAGTTTACTGATTCTGTTCTACATTTTCGATTCCAATACAATTACTGATTCTGTTCTAAATTCTCGATTCCAATAAAATTACTGATTCGGTTCTAAATTGTCGATTCCAATACAATGACCGATTCTGTTCTAAATTCTCGATTCCAATAAGTTTACTGATTCCGTTCTAAATTCTCGATTCAAATACAATTACCGATTCTGTTCTAAATTCTCGAATCAAATACAATTACTGATTCTGTTCTAAATTCTCGATTCCAATACAATTACCGATTCTGTTCTAGATTCTCGATTCCAATACAATTACATATTCTGTTCTAAATTCTCAATTCCAATACAATTTACGATTCTGTTCTAAATTCTCGATTCCAATACAATTACCGACTCTGTTCTAAATTCTCGATTCCAATACAATTACTGATTCTGTTCTAAATTCTCAATTCCAATACAATTACCGATTCTGTTCTAAATTCTCGATTCCAATACAATTACCGATTCTGTTCTAAATTCTCGATTCCAATACAATTACCGACTCTGTTCTAAATTCTAGATTCCAATACAATTTACGATTCTGTTCTAAATTCTCGATTCCAATACAATTACCGATTCTGTTCTAAATTCTCAATTCCAATACAATTACCGACTCTGTTCTAAATTCTAGATTCCAATACAATTACTTATTCTGTTCTAAATTCTCGATTCCAATACAATAACCGATTGTGTTCTAAATTCTCGATTCCAATAAGTTTACTGATTCTGTTCTACATTCCCGATTCCAATACAATTACCGATTCTGCTCCAAATTCTCGATTCCAATAAAATTTCTGATTCTGTTCTAAAGTCTCGATTGCAATACAATTACCGATTCTGGTCTAAATTCTCGATTCCAATACAATTACCGATTCTGTTCTAAATTCTCGATTCCAATAGAATTACTGATTCTGTTCTAAATTTTCGATTCCAATACAATTACCGACTCGTTTCTAAATTCTCGATTCCAATAAGTTTACTGATTCTTTTCTAAATATTTGATTCCAATACAATTACCGATTATGTTCTAAATTCTCGATTCCAATAGAATTACTGATTCTGTTCTAAATTCTCGATTCCAATACTATTACTGATTCTGTTCTAAATTCTCGATTCCAATACAATTACGGATTCTGTTCTTAATTCTCGATTCCAATACAATTACCAATTCCGTTCTAGATTGTCGATTCCAATACAATTACCGATTCTGTTCTAAATTCTCAATTCCAATACAATTACCGAGTCTGTTCTTGATTCTAGATTCCAATACAATTACCGATTCTGTTCTAAATTCTCAATTCCAATACAATTACCGATTATGTTCTAAATTCTCAATTTCAATACAATTACCGACTCTGTTCTAAATTCTAGATTCCAATACAATTACTGATTCGGTTCTAAATTTTCGATTCCAATACAATTACCGATTCTGTTCTAAATTCTCGATTCCAATAAGGTTACTGATTCTGTTCTAAATTCTCGATTCCAATACTATTACCGATTCTGTTCTAGATTCTACATCCAATACAACTACTGATTCTGTTCTAAATTCTCGATTCCAATACAATTACCGATTCTGTTCTAGATTCTTGATTCCAATACAATTACCGATTCTGTTCTAAATTCTCAATTCCAATACAATTACCGATTCTGGTCTAAATTCTCGATTCCAATACAATTACCGATTCTGTTCTAAATTCTCGATTCCAATACAATTACACATTCTGTTCTAAATTCTCAATTCCAATACAATTACCGATTCTGTTCTAAATTCTCGATTCCAATACAATTACCGATTCTGTTCTAACTTCTCGATTCCAATACAATTACTGATTCTGTTCTAAATTTTCGATTCCAATACAATTACCGATTCTGTTCTAAATTCTCGATTACAATACAATTACTGATTCTGTTCTAAATTTTCGATTCCACTACAATTACCGATTCTGTTCTAAATTCTCGATTCCAATAAGTTTACTGATTCTGTTCTAAATTCTCGATTCCAATACAATTACCGATTCTGTTCTAAATTCTCGATTCCAATACAATTACTGATTCTGTTCTAAATTCTCGATTCCAATACAATAACCGATTCTGTTCTAAATTCTCAATTCTAATACAATTACCGATTCTGTTCTAAATTCTCAATTCCAATACAATTACCGACTCTGTTCTAAATTCTCGATTCCAATACAATTACTGATTCTTTTTTAAATTCTAGATTCCAATACAATTACCAACTCTGTTCTAAATTCTCAATTCCAATACAATTACCGACTCTGTTCTAAATTGTAGATTCCAATTGAATTACTGATTCTGTTCTAAATTCTTGATTCCAATACAATTTCCGATTCTGTTCTAAATCCTTGATTCCAATACAATTACCGATTCTGTTCTAAATTCTTGATTCCAATATAATTACCGATTCTGTTCTAAATTCTCGATTCCAATACAATTACTGCTTCTGTTCTAAATTCTTGATTCCAATACAATTACCAACTCTTTTCTAAATTCTTGATTCCAATACAATTACCGATTGTGTTCGTAATTCTTGATTCCAATACAATTACCGATTCTGTTCTAAATTGTCGATTCCAATAAGTTTACTGATTCTGTTCTAAACCTCGATTCCAATACAATTACCGACTCTGTCCTAAATTCTAGATTCCAATACAATTACTGATTCTGTTCTAAATTCTTGATTCCAATACAATTTCCGATTCTGTTCTAAATCCTTGATTCCAATACAATTACAGATTCTGTTCTAAATTCTCGATTCCAATACAATTACCGACTCTGTTCTAAATTCTAGATTCCAATATAATTTCCGATTCTGTTCTAAATTCTCGATTCCAATACAATTACCGACTCTGTTCTAAATTATCAATTCCAATACAATTACTGATTCTGTTCTAAATTATAGATTCCAATACAATTACTGATTCCGTTCTAAATTCTAGATTCCAATACAATTACTGATTCTGTTCTAAATTCTCGATTCCAATACAACTACTGATTCTGTTCTAAATTCTCGATTCCAATACAATTACCGATTCTGTTCTAAATTCTCAATTCCAATACAATTACCGACTCTGTTCTAAATTCTCGATTACAATACAATTCCTGATTCTGTTCTAAATTCTCGATTCCAATACAATTATTGATTCTGTTCTAAATTCTCGATTCCAATACAATTACGGATTCTGTTCTAAATTCTCGATTCCAATACAATTACCGATTCTATTCTAAATTCTTGATTCCAATACAATTACTGATTCTGTTCTAAATTCTTAATTACAATACAATTACTGATTCTGTTCTAAATTCTCGATTCTAATACAATTACCGATTCCGTTCTAAATTCTCGATTCCAATACAATTACTGATTCTGTTCTAAATTCTCGATTCCAATACAATAACCGATTCTGTTCTAAATTCTCGATTCCAATACAATTACCGATTCTATTCCTAATTCTTGATTCCAATACAATTACTGATTCTGTTCTTAATTCTTAATTACAATACAATTACCGACTCTGTTCTAAATTCTCGATTCCAATACAATTACGGATTCTGTTCTAAATTCTCGATTCCAATACAATTACCGACTCTGTTCTAAATTCTAGATTCCAATACTATTTACGATTCTGTTCTTAATTCTCGATTCCAATACAATTACCGATTCTGTTCTAAATCCTCGATTCCAATACAATTACTGATTCTGTTCTAAATTCTCGATTCCAATACAATAACCGATTCTGTTCTAAATTCTCGATTCTAATACAATTACCGATTCTGTTCTAAATTCTCAATTCCAATACAATTACCGACTCTGTTCTAAATTCTAGATTCCAATAAAATTACTGATTCTGTTCTAAATTCTTGATTCCAATACAATTTCCGGTTCTGTTTTAAATCCTTGATTCCAATACAATTACCGATTCTGTTCTAAATTCTTGATTCCAATATAATTACCGATTCTGTTCTAAGTTCTCGATTCCAATACAATTACTGCTTCTGTTCTAAATTCTTGATTCCAATACTATTACCAACTCTTTTCTAAATTCTTGATTCCAATACAATTACCGATTGTGTTCGTAATTCTTGATTCCAATACAATTACCGATTCTGTTCTAAATTGTCGATTCCAATTAGTTTACTGATTCTGTTCTAAATCCTCGATTCCAATACAATTACCGATTTTGTTCTAAATTCTCAATTCCAATACAATTACCGACTCTGTCCTAAATTCTAGATTCCAATACAATTACTGATTCTGTTCTAAATTCTTGATTCCAATACAATTTCCGATTCTGTTCTAAAACCTTGATTCCAATACAATTACAGATTCTGTTCTAAATTCTCGATTCCAATACAATTACCGACTCTGTTCTAAATTCTAGATTCCAATATAATTTCCGATTCTGTTCTAAATTCTCGATTCCAATACAATTACCGACTCTGTCCTAAATTCTCAATTCCAATACAATTACTGATTCTTTTCTAAATTCTAGATTCCAATACAATTACTGATTCCGTTCTAAATTCTAGATTCCAATACAATTACTGATTCTGTTCTAAATTCTCGATTCCAATACAACTACTAATTCTGTTCTAAATTCTCAATTCCAATACAATTACCGATTCTGTTCTAAATTCTCGATTCCAATACAATTACCGATTCTGTTCTAAATTCTCAATTCCAATACAATTACCGACTCTGTTCTAAATTCTCGATTCCAATACAATTACTGATTATGTTCTAAATTCTCGATTCCAATACAATTATTGATTCTGTTCCAAATTCTCGATTCCAATACAATTACGGATTCTGTTCTAAATTCTCGATTCCAATACAATTACCGATTCTATTCTAAATTCTTGATTCCAATACAATTACTGATTCTGTTTTAAATTCTTAATTACAATACAATTACTGATTCTGTTCTAAATTCTCGATTCCAATACTATTACCGATTCTGTTCTAAATTCTCGATTCCAATACAATTACTGATTCTGTTATAAATTCTCGATTCCAATACAATAACCGATTCTGTTGTAAATTCTCGATTCCAATACAATTACCGATTCTATTCCTAATTCTTGATTCCAATACAATTACTGATTCTGTTCTAAATTCTTAATTACAATACAATTACTGATTCTGTTCTAAATTTTGATTCCAATACAATTACGGATTCTGTTCTAAATTCTTTATTTCAATACAATTACCGACTCTGTTCTAAATTCTAGATTCCAATACAATTTACGATTCTGTTCTAAATTCTCGATTCCAATACAATTACCGATTCTGTTCTAAATTCTCAATTCCAATACAATTACCGACTCTGTTCTAAATTCTAGATTCCAATACAATTACTGACTCTGTTCTAAATTCTCGATTCCAATACAATAACCGATTGTGTTCTAAATTCTCGATTCCAATAAGTTTACTGATTCTGTTCTAAATTCCCGATTCAAATACAATTACCGATTCTGTTCCAAATTCTCGATTCCAATACAATTACTGATTCTGGTCTAAATTCTCGATTCCAATACAATTACCGATTCTGTTCTAAATTCTCGATTCCAAGACAATTACTGATTCTGTTCTAAATTCTCGATTCCAATACAATTACCGATTCTGTTCTAAATTCTTGATTCCAATAAGTTTACTGATTCTGTTCTAAATACTTGATTCCAATACAATTACCGATTCTGTTCTAAATTCTCGATTCCAATAGAATTACTGATTCTGTTCTAAATTCTCGATTCCAATACAATTACTGATTCTGTTCTAAATTCTCGATTCCAATACAATTACAAATTCTGTTCTACATTCTCGATTCCAATACAATTACCGATTCTGTTCTAGATTCTCGATTCCAATACAATTACCGATTCTGTTCTAAATTCTCAATTCCAATACAATTACCGATTCTGTTCTTGATTCTCGATTCCAATACAATTACTGATTCTGTTCTAAATTCTCGATTCCAATACAATTACCGATTCTGTTCTAAATTCTCAATTCCAATACAATTACCGACTCTGTTCTAAATTCAAGATTCCAATACAATTGCTGATTCTGTTCTAAATTCTCGATTCCAATAAGTTTACCGATTCTGTTCTAAATTCTCGATTCCAATACTATTACCGATTCTGTTCTAAATTCTCGATTCCAATACAATTACTGATTCTGTTCTAAATTCTCGATTCCAATACAATTACCGATTCTGTTCTAGATTCTTGATTTCAATACAATTACCGATTCTGTTCTAAATTCTCAATTCCAATACAATTACCGATTCTGTTCTAAATTCTCGATTCCAATACAATTACCGATTCTGTTCTAACTTCTCGATTCCAATACAATTACTGATTCTGTTCTAAATTTTCGATTCCAATACAATTACTGATTCTGTTCGAAATTCTCGATTACAATACAATTACTGATTCTGTTCTAAATTCTCGATTCCAATAAAATTACCGATTCTGTTCTAAATTCTCGATTCCAATAAGTTTACTGATTCTGTTCTAAATTCTCGATTCCAATACAATTACCGATTCTGTTCTAAATTCTCGATTCCAATACAATTACTGATTCTGTTCTAAATTCACGATTCCAATACAATAACCGATTCTGTTCTAAATTCTCGATTCTAATACTATTACCGATTCTGTTCTAAATTCTCGATTCCAATACAATTACTGATTCTGTTCCGAATTTTCGATTCCAATATAATGACTGATTCTGTTCTAAATTCTCGATTCCAATACAATTACCGATTCTGTTCTAAATTCTTGATTCCAATACAATTACTGATTCTGTTCTAAATTCTCGATTCCAATACAATTACCGATTCTGTTCTAAATTCTCGATTCAATACAATTACCGATTCTGATCTAAATTCTCAATTCCAATACAATTACCGACTCTGTTCTACATTCTCGATTCCAATACAATTACTGATTCTGTTCTAAATTCTTGATTCCAATACAATTTCCGATTCTGTTCTAAATCCTTGATTCGAATACAATTACCGATTCTGTTCTAAATTCTTGATTCCAATATAATTACCTATTCTGTTCTAAATTATCGATTCCAATACAATTACCAACTCTTTTCTAAATTCTTGATTCCAATACAATTACCGATTGTGTTCTAAATTCTTGATTCCAATACAATTACCGATTCTGTTCTAAATTGTCGATTCCAATAAGGTTACTGATTCTGTTCTAAATTCTTGATTCCAATACAATTACCGATTCTGTTCTAAATTCTCAATTCCAATACAATTACCGACTCTGTTCTTAATTCTAGATTCCAATACAATTACTGATTCTGTTCAAAATTCTAGATTCCAATACAATTACCGATTCTGTTCTAAATTCTCGATTCCAATACAATTACCGATTCTGTTCTAAATTCTAAATTCTCAATTCCAATACAATTACCGACTCTGTTCTAAATTCTCGATTTCAATACAATTACTGATTCTATTCTAAATTCTCGATTCCAATACAATTACTGTTCCAAATTCTCGATTCCAATACAATTACGGATTCTGTTCTAACTTCTCGATTCCAATACAATTACCGATTCTATTCTAAATTCTTGATTCCAATACAATTACTGATTCTGTTCTAAATTCTTAATTACAATACAATTACTGATTCTGTTCTAAATTCTCGATTCCAATACAATTACTGATCCTGTTCTAAATTCTCGATTCCAATATAATTACCGATTCTGTTCTAGATTCTCAATTCCAATACAATTACCGACTCTGTTCTAAATTTTAGATTCCAATACAATTACTGATTCTGTTGTAAATTCTTAATTACAATACAATTACTGAGCCTGTTCTAAATTCTCGATTCCAATAAGTTTACTGATTCTGTTCTAAATTCTCGATTCCAATACAATTACCGATTCTGTTCTAAATTCTCGATTCCAATACAATTACCGATTCTGTTCTAAATTCTCGATTCCAATACAATTACTGATTGTGTTCTTAATTCTCGATTCCAATACAATTACCGATTCTGTTCTAAATTCTCGATTCCAATAAGTTTACTGATTCTGTTCTAAATTCTGGATTCCAATACAATAACCGATTCTCTTCTAAATTCTCGATTCCAATACAATTGCTGATTCTGTTCTAAATTCTCGATTCCAATACAATTACTGATTCTGTTCTAAATTCTCGATTCCAATACAATTACCGATTCTGTTTTAAATTCTTGATTCCAATACAATTACTGATTCTGTTCTACATTCTCGATTCCAATACAATAACTGATTCTGTTCTAAATTATAGATTCCAATACAATTACCAACTCTGTTCTAAATTCTCGATTCCAATACAATTACCGACTCTGTTCTAAATTCTAGATTCCAATACAATTACTGATTCTGTTCTAAATTCTTGATTCCAATACAATTGCCGATTCTGTTCTAAATCCTTGATTCTAATACAATTACCGATTCTGTTCTAAATTCTTGATTCCAATATAATTACCGATTCTGGTCTAAATGCTCGATTCCAATACAATTACTGATTCTGTTCTAAATTCTCGATTCCAATACAATTAAACATTCTGTTCTAAATTCTTCATTCCAATACAATTACCGATTCTGTTCAAAATTCTCGATTCCAATACAATTACTGATTCTGTTCTAAATTTTCGATTCCAATACAATTACCGATTCTGTTCTAAATTCTCAATTCCAATACAATTACCGACTGTGTTCTAAATTCTAGATTCCAATACAATCACTGATTCTGTTCTAAAGTCTAGATTCCAATACAATTACTGATTTTGTTCTAAATTCTAGATTCCAATACAATTACTGATTCTGTTCTAAATTCTCGACTCCAATAAAATTACTGATTCTGTTCTAAATTATAGATTCCAATACAATTACTGCTTCTGTTCTAAATTCTCGATTTCAATACAATTACTGATTCTGTTCTAAATTCTCGATTCCAATACAATTACCGATTCTGTTCTAAATTCTAGATTCTTATACAATTACTGATTCTGTTCTAAATTCTAGATTCCAATACTATTACTGATTCTGTTCTAAATTCTCGATTCCAATACAATTACACATTCTGTTCTAAATTCTTCATTCCAATACAATTACACATTCTGTTCTAAATTCTTGATTCCAATACAATTACCGATTCTGTTCAAAATTCTCGATTCCAATACAATTACTGATTCTGTTCTAAATTCTCGATTCCAATACAATTACACATTCTGTTCTAAATTCTCAATTCCAATACAATTACCGACTCTGTTCTAAATTTTAGATTCCAATACAATTACTGATTCTGTTCTAAATTCTTGATTCCAATACAATTACTGATTCTGTTCTAAATTCTAGATTCCAATACAATTACTGATTCTGTTCTAAATTCTCGACTCCAATACAATTACTGATTCTGTTCTAAATTCTCGATTCCAATACAATTACTGATTCTGTTCTAAATTCTCGATTCCAATACAATTACTGATTCGGTTCTAAATTCTCGATTCCAATACAATTACCGATTCTGTTCTAAATTCTAGATTCCAATACAATTACTGATTCTGTTCTAAATTCTATATTCCAATACTATTACTGATTCTGTTCTAAATTCTCGATTCCAATACAATTACCGATTGTGTTCTAAATTCTTGATTCCAATACAATTTCCGATTCTGTTCTAAATTCTCGATTCCAGTACAATTACTGATTCTGTTCTAAATTCTCAATTCCAATACAATTACCGACTCTGTTCTAAATTCTAGATTCCAATACAATTACTGATTCTGTTCTAAATTCTCGATTCCAATACAATTACTGATTATGTTCTAAATTCTCGATTCCAATACAATTACTGATTCTGTTCTACATTTTCGATTCCAATACAATTACCGATTCTGTTCTTAATTCTTGATTCCAATACAATTTCCGATTCTGTTCTAAATTCTCGATTCCAATACAATTACTGATTCTGTTCTAAATTCTCGAGTCCAATACAATTACTGATTCTGTTCTAAATTCTCGATTCCAATACAATTACCGATTCTGTTCTAAATTCTCGATTCCAATACAATTACCGATTCTGTTCTAAATTCTCGATTCCAATACAATTACTGATTGTGTTCTTAATTCTCGATTCCAATACAATTACCGATTCTGTTCTAAATTCTCGATTCCAATAAGTTTACTGATTCTGTTCTAAATTCTGGATTCCAATACAATAACCGATTCTGTTCTAAATTCTCGATTCCAATACAATTGCTGATTCTGTTCTAAATTCTCAATTCCAATACAATTACTGATTCTGTTCTAAATTCTCTATTCCCATACAGTTACCGATTCTGTTCTAAATTCTTTATTCCAATACAATTACCAACTCTGTTCTAAATTCTCGATTCCAATACAATTACCGATTCTGTTTTAAATTCTTGATTCCAATACAATTACTGATTCTGTTCTACATTCTCGATTCCAATACAATAACTGATTCTGTTCTAAATTATAGATTCCAATACAATTACCAACTCTGTTCTAAATTCTCGATTCCAATACAATTACCGACTCTGTTCTTAATTCTAGATTCCAATACTATTACTGATTCTGTTCTAAATTCTTGATTCCAATACAATTGCCGATTCTGTTCTAAATCCTTGATTCTAATACAATTACCGATTCTGTTCTAAATTCTTGATTCCAATATAATTACCGATTCTGGTCTAAATGCTCGATTCCAATACAATTACTGATTCTGTTCTAAATTCTCGATTCCAATACAATTACACATTCTGTTCTAAATTCTTGATTCCAATACAATTACCGATTCTGTTCAAAATTCTCGATTCCAATACAATTACTGATTCTGTTCTAAATTCTCGATTCCAATACAATTACCGATTCTGTTCTAAATTCTCAATTCCAATACAATTACCGACTGTGTTCTAAATTCTAGATTCCAATACAATCACTGATTCTGTTCTAAAGTCTAGATTCCAATACAATTACTGATTCTGTTCTAAATTCTAGATTCCAATACAATTACTGATTCTGTTCTAAATTCTCGACTCCAATAAAATTACTGATTCTGTTCTAAATTCTCGATTCCAATACAATTACTGATTCTGTTCTAAATTCTCGATTCCAATACAATTACTGATTCTGTTCTAAATTCTCGATTCCAATACAATTACCGATTCTGTTCTAAATTCTAGATTCTTATACAATTACTGATTCTGTTCTAAATTCTAGATTCCAATACTATTACTGATTCTGTTCTAAATTCTCGATTCCAATACAATTACACATTCTGTTCTAAATTCTTCATTCCAATACAATTACCGATTCTGTTCTAAATTCTCGATTCCAATACAATTACTGATTCTGTTCTAAATTCTCGATTCCAATACAATTACACATTCTGTTCTAAATTCTCAATTCCAATACAATTACCGACTCTGTTCTAAATTTTAGATTCCAATACAATTACTGATTCTGTTCTAAATTCTAGATTCCGATACAATTACTGATTCTGTTCTAAATTCTAGATTCCAATACAATTACTGATTCTGTTCTAAATTCTCGACTCCAATACAATTACTGATTCTGTTCTAAATTCTCGATTCCAATACAATTACTGATTCTGTGCTAAATTCTCGATTCCAATACAATTACTGATTCGGTTCTAAATTCTCGATTCCAATACAATTACCGATTCTGTTCTAAATTCTTGATTCCAATACAATTACTGATTCTGTTCTAAATTCTATATTCCAATACTATTACTGATTCTGTTCTAAATTCTCGATTCCAATACAATTACCGATTGTGTTCTAAATTCTTGATTCCAATACAATTTCCGATTCTGTTCTAAATTCTCGATTCCAGTACAATTACTGATTCTGTTCTAAATTCTCAATTCCAATACAATTACCGACTCTGTTCTAAATTCTAGATTCCAATACAATTACTGATTCTGTTCTAAATTCTCGATTCCAATACAATTACTGATTATGTTCTAAATTCTCGATTCCAATACAATTACTGATTCTGTTCTACATTTTCGATTCCAATACAATTACCGATTCTGTTCTTAATTCTTTATTCCAATACAATTTCCGATTCTGTTCTAAATTCTCGATTCCAATACAATTACTGATTCTGTTCTAAATTCTCGAGTCCAATACAATTACCGATTCTCTTCTAAATTCTGGATTCAAATACAATTACCGATTCTGTTCTAAATTCTCAGTTCCAATACAATTACCGACTCTGTTCTAAATTCTAGATTCCAATAGAATTACTGATTCTGTTCTTAATTCTCGATTCCAATACAATTACTGATTCTATTCTAAATTCTCGATTCCAATACAATTACTGATTCTGTTCTAAATTCTTGATTCCAATACAATTACTGATTCTGTTCTAAATTCTAGATTCCAATACAATTACTGATTCTGTTCTAAATTCTCGACTCCAATACAATTACTGATTCTGTTCTAAATTCTCGATTCCAATACAATTACTGATTCTGTTCTAAATTCTCGATTCCAATACAATTACTGATTCGGTTCTAAATTCTCGATTCCAATACAATTACCGATTCTGTTCTAAATTCTAGATTCCAATACAATTACTGATTCTGTTCTAAATTCTATATTCCAATACTATTACTGATTCTGTTCTAAATTCTCGATTCCAATACAATTACCGATTGTGTTCTAAATTCTTGATTCCAATACAATTTCCGATTCTGTTCTAAATTCTCGATTCCAGTACAATTACTGATTCTGTTCTAAATTCTCAATTCCAATACAATTACCGACTCTGTTCTAAATTCTAGATTCCAATACAATTACTGATTCTGTTCTAAATTCTCGATTCCAATACAATTACTGATTATGTTCTAAATTCTCGATTCCAATACAATTACTGATTCTGTTCTACATTTTCGATTCCAATACAATTACCGATTCTGTTCTTAATTCTTGATTCCAATACAATTTCCGATTCTGTTCTAAATTCTCGATTCCAATACAATTACTGATTCTGTTCTAAATTCTCGAGTCCAATACAATTACTGATTCTGTTCTAAATTCTCGATTCCAATACAATTACCGATTCTGTTCTAAATTCTCGATTCCAATACAATTACCGATTCTGTTCTAAATTCTCGATTCCAATACAATTACTGATTGTGTTCTTAATTCTCGATTCCAATACAATTACCGATTCTGTTCTAAATTCTCGATTCCAATAAGTTTACTGATTCTGTTCTAAATTCTGGATTCCAATACAATAACCGATTCTGTTCTAAATTCTCGATTCCAATACAATTGCTGATTCTGTTCTAAATTCTCAATTCCAATACAATTACTGATTCTGTTCTAAATTCTCTATTCCCATACAGTTACCGATTCTGTTCTAAATTCTTTATTCCAATACAATTACCAACTCTGTTCTAAATTCTCGATTCCAATACAATTACCGATTCTGTTTTAAATTCTTGATTCCAATACAATTACTGATTCTGTTCTACATTCTCGATTCCAATACAATAACTGATTCTGTTCTAAATTATAGATTCCAATACAATTACCAACTCTGTTCTAAATTCTCGATTCCAATACAATTACCGACTCTGTTCTTAATTCTAGATTCCAATACTATTACTGATTCTGTTCTAAATTCTTGATTCCAATACAATTGCCGATTCTGTTCTAAATCCTTGATTCTAATACAATTACCGATTCTGTTCTAAATTCTTGATTCCAATATAATTACCGATTCTGGTCTAAATGCTCGATTCCAATACAATTACTGATTCTGTTCTAAATTCTCGATTCCAATACAATTACACATTCTGTTCTAAATTCTTGATTCCAATACAATTACCGATTCTGTTCAAAATTCTCGATTCCAATACAATTACTGATTCTGTTCTAAATTCTCGATTCCAATACAATTACCGATTCTGTTCTAAATTCTCAATTCCAATACAATTACCGACTGTGTTCTAAATTCTAGATTCCAATACAATCACTGATTCTGTTCTAAAGTCTAGATTCCAATACAATTACTGATTCTGTTCTAAATTCTAGATTCCAATACAATTACTGATTCTGTTCTAAATTCTCGACTCCAATAAAATTACTGATTCTGTTCTAAATTCTCGATTCCAATACAATTACTGATTCTGTTCTAAATTCTCGATTCCAATACAATTACTGATTCTGTTCTAAATTCTCGATTCCAATACAATTACCGATTCTGTTCTAAATTCTAGATTCTTATACAATTACTGATTCTGTTCTAAATTCTAGATTCCAATACTATTACTGATTCTGTTCTAAATTCTCGATTCCAATACAATTACACATTCTGTTCTAAATTCTTCATTCCAATACAATTACCGATTCTGTTCTAAATTCTCGATTCCAATACAATTACTGATTCTGTTCTAAATTCTCGATTCCAATACAATTACACATTCTGTTCTAAATTCTCAATTCCAATACAATTACCGACTCTGTTCTAAATTTTAGATTCCAATACAATTACTGATTCTGTTCTAAATTCTAGATTCCGATACAATTACTGATTCTGTTCTAAATTCTAGATTCCAATACAATTACTGATTCTGTTCTAAATTCTCGACTCCAATACAATTACTGATTCTGTTCTAAATTCTCGATTCCAATACAATTACTGATTCTGTGCTAAATTCTCGATTCCAATACAATTACTGATTCGGTTCTAAATTCTCGATTCCAATACAATTACCGATTCTGTTCTAAATTCTAGATTCCAATACAATTACTGATTCTGTTCTAAATTCTATATTCCAATACTATTACTGATTCTGTTCTAAATTCTCGATTCCAATACAATTACCGATTGTGTTCTAAATTCTTGATTCCAATACAATTTCCGATTCTGTTCTAAATTCTCGATTCCAGTACAATTACTGATTCTGTTCTAAATTCTCAATTCCAATACAATTACCGACTCTGTTCTAAATTCTAGATTCCAATACAATTACTGATTCTGTTCTAAATTCTCGATTCCAATACAATTACTGATTATGTTCTAAATTCTCGATTCCAATACAATTACTGATTCTGTTCTACATTTTCGATTCCAATACAATTACCGATTCTGTTCTTAATTCTTTATTCCAATACAATTTCCGATTCTGTTCTAAATTCTCGATTCCAATACAATTACTGATTCTGTTCTAAATTCTCGAGTCCAATACAATTACCGATTCTCTTCTAAATTCTGGATTCAAATACAATTACCGATTCTGTTCTAAATTCTCAGTTCCAATACAATTACCGACTCTGTTCTAAATTCTAGATTCCAATAGAATTACTGATTCTGTTCTTAATTCTCGATTCCAATACAATTACTGATTCTATTCTAAATTCTCGATTCCAATACAATTACCGATTGTGTTCTAAATTCTTGATTCCAATACAATTACAGATTCTGTTCTAAATGCTCGATTCCAATACAATTACCGATTCTGTTCTAAATTCTCGATTCCAATACAATTACTGATTCTGTTCTAAATTCTCGATTCCAATACAATTACTGATTCTGTTCTAAATTCTCGATTCCAATACAATTACTGATTCTGTTCTAAATTCTCGATTCCAATACAATTACCGATTCTGTTCTAAATTCTCGATTCCAATACAATTACCGATTCTGTTCGAAATTCTCGATTCCAATACAATTACTGATTCTGTTCTAAATTCTCGATTCCAATACAGTTTCCGATTCTGTTCTAAATTCTAGATTCCAATACAATTACTGATTCTGTTCTAAATTCTCGATTCCAATACAATTACTGATTCTGTTCTAAATTCTCGATTCCAATACAATTACTGATTCTGTTCTAAATTCTCAATTCTAATACAATTACCGACTCCGTTCTAAATTCAAGATTCCAATACAATTACCGATTCTGTTCTAAATTCTCGATTCCAATACAATTACGGATTCTGTTCTAAATTCTCGATTCCAATACAATTACCGATTATGTTCTAAATTCTCGATTCCAATACAATTACCGATTATGTTCTAAATTCTTTATTCCAATACAATTTCCGATTCTGTTCTAGATTCTCGATTCCAATACAATTACTGATTCTGTTCTAAATTCTCGATTCCAATACAATTTCCGATTATGTTCTAGATTCTCGATTCCAATACAATTTCGTATTCTGTTCTAAATTCCTGATTCATTATAAAATCACACTAATCGCCTAAAAAGTAGAATTCATATTTCGGAGAAGGAATCCTTATGTAGTCCTTATCTACCTTTAAATATAGAAATAATTTTCTTTTTTATGCCACAAGTTTCCTGATGTTGTCCTTTTATATATAGATATCCAATATTTCGATAATATTTTTCATTGCATCGATTTTATTTCCTATTCATCAACTCGTGTTATTTTTACTTAAATTTATTATCATGAAATACAGAGACAAACAGACGAAAAAGTAGATTTTTTTGCGTTTAAAGAATTTTTTACTTTTACTTTTATTCAACCGCAAGAATGCGTATTTTCATTAGGACATAAGGGACTACTGTGATTAGGACCAGATTTGTAGGGGGCGTTATAAGCAACTCTTGCTTCTCTGATTTTGTTCTTTTGTTTCTTACATTCCATGGGTGACGTTTCTGAAAATGGGAAAGAAATGATTATTATGTGTGCGTGTATGTGTGTGCATGTGTATGTGTGTATGTGTGCATGCATGTGCATGTATGTGTGTGTGAGTGTGTGTATATGTGTGTATGTGTGTGTATGTATGCATATGTGTAAGTGTGTGTGTGTATATGTGCGTGTATGTGTCTGCATGTAGATGTGTGTATATGTGCTTGTGTGCATGTATGTGCGTGTATGTGTGTGTACATATATGTGTGTGTTAGTGTGTGTGTGTGCGTATTGGAATCTAGCTATCTAACACCTATCAACTTTTTCAACTCCTTACATGAAGTGGATTCATGCCTCGAATGGAGCGATTTCTATGAAAAAAAAAGTTGTGCAGCAAGATGTTTGTTCGCATTGTATTTAATTTTCTGCGAGTTGTCACAGTTGGGAAAACAGGTCAATATTTCTAGCATTTTGGGTCCTCTATGGTGAAGAGGTGTGATTTTGCTTCAATTCAGGTTGGTCGGGGGGGTATTTATGTCGAAGGGGTACTATGCGATAAGTTTATTGGAGCACATTCTCCTGAAAAGGGCACGGATCCAACGTTGCGGTGATGAGACAGAAGCTGGACCTTCGTAGACAGTGGGAGGTCTATTAGGTTAGAGAGGGAGAGATTAGTGGTTGGCACACCAGCCCGAATGTGGCAACCATAATCCATGCATAGGCAAATGCTGTCTTTCTTGCGGTATAGAATACTTACAGGTGTGAGAACTTTTCTAGCACCATAGTTGGAGCTTCCCTTCTTTGCAGCAGACTTGACAGTATCTTCTATATATTTATTCCAATTGCTAAAGGAAAGGAGCTTTGTCTTAGTAGCATTGACGGTAACCTTTCATTTTTAGCCCCATTCAACTACAGACTAAGGGGTCACCTTATAAGGATTCAGCCATTGATCTGGATATGTATGGAGTACTGTTATCATATTTGAGCTGATGAATCTATGTCCCATTTGAGGGGTTTTGATAAAGTGCAGAAATTTGATTGGTCTCCATCTTTTCTTCCTCGCTCTAACCTCTCTCTCACACACAGACGTGATGTAGCTAGTCTCAGTCTTTTATACAAATACTATTATGACATGTGTTCTTCAGAATTGTCTGATTTATTCCCCGCTTCCTTTGTTCCAACTCGTTTGGCTTGTTGGTTTAGTGGTCTTCATCAATTTGCTATTTTTATACCTTGATGTAATACAGCTTCTTATTTCCAGAACTGTAAGGTTGTGGAACTCTCTTCTTGCTCACTGTTTCCGTCGTACCTACAGCTTTGACTTTTTTAAGCTAAGGCCAATATGCATCTTCTGTCGTTGTGATAATCATCTTTTGTTCTTGTTAGATTTTTACAGCAAGTAGCATCATACCTTGTTTGGAGCGATTTCCATAAAAAGCAAAAAAAAAAAAAAAATATTACTAAATGTATTTTGTAAGGTCAAGGGTGTAGACTTACAATAAATCTGATAGTGAAATTAATTCAGTTGTTGAAGGAGCAGACGCAGCTGCATAGGCATTACTTGCAGAACAGGGTGCCCTTCATCTTTGACGCTGGTACTTCAATCCCACTTTCCAACCCTTGTGTCACATCTTCCTGCAATAGGAGGGAGATAAATAACTTTGATTGGAACCCTATATTTAATCCCCGAGAGTAGCTTGCTCTCGTTCCATCAGCCATAACTAGTCAGAAGTCTTCAGTAATTTATAGATTGTATTCTTAGTATCGTCTGTACTGAGGTATTCTGTACAGATTCTCAAGTTCAACAAGACGCACCTGAAGAAGGTCGAAGGTTACATATATCTAAGGTTACCTATATCTATGTTTATGTATGTATGTATGTGCGTGGAAACGTGTGTGTATATTTGCATTCAGGTGTATATGTATATGTATGTTTATCTATTTACATGTGTGTATGTATGTGATTGTGCATATGTACAGAGACATTTTTTTTTACATAGGCGTCACCACTTATTAAGGCCGATCGGCCACTCAAGGATAAGGGTTAAAGAGTGTAGAGTAGTCAAAAGGACAATATAGTAATCGATAGTAATGGAAGTTCGGTAAATTTGTTAACTTAAGTGGAACGGCTTATCAGAAACTTGTTCACGTTGGACTTGAAGACAACCATATTATAGAAAGCTGGAAAGCAGGAAAACGGAAGACAATTCCACAGGCGTGCAGTTCTAAGAAAGAAGCTTTGATCATGGAATCTATGTTTAGGTTTAGGCACAGATAAAGAGTGGGGAAAATTATTGATAATGTTTTCAGCTAGTCTAGTGTTTCTTGTGAAAGTTTGGCGAGGGGGGACCATAGATTGAAGCTCAGTCAAACACTTTCCCTGAAAATAACGATAAAGCAGAGACAAACTCGCAACATCTCTTCTGTGAGATAGAGGTTGCAGGGAAGAGAAAAGGACATCTCCCACCAGGCCACGAAGTCTATTTTAAACCCTATCAAGGCAGGACAAGTCTTTTCTAGCAGCTCCTGCCCATATGTGGCAACAGTATTCCATCCTTGGACGTATCTGGCTCTTATATAGAATTGCATCAGCAGTGAGATATCTACTGGATCGATAGAAGGATCTGACCATTAAGGTTTTAGAACATTTCCATCTTAAGTGCTTTAGCAGAGTTTTGAATATCAAATGTCAAATGCACATACCGGGCACAGAGGTACTAGACAAAGCACGGTGCCCTGAGCCTTGAAATAATGATTACCACTGTGCAATTGTGCTGGGCAGATTACATTGTGTGTATGAGTGATGATTATCTCCCGAAGCGACTCTACTAAGAGAGCGCTACAAGGATGTCCTCAAAAGCATTCTGAGGAATATAGATATTGATACCAACACCTGGGAAGAAATTGCTGTTTATCATAGCGCTTGGGCCAAATTGGTAAAAATAATGGCTGTGGTTCTCTTCAGGTTAAGAGGATGAAGCATGCAAAGCTAAAAAGGGTACTTAGGGAGGAGATCTGGAATTTTTGCCAGGCAAGCATGCAAATTGGATCTGTGAAATGTGTGATCGTGTTCTCCTTTCAAAGACAGTCATTCAATATTTCACCACGACCTTATAGCACAGTGTGTGTAATATGCAGTAAAGTATGCAGATCTACATCTGGATTAAAAAGGCACATGGTTATGTACAAAGATGGTATATGAACACCAAGAGAAGAGAGCCAGTAGAACAACCTCTATCACAAAACTGGCCAAACATTTTGCACAAGACTTATCTTACAAATGAGATAGAAACAGAAAACAAGACTGCAACAGAAATAGCCCAAAAGAGTCGGCAAAAATACACCAAGACCTTCCATTGCAGAAAACTGGAAGAATGAGCCAATCAACAGCATGCCAAGTATTTCCTGGATGAACTATCACAGGAATATATAGATAAAGAAGGTTCTGTAGATTGGCTTAAAAAAGGATCTTTTCACTTTGATCAAGAGAGAATGATAATGGCCGTTCAAGATCATGGCTTGATGACCAATGCTTTTAAAAAGATGAGTGGTCTCAGCAATAGGAACAAGTGCAGGTTCTGCCACACAGAAGTAGAGAGTGTGAGCCACCTGACATCCAGTTTTAAAGTCCCTTTGGGGGGGGGGCTATTATAAAATGCAATACAATGGAGTGTGTAAATACTTCTACTGGAAAATCTATAAAAACCTGAACATCCAATGTAGTAGCAAATCTTGGGAACATGTTTACCAGAAAGAACAGTTGGAAATAAGTCATACACCATTCACTATGACTACGAAATTCCTACAGCTACATACCTAGAAAATGTTAAGCCTGACATAGTGATATGGGACAAGAGCGAGAAAGTAGCAACCCTAGTTAAAGTAAGCTTCCTTAATTATGCTGGGTTAAACAGAGCTAAGAGGAAGAAAATAAGAAAATACCAAGGACTTATGTACGACATGAAAAAAAAACTGGAATCTTAAGAAGATATCAATCATACAAGTCATTATAGGAGTAACCAGGCTAATGAAAAAGAATTTCAAAAACTATCTGGCGAATATACCCGGTGAACCAAGTGCAAGAGAAATACAAGCAATAGCACTTAAAGGGACGGTTAGAATATTAAAAAGATCTCTCGGTTGGATTAACTAAACTAATGGGAGAATGCTTGGCATCTGGTAGAATGCCCCATCCCCAGGAAAAGCAAAGTCATAAGAAAATTAAAACAAGGGAAAAGACAGTATTGCTCACCCAGATCCAATCAACCTCGTCGTTAAGACATTGACCTTGGTGTGTCATGTCTGTCATAGTCTCTTTAAGTCAACGGCAGGCCTTCAAAGTCACCCGAGGACACATGAGAGGATACTTAATGCAGAACATGAATCTTGAGACAGCAATCATCTGTGAAGATGCTGCAACCATCATGTATATATGTGTGTGTGTGTGTGTGTGTGTGTGTGTGTGTGTGTGTGTGTGTGTGTGTGTGTGTGTGTGTGAATTATTCCACGGATTTCTGCCTTTTGGATTACTTTGTACCATCTTCGAATTATGCGATTCTCTTAGATTTTACTTGTGGAAATTGAAACTTAACCAACTTTTTTGGATTTTGATTTTTGGATTTGACCATTATTGGATATTTTACCCTTGACCAGACTATCCATGAGGGAAAAGATAACAAAGTATCAAGGACTTATGTATGATATGAAACGAAATTGGAAATTAAAAGACGTTTCAATTATACCAGTCATCATAGGAGCAATTGGGCTTATGAAAAAGAACTTTAAAAAGTACATAGCAAGCATACCCGGTGAACCAAGTGCAAGTGAAATACAAACGATTGCACTGAAAGGGACGGCTAGAATCCTGAAAAGATCTCTTGTTTGGACTCACTAAAATAGGGTTAAATGTCAGACATCTGGTTGGATGTCCCACCCCCTAGAAGAAAAAGTTTAAGAAAAATGAAAAAAAAAAAGTGAAATCACCTTTTTCTTCACCATATTCCCTAGCTTCACTATTTGTTACCAAGTAAGATCTATGACTTACTTGTAGTTTCATTAGATACTTTTGCAAGCAAAATCCGATCCCGCATTTTGCTAAATCCTACCCTCTGATGAGAATGAAAGTATTTTTTCGAAACTCCGCAGATTAAGAACTATCCACTTATTTTGTGCTTCCTTTTTAAAATTAAATATGTTTTTAACTCTTTTTCAAAGTGTTTTTTAATATGCTTTATTAACTACTTGTTCTCATATATATATATATATATATATGAATATATATGTATATACTTATGTGTGTATGTGTGCATATGTGTATCGATGTGAATGTAGGTGTATGTGTATATGTGTGCATATGTATGTATGTTTATTTATAGATATCCCTGAGTGGCTTCCGGGCCTTGATAAGTGGTGATCACTGTGTAAAAAAAAAAAAAATGTGTGTGCAAGAGTATATGTGTTTACGCATATGTGTGTGTGCATATGTATGTTTGTGTATGTGTGTGTATATGTATTTTTGTGTGTATGCATATCTGTGTATATATGTATGTGTGCTTATGTATATATGTATGTGTGTATATGTATTTTTTTATATGTATGTGCGTGGAAATGAGTGTGTATATGTTTATGCATATATGTATGTGCGTATATGTATGCATGTTTATGGTTGTGTGTGTGTGTATGTATGTATTTGTGTGTATCTGTATGCATATGCACGCATGTCTATGTATGTATGTGTGCATGTGTGTGTATATGTATGTATATTTAAGTATATATGTATGTATGTGTGTGCATATATGTGAGTATGTTTATGAACATATGTATGCGTATGTACGGTATAATAACATCGTCACAACAAAGTTAAGCAATGCTGACCCTGACTAGTACCAGAAGGGTGACTGGTAAAATATTTTTGATGAATGTAGAGAATATGACTCCCAAAATTTGGACGATCTTATTTATAACTATGTGTTAGGACAATCAACCAATGAGAAGCCTCCGACCTCATTATAAAATATTGAATTTTGAATTCCCGTCAGTTGGCTGTCAGTCTCCGTCTTGACACGACTGAACCACTGCTGATTAGGAACTACATTGATTTTTCGCTGATTGGATTTATTACCGTCATCTTTGTTCTACAGAATGGCTCAACACTTAACCGTTACCATTTGGGAATTTTTGACACTGTATATGCTCTCCGCTTATCTCGGCATTGTTTCCAGTGATTCTGAACCTCCACTTGCCACTGGTATTTAACAACGCCGAATCAGGAGAGGTTGGTAATTGCGCAACTCTTGCCACAAAAAATTCACACACAGGAACCCTTACAGTGGGTATCTATAGTCTGTTAACTGAAGGTTGGTTGGTTGTTTTTGTTTTATGGCATATCAACCCTTTTCAGGGTATTTAATGACGAATCCAGTGATTTTGAAGAAAATAATTTTTAATGAATATTTTTTTTTTCAAGTCGGTTTCTATTTAACCCGTAGTTGGGACCCTAACAAGTACTACAACTCCGGGTTAGAGTGGACCTGAGAGCAATGGCAATTAAGAGGTGACTCCACACTCCCCAAAGCCTGCAAGCTGGGGCCTCACTATCGGATATAGTTTAAGATCATATCCAGGACGGTCGACTGAAGGAAGCTATTATATGTATGTGTGTATATGCATTTATGTTTATATATGTATGTGTGTATGCATTTATGTTTATATATGTATGTGTGCATGCATTTATGTTTATATATGTATGTGTGTGTATATGTATTTATGTTTATATATGTATGTGTGTGTATATGTATTTATGTTTATATATGTATGTGTGTGTGTATGCATTTATGTTTATATATGTATGTGTGTATGCATTTATGTTTATATATGTATGTGTGTATGCATTTATGTTTATATATGTATGTGTGTGTATGCATTTATGTTTATATATGTATGTGTGTGTATGCATTTATGTTTATATATGTATGTGTGTATGCATTTATGTTTATATATGTATGTGTGTATGCATTTATGTTTATATATGTATGTGTGTGTATGCATTTATGTTTATTTATGTATGTGTGTATGCATTTATGTTTATATATGTATGTGTGTGCATGCATTTATGTTTATATATGTATGTGTGTGTATGCATTTATGTTTATATATGTATGTGTGTATGCATTTATGTTTATATATGTATGTGTGTATGCATTTATGTTTATATATGTATGTGTGTGTATGCATTTATGTTTATTTATGTATGTGTGTATGCATTTATTTTTATATATGTATGTGTGTGCATGCATTTATGTTTATATATGTATGTGTGTGTATGCATTTATGTTTATATATGTATGTGTGTATGCATTTATGTTTATATATGTATGTGTGTGTATGCATTTATGTTTATATATGTATGTGTGTATGCATTTATGTTTATATATGTATGTGTGTATGCATTTATGTTTATATATGTATGTGTGTGTATGCATTTATGTTTATATATGTATGTGTGTATGCATTTATGTTTATATATGTATGTGTGTGCATGCATTTATGTTTATTTATGTATGTGTGTGTATGCATTTATGTTTATATATGTATGTGTGTATAGGCATTTATGTTTATATATGTATGTGTGTATATGCATTTATGTTTATATATGTATGTGTGTGTATGCATTTATGTTTATATATGTATGTGTGTATGCATTTATGTTTATATATGTATGTGTGTGTATATGCATTTATGTTTATATATGTATGTGTGTATAGGCATTTATGTTTATAGATGTATGTGTGTATAGGCATTTATGTTTATATATGTATGTGTGTGTATATGCATTTATGTTTATATATGTATGTGTGTGTATATGCATTTATGTTTATATATGTATGTGTGTGTATATGCATTTATTTTTATATATGTATGTGTGTGTATATGCATTTATGTTTATATATGTATGTGTGTGTATATGCATTTATGTTTATATATGTATGTGTGTATATGCATTTATGTTTATATATGTATGTGTGTATATGCATTTATGTTTATATATGTATGTGTGTATATGCATTTATGTTTATATATGTACGTGTTTTAGTATATTACGGCATAATCATGTTGACACACCGGTTCCTGCTGGATCACCGAAGGTAAGCAACGTTGAACCTGGTCAGTACTAAATGGGTGACTATTTGGGACTACTAGGTGCTGTATGTGCTCTCCGCTTATCTCGGCATTGTTTCCAGTCGTCCTAGACTTCTCCTGCCATTGGACACAAACAGTGCCGATTCAGGAGAATGTGGTTGGAGATTGCGCAATCCTTGCCTCACAATTTCACGTGCAGCTGCAGCTACAGAGGGTATCCTTTGTCTTTCAAGACTAAACGGAGGCATTGTGTGTGAATATAAGAGCGTATATGTATGTATGTTTATGTACTTATGCATTTGTTTTCATGTCTGTATATGTATATATGTTTATATACGTGATGTATATATATGTATGTTTACGTATGTGCGTATATATGTATATGTGTCTATCTTTATGAAAGTGTGTGCATCGTCATTTAAGAACACTGTAAATATATATTTGGATTAAGGAAGACATTCTGTTTATACAACCGCCTGCAATGAGACCATATAGTCGCGATCTATGGCTAAGCACTTAATCTAATTTTACTCTGCGAATACCAGCATAAAAGTACACATATCACAAAACCAACCAGCAAAACTAATAAAATTCCTGAAATTATGTGGGCAACATATTTTTCTTTACTGGGGAATCTAATATTACAAGTAAGCGTTTTCTCTCTGTCTTTTGGTCACTTTAATGCTCCCAAACTGTTCAACAAAATCCCAACAAATTCTGCAAGAAGCACCCTTGGTATGGTGTGCATGCGACATCATGGCGAAGAAAAAGAGAAAAAAAAACACAAAAGATTGATGAGGGAGTTTTACTCCAAAATATATTTCTTAAAAAATAAACACTCGTTTAATTTTGTAAATTTCGCGTTGCAATTTTGGCTTCAAACGTATTTAATATGTATTTATTCTTCATATATATATATATATATATATATATATATATATATATATATATATACATTATTTTTTTTTTTTTTTTTAAAAGGAGTCACCACTTATCAAGATGGCGTGTCCATGGGCTCTGTCCTCGGAACAATAATGGCGAATATGTTTGTGGGTTTCTATGAAAAATATTGTTATTCAGGCCCATAAAACCGCTAGTCTCCTTTCGATATGTAGACGACACATTTTGCCTATTCAATAAACAGAGGCAAATAAATTCTTCACTTTACTCAATAAAATGCATCTTGTACTTGAGCCTTCCTTGATGTATTGATCATGTAAACTCCATTAAGTTATCTTGCATCAATTTACCGTAAACCAACGTTTATGGAGCTGTATACACGTTGGGATTCATTTTGCCCTAACAAACGAAATTATAATTTAATTTGGACATTAACACATCGTCCCTACATGTTTCGTTCACAATCTAAATTGGATGAGGAACTAAAAACAATCACCAATACTTTGTCCAATAATGGGTACCCTCTTGATGTAATTAACGCTGTCATAAAAAGGAAAATAAATAATTTTTCTCAAATAAAAACTAAGATAGCGGCAAAATGTCTAATTTACATTCGTTTACCTTGGTTAGGGACAATAAGTGAAAACTTCGCCAAACAGATTTGCTCAGTTGTTGGATATTGCTATTTTGCCTGTAATGTACGTGTTGTGTTTGCGACAAAACCATTATTGCCATTCCCACGAAAGAACGCCCTGACCCCCCTCTCCCATCATATGAATAATGCTATTTATCAATTTAAATGTAGTTGCAATGCTGACTACGTTGGCAGAACGATCCTTAAGTTAGATGGTCGCGTCTAACAACATGTACCCAGCAAAATCAGGAATGGAACCTACCGAATAACGGACATTTTGAGTAATATGTATGGTTTTGCTATAATGGACCATTTGCTTAAAAACTCGCGAGGTGCAATGAATTTCAGCAGTGACTCATTTTCTATTCTAAGTCACGTTCATCCGTTATTTCATCTGAAGGTCTTGGAGACTGCTCACATCTGTTTAAGGGGACCTTCTGTCTGTAAGCAAAGGGATTGTCTTTTGAGTCTGGACGGGATTAGTCTCTAAGGCGTTTCCTCTCCATTGTATAATTATTATAATGATAGATTTATTTTCGTCGTTCCCCCATTTTCTTTTTCCCCCTGATAGCTAGATATTATTTTAATCGTTCCCCCGTTTGAATTTCGGTTCCCTATACAAAAAAAAAAAAAAATACCCTCAATTCGGCTTTGAAAAATGGAGGCGAAACCCAGTCAGCTGATTCTACCCCCTTATTTATTTATTTTTTTTTTAGCCTTCATTAAATGTTTTCTCTCCGTCCTTCTTTTTACCATATATATATATATATTTTTTTTTTTTGTGTGATGTCTTTCGGCGGTCAGAGCCCTCCAAGGTCACTGCGGCAAGCGGCCTCCAGTTGGGACGGTATAGGCGGCGTCGAATCAATAGACCGCTGCACCGTTTCGCTGTCCCTCTTTACACAGACAAGCATGTGGCGTAAGCTATTGGATTCACTGCGTCTCATAGCGGTATAACCGGGGATCTGAGGTTCGTCTGGTACAGACTTCAGCCAGGTATCCAGCGCCGACTTGAACGATTCTGTTTTGCAGTTCGTGATCTCTCTGATGTTACGTGGTAGGCAATTGAAGAGCGTAGGACCCCGGGAATTTAAACTCGATTCCCTGAGCCGTCGGATCCAGTTGTCCCTGGCACTGGTTAGGGGTGGTACCACACACCTTCTGCCACGTTTTGAGATATGGTACTGTATACCAGCGTTGGGCACCTGGTTCTCCATCATACGCCAGGTATAGATGATTGAATATCTTTCTTGCCTGCGTTGAATCGATTTGATATTCAACGTATCCAGCAGTTGCCAATAATTCAATTGACTATAACCAGTTATCTTTCTTAGAAACGACTTCTATATATATATATATATATATATACACACTATCACGCCACAATCCAATCACGTTGACACACTGGTTCTTGCTAGACAACCGAAGTTAACGAAGTTAAGCAATGTTGAGCCTGGCCAGTACCAGATGGGTGACTGACCATTTGGGAAGGTTGGGCGCTGTATATACCGTGCTGAGTTGTGGAAATTTCTAGGTTGGTATCTGGGGGCGCATTAATTCACTGGCAGAGATGCACCACTAGTCTTAGTTAAGACATTCATCTAGGAGTGTGTAAAAACCTGCGGTCTACTGTATACTATGTCCTGTGGCAGTCATCTGCACCGACAAATGTTAGCAGTAATACCAAAACTGGTTGGTTCTACACAAAGCCTTCACCAGTATAAACTAATAATAATAAATAATAATAATCATCTGTGTGGATTTCCGAGCAACTTAGTTGTTGTGGCGGAAGCTTATGCATCGAAATCCACGGGAGAGTCTATCATATATATATAGCATAAGACCTGACAAAATGTGTTTTGGCGGCGCTTCTATATGGAAGTGAAACATGGACACTCTATAAACACTGACTAAAACTTCTTGAGGGCTTCCATCAACGGTGCCTAGGATAGATATTTCATATCAAGTGTCAGTCCTATGTCTCAGATACAGAAGTATTAGGGAAAGCAGGCCTACCAAGCATTCGGTCGATCGTAATGAAAAGTTGTCTCTGATGAGCTGGTCACATTGTGTGTATAGATGATAGTTGTTTGCTAAGGCAATTAATCTATAATGAAATGTGGGAAGGAAAGAGAAAGGCATAAAAACCAAAGAAAAGATTTAAGGACACAATAAAATCTTATCTGGAACAATCTGGACTATCTGTAAACCAATAGGAAAGAATTGGCTTTAGATAGAAGTGTCGGAAACTGATTTTCAAAAGCATGGAACCCTTAGAGAATAGCCGCATACAGTACAGCACTTATAAACGATTGATTCACAAAGGCAAACAGGGTCCAGCACAGGGTCCACAAAGTCACATTAACTGTGACATATGAGAAAAATATTGCCCATCTCTTGCTGGCTTCAAAAGCCATTTGTACAAATGTACAAAACCTGTCTTGCACTCAATAATGACACTGTAAGCAAAACGAATCGGGTGTGTCAATTCTGTGGTAAAATCTGCTGCAGTTTAGCTAGCCTTGCCTTGCAAATACATCTAATTAGAGGGGAGAGTAGGGAGGTGAGGATAGAGGACATGAAATAAGGGAGGTAGACGAGCTCCAAACCAATAGGACAGCTAAAAAAAATTATATATATATATATATATATATATATATATATATATATATATATATATATATATATATATATATATATACTCAACTGCGCACATACCCACAATCAAAATATTAGTAAAAGAATTTAAATTAAAAAAAGGGGGTGGGGAGGGACCTATATCCTGATTTTTTTTTTTCTAAAATGTTAAATGTGATAGAGAAGGAATTTCTTGGAAACTAATTTTCTTGGTTTAAATTTCAAAAAAATAACAACACCAAAAAAAAAAAAAACAGTAACCGAATCTATTCTTTCTAGTTAAATGTCTGCACTTCTATGGGCGGACTTTTTGGAATTAAGGAAAAAAAATGTACTGATAAAAAATATTTAATCATTTTTGAATATCAATGTCATGTGCCTTATGGAAATGGCCGAATTCTGCTGTTTTTTTTTCCATATCTATATATAAATTTAGGTACGTGTGTATGTCCATTTGGCCCACTTAAATAAGCACACGCACGTGCGTGTGTATGTGCATACGGGTGTTTGTATATATATATATATATATATATATATATATATATATATATATATATATATATATATATATATATATATATATATATATATAATATACTTAACTTTGCACATACCCACAATCAAAAACTAAAAGAATTTAAATTTAAAAAAAAAAGGGGTGGTGAGGAACTATATACCCTGATTTTTTTTCTAAAAGGTTAAATATGGAAGACGAATGGAATTTCTTGGAAACTAATTTTCTTGGTTTAAATTTCAACAAATAAAAAAAATAACAGTAAACGAATCTGTTTTTCAGAGAAAGACAAAATGGGAGAAAATTGCATATTCCATGCTTTCTAGTTAAATATCTGCACTTCTACAGGCGGACATTTTGGAAATAAGGAAAAAAATGTACTGATAAAAAAATACTTCATTTTTTGGCACCAATATTGTGTACCTTATGAAAATGGCCGAATTCTGCTGTTTTTTTTTTTGTTTTTTTTCCATATCTCTATATATAAAGTTAGGTATGTGTATCTGCCCATATATTTGTATGTATAGGATTTACTCCTAAACTCATTAACTGATCATTATGTATTTTGGAACACAGCTTCCAGCCATAAAGTGGATCTTGTGCTTATCGTAATGGCGCATAAAAGGAGACACTAACTTTTAAACACACCGGAAGTTGATACCCGCGTCTCTCAATTTAGGTATGGAAGCACAGAATCGATACAATGTTCAATTATATTTTATGTTTTTTTTGTTGTTGTTTTTTTCACATCCTTATAATAAAAATATATAAAAATGCGTATATAATTGATAAAAAAAATGTTTACGTATTTTTATATATTTTTTATTATAAGTGGGTGAAAAAAATGTTAAAAAAAATAAACATAAAATATAATTGAAAATTGTTTCGCTTCTGTGCTTCCATACCTAAATTGAGAGACGCGGGTGCCAACTTCCGGTGTGTTTAAAAGTTAGTGTCTCCTTTTATGCACCATTACCATGTTTACTGTTCCTCGTAATTCTCATTCCCATTATTCTGTCCTTTAGTCCTCATATTCTATGAGTGATATTTCTGACAAAGGGAGAAAAAAAAACCCTGTTTTGGGGGTCGGATGCTATCCATTTTTTTAGCCTCTTACATCAAGTAGCTTCATGTCTTGTCTGGAGTGATTTCCGTAAAAAGAGCCATGATTTAATTTATATTTAGTTTTATGAGGTGAGTAAAAGAGGGGGTAAAAATCATCGTAAAATTCAAATTGTGGAATTTTGATGATAGTTATTCGACATTGTTGAATGAATATTCCCAACCGTTTCTTCTTGCAACATCTGAAGATCTCCAGAAACTTCTAGAAATAGTAATAAATGTGTTAGTTGGAGAGGTTGAAAACGTGAAAAGGTGGAAAAAAGAGAAACGAAGGTAAAGAGACAGAAGTTATTTTTTTTTATAGAAACACGTTGCAGTTTTGTCCCCAGACAAACCAGGGAACTCATCAAAAAAAAAAAAAGAAAAAAAAAAAAGAAAAAAATCAACAAAAAGAAGAAAAACCAGAAAGCGAGGTAACAAGTAAAATCCAGAAAGAACGCAAATAACTCACATCGAGTCCGTTATTTCAGCCTTGAATACTATGTTATGTGGAATATTTGGTCAGGGTTCACTTGTAGGGGAAGCAATCTTATGTCAGGTTGTCCTGACAAAGCCCTTGTACAGAAAAACCGAACACACTCGAAGATAGTGTCTAGTAGACATCCAAAAGCCTCTTCCATCTCTCTACACGTGTGTGTATGTGTGTGTGCATGTATGTGTGCATGTTTGTACGGGTGCTTGTATATGCGTGTCTGTATGTGTGCGTGTGCGTGTGCGTGTGAATGTGTGTGCATGTGCGTGTGCATCTTTTCTATCTCTCTACATGTCTATGTATGTGTATATGCGTATATGCATGAGTGTATGTATGTATGTATGTGCGTGTGTGTGTGCGCGTGTGTGTGTATGTGTGTACGGGTGTTTGTATATGTGTGTCTGTATGTGTGTGTATATGTGTGCATGTATGTCTCTTCTGTCTCCACATGTGCATGTATGTGTGTGTATATGTGTATGTGTGTATGTGGTGTGCGTGCGTGTGTGTATGTGTGTATGTATGTGTATGTGCGTGTGTTTGTATATGTGTGTCTGTATGTGTGTGTATGTGCGTGCATGCGTGTGTGTACGTGTGTGTATGTCTATATGTGCATGTGTGTACGTGTGTGTATGTCTATATGTGTATGTGTGTGCGTGTGTGTATGTAGCTGTTGCATTAAAAGTACCAGACATTTGTCGGCTCAAATTAATTGCTTGATTCATCCATGTGAGTTGAAAGCTTGAATCAGTCAATATGAATCTCAAACTCTTCCTACAAACCTTTGATCTGGAAACACACAAAAAGACTCTAGGTCAACCTGAATAAATTATTGTAAAAAACAAAAACAAAACAAAAACAAACAAACCGAATATTATTAATGTTTTTAATATAACTTGTTTAAACGAACTTTATCTATTCATGTAAAGTTAGGTATATATGCTTTTGTATTTGTGTGTATAGGATTCACTCCTAAACTAATTAACGATCGTTATGAATTTTGGAACACAGCTGCTAGATTTTATGGTGGGTAATGTGGGTTATAATTTGTTTGATTTAGTTTAATGCAAAGTGGAAAATAAACCATTCATTACAATTTGTATATCTCTGATTTTTGTGACATTTTAAGAATAGATTAGATATTGACCGGGCAAATGCCGAAAGAAGTATTGGTGGACGATTATTATAATTATTCAAGCCAAAAGGTTTTGTCAGCTAAAATATGTATATTAATAAACACATATTAAGAATAAGTATGTATTTACATTAATTTAGGAATTTTAACTTAAAAATGTTATCAAAACAATTTAGGTGACAACTTAGAAATAATGACATGTAAAAACATCAGGTGATAATCTTCGTAACGTATACTAATGACGTCTTTTAGAAGGGGAAATTTTTTGAGATACATGGAAATGAGTTAGAGAAAACAGTTAGTTGGAATCGAGAGAGGGACAGAGATGGTCGACAGATCGTGATGGCTCCGAGTAGATGGGGTCAGAAATGGTGATAGTCAGATAGTCAGAATCATCGTTGCAACTTTCCCAGAGGGAAAAAACACTTTCGAATAAAAAGTTGCAAAAAATAAAACCCGAGGGGCTCTGTCATTCTTGGGGAGAATTTTCGTTGCAGCTTTTCTGTCAAGACAAGACCTAAGATGAACCAGATATGTTTCCCGATTGGTCAGATGTTGAAACCCCAAATAAATGTTATTCGTCCTTTGTGTTGTAAAGGTATTTATGTATATTTTTTTCGTCATGAACATTAAATAGGCAATGACATGTATATACACACGTATATACACTCGCATACAATAATAGACTAGACAATAATAGAAACTCATAAATATATACACGATTATTACATGTTATACAGATTCCCACAACATTACAATTAATAAATATCTCTACCTATATAAAAGCCAGGTGTGTCCAAGGATGGAGTACTGTGGGCAAGAGCTGCTAGAAAGACCTTATCCTTCCTTGACAGAGTTCCAAATAGACTTCGTAGCCTAGTGGGAGGATGCCCTATTTCTCTTCCCTGCAACCTCTTTCCCACGGAAGAGACGTTGCGAACCTATCTCTACTTTATTGTTATTTTCATGACAAGTGCTTGTCTGAGCTCCAATCTATGCCCCCTCTCCCTTGCCAAACTTTCACAAAAAACACTCGTCTAGCTGAAACCACTATCAATAATTTCCCCCAATCTTTATCTGTGCCTAAACCTAAACGTAGATTCCATGAACAAACCTTCTTTCTTAGAACTGCACACGTGTGGAACTCTGTTTCGTTTTCCTGCTTTCCAGCTGACTAAAATTTAGTCGTCTTCAAGTCCAACATAAACAAATTCTTGTTGAACCGTTCCCCTTAAGTAATCCAATTTACCAAATTTCCACTACTAATGATTACTACGATATTATCCCATTGACTACTGTACACTCATTAACCCTTATCCTCGAGTGGCCTCCGGACCTTCATAAGTGGTGACTCCTATGTAAAAAAAAAAAATAATAATATTCACCTAATTTTAGTTTCTGTGGGGGATCTTAAGGTTTTCAGGAAGTATGCAATGGGAAAACAAATTCCTGTTTAAAAAATGAAAATATTTCTGATTTGCATTAAATTTGATCCATAGGCATAAGGCACCTATGAGCCTAGATTCCTTACAGCTTTGTAAGCTTTCAATTTGAAACTTAAATTCTAGAATCAAAACCATATAATGCACTTTGATCAAAATTAGAATAAGCATTCTAGATGTAAGGTTTAGTAAGATCATATGTTGACTTGAATCTTCATAAGAAAACATGTAAAAAGTGGAGCAAAACTGTTCAGGGAATTAATTTTACTTGTCGCCAGATGTGTTGATTACTCTGGCGCCATGTTAGCTGAGGAGCTTTGAGAATACTACGTTGCCACTACCCTTGTTACAGAAGACTTGGACATAAGGAGAATAGCTGCTGTTTCTGCAGCTATTCAACCCTTCGAGAATGCTAGTGAGAACAATTCAGATTAACTAGGCGGGTGTTCCTCTTTTTATATTGGTAAGTTTGTTATAATAGAATTTAAATGGATATTATTTTTTATTTTTTTTAAACTCTTTTGCATTATTAGCAGTAATTATTAAGATTAAGCCCCCCTTACTTTTATTATCAATTTCAATTTGCATATATAATTATTCTTTCCTTTCTTTTTATTATTATTAGTAGTAGTAGTAGTAGTATTATTATTATTATTATTATTAGTATTATTATTATTATTATTAGTAGTAGTAGTAGAAGTAGAAGTAGTAGTAGTATTTACTCACTAGGAGTAGTCACACAGGCCATCATCAAAGATTTCTCTTTGAGAACAACTTGTGGTGTTCTCTGGAGTCTGAGTACTCTCCACCTCTTTCGATAAGCTTTGTAAAAGAATCTGTGTTATCACTGCAGCTGCTTACCATTGATTCCTCGTTGGCAGCGACCATTGGTCTTCATCGGAATTTAGGTGGCAGTAAGCCTTTGCAAGGTATTATTATTATTTTTATTTTATTTTTTATTTTTTTTCTGTGGTCACATTTTGTTGCTAATAGGCGGATCATAACAAATGACCATAGGCTATCAGCGTCTTATTTTCTCAGGACTCCAGTACTTTTAACAAGATTCCTCCTCCTCCTCCTCCTCCTCCTCCTCCTTCTTCTTCTTCTTCTTCTTCTAATTATTATTATTATTATTATTATTATTGTTATTATTATTATTATTATTATTATTATTTTATGATGATTATCATTATTATTATTATTATTTTATTATTATTATTTTATTATGATTATTATTATTATTATTATTATTATTATTGTTTTTATTTTATGATTATTATTATTTTTTATTTTTTTTTTTTTTTTAAATTTATTTATTTATTTATTTTGTTTTAACTCCACGTAACGGCAACCTGCTGCAAGATGGCTTCCTGGACCTTAATGTCAAGCACATGTATGCCGCAGCGAATGGTGACATCTGAAGGGTGTGCATCACGAAGTTGTCACCTCGTGGATCACCTAAAACATTTTGTAGCTGGGGTTAGCTCAATCCTAACGAGCAAAATGTATACTCGTATCAGATTTTTGCTAACGAAGATACATGCTAGACCAGCAGAAAATTACTACTACTACTACTACTACTACTACTTTTGCAGCTTTAAATTCCTTTCCTATCTATTCCAACCAGATTTTAAATGATGATGAATTAAGAATTATAAATTAAAAATCTCAAATAAATTTTTAATATGCAAAAAAAAAGAAAAGGACTTCATCATCATTTTGATAAATGAGTGCCAAGCAGAAACAAAAAATGTATACAAGGCAAACGATTATTTTATTTATTTATTTTTTACTGATAGGTCACCTCTTATCAAGACCTGGGGCCACTCGAGGATGGGGATTCATTCTTGTGTGTATAAAATGTATGAATAAAATTGATTTAACTTATAGAAGTTTGTTCTATTTTTTTTTTTTTTTTTACAAATGTGTCACCGGTTACCAAGGCTCCAACCCTAACCCTAACCTTAACCCTGACCCTAACCCTAACCACTTCGGGATAAGGGTAAATGAATGTCAGGTGGTCAGTTAGATACTGTCGTAATAATCAGTAGTTGTTGTAACTGTGTAGAATTTGATTAATTAAAGAGATGGTTCGACATGAATTTGTTTACATCGGACTTGAAAGGTACCATGTTGTAGTAAGCTGGGAAACAACCCCACAGTATAGAGCTCCACAGGTGGGTAGTTCTAAGAAAGAAACTTTGCTCGTGGAGTTTGCGTTTAGTTTTAAGCATAGAGAGAGAGAGAAAGTAGAGGAAATTGTCGACATGGTTGTAGTTAGAAAGAAATAGAGAGTAAGGGAAATTGTTGACAGTGGTTGTAGTTCGACGAGTGTTTGTTGCGAATGCTTTACAGTTTCTTCCTACTGAGAAAGACTAGAGAATGGATATCTATGTAAGAACTCTTTCCTCATTCAATGATCTGGTTATTTCTTTCCATGAAAGAAAATTGAGTTCTTGCACGCGATAAAAAACAAAAGAAAAGGAAAGTGCAGAGAATTAAAATAGAGTGTTAAATTTATAAAAAGAAAATAACTACCGTGAATATTAATTGGACAATTTTACTTAGGCAATTATATGTCAAGCACAAACGTAGACGTCAAAATATTATTAGCATAAATAAATTATAAGTCAAACATATTTTCTTCTTATAAAAGTCAAGTGTGAAAGACGACCCCAAAATATCATAAATATAAATAAATTAAAAGTCAAACATATTTCCTTTTTATAAAAGTCAACTGTGAACGAAGACCCCACAATATCATAAACATAAATAAATTCAAAGTCAAACGTATATCTTTTTATAAATGCCAATTGCAAACGCAGACCTCACAATATCATAAACATGAATAGATTAAAAGTCAAATCTATTTAGTTTTTATAAATGTTAACTGTGAATGCAGACCCTACAAAATTATTGGAATGAATAAATTAAAAGTAATACATTTTTCATAAATGTGCAAACTCAGACCTCACAATATTATTGGTATGAATAAATTAAAAATAAAACACATTTGCTTTTTATAAATATCGAGAGTGAACAAAGACCTTGCAATATTCTACTTCCTTTGCTGTTGAGCAAAACTGATAACTGTACAGAGTTTAAAATATCAAGATTGTATATTAATTGACATTTTTTTTTGTTTCAGATATGAATATACCTATCATATATCATCATTGATTATATTATTTCTTTATTGATTGATTGAATTTTTTTACTGATAGATTACCACCTATTAAGGGCTGGACGTCACTCGACGATAAGTATTAAAGAAATCGACGATGATCATAAATGGATGAAAAGGTTATAAGATTATTTAAGAGGAATCGATTATCGAATCCTCTTAACAAGTATTTGCTTACATTAGACTTGAAAGCGACCATGTTGTAGTTGGTTGGGAAGCAGACTCGTGGTATCGTGTACCACTGATGGGATGCTCCAGGGAAGGAACATTTTCTTGTATGTGGGAAAAGTAAAGATAAGCGCAGAAAGTTGAGTGACAGCTTTACAAAAAAGGAACAATAACCATGTTTATTAACTGAGCAATTTTATTAATACAAGCAATAAAAAGTGTTGTCTAAAAAAGTGCATTCAAATAATAAAAGTAAAGATAAATTATTTAAAAAGGAAAATGTGTGTTTGTGTGTGTTTGTATATCTGTGTGTGTTTGTATATATGTGTGTGTTTGTATGTCTGTGTATCTTTGTATGTCTGTGTATCTTTGTATGTCTGTGTGCGTTTGTATATCTGTGTGCGTTTATATGTCTGTGTATGTTTGTATGTCTGTGTATGTATGTATGTCTGTGTATGTTTGTATGTCTGTGTATGTTTGTATGTCTGTGTGTGTTTGTATGTCTGTGTATGTTTGTATGTCTGTGTGTGTTTGAATGTCTGTGTATGTTTGTATGTCTGTGTATGTTTGTATGTCTGTGTATGTTTGTATGTGTGTATGTTTGTATGTCTGTGTATGTTTGTATGTCTGTGTATGTTTGTATGTCTGTGTGTGTTTGTATGTCAGTGTTTGTTTGTATGTCTCCGTATGTTTGTATGTTTTTGTATATTTTAATGTCTTTGTGCATTTGTATGTCTGTGTGTCTGTGTATGTCTGGCGAAAACTTTTGACAAATGCATCGGACCATGACAAAATTGGTATCATTAGAAAAATCGATCTTTTGGATGAAAAATATCTAAAAATTGGCCAAAAAATATCTAAAAATTGGCCAAAAAATATCTAAAAATTGGCCAAAAAAGTTTGTGCTGGTCAACTGAGCCTTTTTTTTTTTTTTGCAAGGAGAGTGAGATTTTGCATCAACATTTTTGCAAGTCCTACGTCTACCAATCTCAATGTACATTTATGTAATGCTATTTCGAAGGCCAATGACATCATCGCCATGGCCAAGACAGCTAGCACATTAGCTTTTTTCACTTCCTTTTCCTCTGTCGCATTACAGGTTCAAGCCTACCTGCCTACTGCAGCTAATTTTTATTTGTATTTTTGCTCTCACACAGACACTCACTGCTATTTTGATTGAAACCATTTATTTTTTTTTTTTAAGAGGGTTGCTCAATAGTCTTAGTATGCCACCTCTTTTCACCCGGGCAACGCCGGGTAGCCATGCTAGTATACATATAAAACAGGGAGAGTGTAAACTCATGTTTTTGTAAACTTATCTTAAGTGTTGAAGAAATAGTCCTTTTGACATATACGTCACTCATCAGGCTCAAATGCGTAGCACTTGTTGTCTCTGCTCTTCTAAGATGGAGAGACCCTCTTGTGATAGTTGTCACGGGCTTGGTGCTATAAGGTCTACTCTTAACCGATGTTGACCATAGTAAGTATTTTTTTCTTTATACTCCAAACACAAAAACCCAAAAAAGATAGGTTGTAGTTGAGCGACAGCTTTTAAAGAAAAAGAACAATAACCGTGTATATAAAACAATGTTACTTATTCAAGAAGTAAAAGCTGATGGACAAAAGAGTATCTTATTTTTTAACCCCGAAATTTAAACGTTGAAGAGCTACAAAGACGGGAGTGATACAATTAAAACGAGTGATTTTTTGTGCGCCACAATTCATTTTTGTATATAGTCATCACCATTCTCAATATAATCACGTGTATACGGCATAATCATGTTGACACACCGGTTTCGGTCAGATCACTGAAGCTAGGCAACGTTGAGCCTGGTTATGACTAAAATAGGCGACCAATTTGGGAATTCCAGGTGCTGTATGTAGGAGGACGTCGACACCTCCCTGCAAGAGTTGCAAAAACCTAACGTCATTATCTCCCCTAACGAAGATATACATGTGACTGGGAATCGCTTGTGAATTTCATACTCCCATGAAACTTTCTCCGAAAGAGGAAGCCCATTAAACCGGAACAGGATTAGTGCCCCCCCCCACACACACACATTCTCTATATACTTTTGCTAACCTCTTTTGATGTCTCCGTCATAAAAGTTTTGGAGCGCACTTTACTACTCTCATCTCTGTTGCCATTCTGAAATCCACAAACTGCATCAGTTTCATAAATTTTCAACATGCGCCGGTGAATGTAAATCAGTTCAGTTTTTTCTGCATGGAGGAATTCAATGACATAGCTCTGCTTCTGACGCAAATCCACGGCACGGATTGATTTTTAGAGTTTCACTGTTGAATAGTGAGGTGTACACATCGGGAACAAGACTTACAATGGAGAAGGGAATTCATTATTGATGATGGCGACAGATAGTTAACACTTTGGAAGGGTGTTTTATATAATGTTCATTTACAAAGACGATAGACAAATCCCATTACCTTACGATGGATGACAAACGAAGACATTTATTTCAGCTGGTTATGATGATGATCAGGTATTCGATGCCTTGCAGAATTACATTGTCTTGCCTCCTTTTCTGGTTGGCTCCCTTTCTGGGGCTTTGGCTAACTCAACTCCTTTGACTGTCTGACAACTCCAAACTCTTGACTCATTCTCCTCTGATCTCCTGACTGACTCTAACTTAACTGAATATATTGTATCTATCTTTCTTTGTGACATCAGAATCGTGCTCAAACTCGTGAATGTTTCTCACATGGATTTACATACACATGTCTTCAACACATTTTTGGCAAAGGCATGCCTTAATTTAATTTCCATTGTCCTAATTCTGACTAGTTGTATCGTTATTTCTAACATAATGGATAATGCTTCACATTCCTATCATCGTATCTAAATTGCAATATGTACTCTTTTCAACTGGGTTCGATTCTAACCTTTTCCTTTAATAAATATTATTTTCAATCTTATTTACTTTGTTTCTCTAATTACCAGGATCTGTCCCCTTCCATAAACAGCATCATACCCACAATATCTGCAAAAGAGAAATGAATGCATAAGTTCAGTCATTATAACAATACAATTTGCAATTCTCTTTTGCAATACTAGATGCTATATGTAAGAGGACACGACACCTTCCTGTAAGAACTGCAAAAACCTAACATCGTCATCTCTCCTAATAGGAATCTACATGAAACTGGGCATTATTTGTTAATTTGATATTCCCTAGATACTTCCTCCTTAAGGCGAAACCGGTACAACCTGCCCAGAGTTTATGCTGCTGGTTGGCTGCTGGCTATCAGGATCCTCTGGTAACAGTCTGTACTATCAATAACAATGAGGGTGTCTATTTATTTCGTGTAAGTGTAGATGGTTTATTTTGAAAAGAATCTTTATGTTTTTGCTGAATAAGTTCTTATTTGTGGTGGTCCATTAGTCCAAGAATTGAATCGAGGGAAGCAAAGATAGTTGACGTGTCAGCACTTCAAGATTAATTAAGAAAAAAAAAAAAATCTCAAGATTAGATTTACTATTGACGTGACTCATGTGTTTGACAAACACTTTACAACGAATGCTACTCCAGAATGAAAATAAACACTCACATTGCTCCAACTACTGTGATAACAACAACAACAACAACAACTACTACTACTACTACTACTACTACTACTAAAACAACTATTACTATTACTATGACTACTATTACTATGAATACGACTACTACTGCTACTAAAACTACTAATAATATCACTACAACTACTAATATTATTACTATGCCGACTAATACTATTACTAAGATTACTAATACAATTACTACGACTACTACTACAATTATATAATTACTAATACAATTACTATGAATACTAGTGCTATTGCTACAACTACTACTACTACTACTACTACTACTATTACAACAATTATTCATACTGGAGAAGTCGTGTAGATTTGGTGGTGAAGCATCCTAAAAGACGACACAGATGATGATGATGATGATGATGATGATGATGATGAATTAATACTAGCGGGACCTGTGGAAATTCCACGGGGGACTCATTCATATGTAATATATTGATGTTGGCATTCTGTAGATGTTCAGTGTAAATGGAGGCGCTCTGATATTATTGTACCTATTTACTATGCCTTCCCACGGGACAGAGTTAGACACCAGGGTCGTTTTTTAACGTGGAGAAAAGGTACAAAAATAAAAATTGTCTCAGTCGTGAAGGATTTCTCCTCCACCGAAAGAGAACAAGAAACAGAAGTGCAGCATCTGAAGAACAGATACTACACTTTGATCTTGTCCTGAAGTTGTAGCTTTTATTGTTAAAACTGCAAAAGTATATATCTAAGCTAGCAGGGACGCCCGGCAAAGCCCGGTTGTAAAATATGCTTAAATATGATATTTTAATTCTTGCAGATTTTGTATATATTATTGTAGAGTTAATGTTCTATCGATTTTTATATATTATAAAGTTGCGATTTCAAAAATAAGAAATATATCCACATGACTTAGGTGCATTAGCTTGAATCGAAACTGAAATAAAAACTTATGAAAAAAATATATGTATATATGTAAAACTTGAGTTCCTTCAGCCATAATCGAAACCGAAACCAAAGCTTATAAAGAATTCTTGATAAAATTATTTATAAAAAATAAAAAAATAGATTACTGGAGTGCCATCAGTTATAATCGAAACCAAAATTATGAAGAATTCTTGGTAAAATTATTTATAAAAAAAAAAATAGATTACTGGAGTGCCATCAGCTATAATCGAAACCGAAACCAAAACTTATGAAGAATTCTTGATAAAATTATTTATAAAAAAGAATAGATTACTGGAGTGCCATCAGTTATAATCAAACCCGAAACCAAAACTTATAAAGAATTCTTTGTATGACGAGACATGAAGGTACATAACAATTAAACGACCTGGATGTAAGCGTGACACGGAAAATAACACACACTCTAACGTATTAATATATAGATCATTATTAGTACTATTACCAGTGGCGGCTCGTGCATGGGGCTGTGGGACTGCAGTACCCCCAAGTTATTTCTACACAATATTAATGAAAAAATTAAAAATAATACGTTTGTTTATTATTATTTTTATTATTATTATTATTATTATTATTATTATTATTATTATTTTATTTTTTCTATGTGTACATTATAAAATCATTAACTTTAATGTCGGTATCTCCAAATGCATATAATAACAAAAATAAAACTTGCTTGGAGCTGTGAAATTCACAGTTACACTTTCTTAATGAAATTCTCTTGTACGCATGCGCGGATTAGACGCTTTAGGCAGCCGATGAAAGCCTCTTGAAGAACTGTCGATTGGTGTAGTTCCGTGTCGTAAAATTCGTTGTTTGCTTAGAGTGTGCGCCTGTATAGATATGATAACATTGTTATTGAAAAAAAAAGTAGGTTTACTTATATTTTTAAAAATTATTATTAAAATCTGCACATAACGTGTTCTTGTACATTAAAATATTGTGCTATTTTTTTTTTAAATACGCACACTTTTAGCGTTGCGATTTAAGTCGGTAGCAGACGGAAATATATAATATGCAGAAACTGTTTATTTATTAAAAGTATTCGGGAATTTAGCAGTGAAGCTAACACGCGGCCAAGGGTAAAAACCAAATATACAATAAATAAATCTTACCATAAAAATAAAGTTACTTTTCCATCTACCTGCCTTTTTGTTTGTTTCTTTAAATGCTATTTATTTTGCAACAACTAAACTTTACAAAAAAAAAAAAAAACTGTTTACATTTTTTCTAGAAGCAAAAAAGCGAAGAAACAGTTTATGTTGAAAATACATTTTAGTTAGAAATCTTTTTAACGTGTATGTTTTAGATATAAAAAAAATTAGCATTTATTTGCCTCCGACAAGGACAATGTTAGAAGTTTTAAGCTTTGAAAAATGGATTTTTTACACAAGATTTTTTAATTAAAATGTGTTTGTAAGTAAAAAAAAAAAAACACACAGTTTTTTATAATTATGCATTTTTAAACTTTACATTGAATTTGTTAGTAGATGGGTCAGATAATACGCATTAAAAAAGTAATTAGAAATCCTTCTGGACTGAGACAAATTTAATTTTTTTTGTTTTTTGGGGAAGAAAGCTACATTAAAATTCGATGTTTTATAATGCTTATATATGACATCCTATTTTCTTATAATAAATCTCCACTTTATGTCGATCTTTACCGGCATGGGAAGGTCAGTAAATAGCCAAGTTTGTTCTTTTTATATAAAAAGCAAGTTGTTAAAAGATTTGTAAATAAAATTTTGTATCTTTAAATATTTTTGTTTGTTTGCTCACTATATAAAAATGTAAACTTTTTTATTTTGCATTTTATTTACAAATACGTTTTGTTATAAATACATCTTTAAAAATAAATTTTGTAAATAAAACTATTAAATAAAACGCTATTTTCAAATAGTAAACTCCTAAATTAACCCTCGTAGGGAGGCAGGTAAATTTCAAAGTTTTTCTTTTTTGTTTTTATAAAAAATAAGTTATTTTTTTAAATGGTTTTCGTTTGTTTGCAAAAAAAAAAAAGAAAAAAAAACGCAAACTTTTATTTAATCTGAAAAGTTTAAAAGGAATAAATATATATATTATTTTTATTCTGTAAAGTGTAAATAATTTTAAAAAATCTTTTTAATAAAAAAGTTTTTGCGTATTATCCATTTCTGATTGATTATTTGTCTTTGTTATATAATTGAATATTTATTTGAATGTTTGTTTATTATTTGATTAAATATTTATTTATATATTCAAATTCCTTTACACGATATTAAAAAAATACGTAAAATTTTTGAAGCAGCACCCCACTAATCTCAGGCACGAGCCGCCACTGACTATTACTACGACTTCTAATACTATTACTATTAATAGTACTACAATTATTACTATTATTACAACTATTTATACTATTGCCATAACTACTAATGCTATTGCTACTGGTAATACTATTACTACAACTACTACTATTAATATAACCATTAATACTATTACTACAAAACTACTACTACTACTACTACTACTACTACTACTATTACCACATCTGCTATTACAGCACCGCATCATATTTAAATTCCTTCCATGCCTATTCTAACCAAAATACAATTGGTGCTGAAATTCTTAAAAATAAAAGACTCCATCATCATTTTGTTGAATGCTTGCGTGATAGAAACCAAAGACCTTTTATGGGTGAAATTGTTTGTACTTGATCATGCGTTATGGATGTAATATAAAACATTTTTTTTTTTACAATTGGAGTCACCAATTATAAAGGCCAAAAGGCACTCGAGGATCAGAGTTAATGAGACGGGAATGATTGCCTTGCCAGCAAAAATAATAAATAATAAATAATAATGAGTAACACTATGGGTGTACTAATGCATGAACGGTAATTGATTGCTTATGGGGTGATCCATTTCAAGAACTTGCTGCCATGGTATTCAAAGATGGCCATGTTATATTCAGTAGGGAAGCAGTTCTGTGCTAATGGAGAACGAGATGAAAACAATAGTTTTAATAATACATATGATATAAATTATCATTCCTTGTCTCAATACCACTTATCAAGCCCAAGAGCCACTCGAGGATAAGGGTTCATGAAATAGAATTATTATCAGCTGAAAGATGAAGAACATGGATCAATGGTATGAATTGCATTTGAGTACTTATAGAGCGATATAGGAAAAGGATTTGTTGGGAGTGGATCTGAAAGTTAACAAGTTGTAATTGGCAGGGAAGCAGTCTTGCACTAAAGTATTCGACAGGTAGAAAGTCCTTGCACAGAAGCTCTGTCCACAGAAATTTGGCCTAATGCAAGGCACATGGGGAAAGAATGGAGAGACTTTTTTCATTGCAGTAGAAAGAGATGAGTCCTTGCTGTGAATGTCTTATAAGAAGGCATTAATGATTGCAGCTAAACCGAGCCTCTTTTCGTGAAAACAACAGCACAGTGCAAACCATACATTAGAACAGAGAAGAAAAACAAGGAGAAATAGGTTTCAAAATTAACTCCACATACAGCATGGTTTTTCTAGAAACTGGTCCACCTAGACAACATCGGAAAACACAGCTTGATAATCCCGTTGCTTCCAGACTAGTTTACTGGATGACTAATAAATAGTCTAAAAAAGCTCAAAGTATTTTATAAAAAATATAATAAAATAAATTAAAATTTTAAACTGCAGTTTCAATTCCTATAGATGTAGTATCCATGGGAATATAAACTTCCTGATAAAACCAAAAGTTGTTTAGAAATTACGGATTTTAATAGATTTAAATAAGCTTTAGAAAAAGCAGTTTTCGATCGATTGGCGGTCACTAGTCATATGGAATGATTTTCGGAGCCAAAGATTGTGTAGTAATGAAATTAGCCAATATTGAAGTTTGTGGAGATTTAAGTGAAAAGGTGCATTTTGTGGGATGTCAGTATATGCAGACTTAGAGGCGTGTTTGATAGGGACCTAAGGAGGAGCAGTATGTAAGTGATTAAGGAGATGTGATTTGTAATGCCTACAATTTATTGATATTTCTTGTTTCTTATTTAGAAGCTTATCCTTATTTTTAAATTTGGTGATAAAGAGTTTTTCATTTATGCAAAGAAAACAAAGGGTGTTAAGTGATTGACAAGTTCTTTTTTTGTTCAGGATTTCCCAATTAACAATTGGGGTTAAGCTTTTTCTTATTAGTTCACTAATGACTTTGGATTCATGAAGGAATTTTTATGGCTAGTGTATTTTTGCTTGAAAGTATTGCTAGTTTGACCTATGTAGAATTTGTTAGTGCCAGGGTCTTTCTTTGCTCTAATGTAAGCTAGGTATATAACAGAGGTTGCCAAACAGTTCTGTTTAAGAGGGCAATTAGATTTATCTATACAACTACAAGTTTTTATTTGTTTTATTCTAAACAGTATGATAAAAATGCAGGAGTACCTCAGGGGTGCTCTTGGATCTTTATTATTGCTGATATTCATAAATGACCTCCCTCATAAAATAGACTCAGAGATGGGTATATTTACTGACAACAACACGCTCTATAACTGTCACGAGGGGAAAATGAATAAACACATATCCAAGGCAATGGCGGAAACCCTAGAAGAAGACTTCCAGTCTGTAGTGGAATGGGGTCAAAAAATGGATGGTAACATTCAATGCTGCAAAGACTAAGTTCGTTTCCTTTAATAATTACAAGAAACCTTCTTAACCACCAATAGCTATGGCTAAAGATATATTACCTGAAAATGCTTCTTTCAAACTCCTAGGTTGAAGTTCACAGATAACATGAGTTGGAACAGATACATCAACAGCATTGCCAAGGCTGCTGCAATGAAGGTAGGTTCTCTCTACTGTGCTAGAAAGTTACTTACACCTGAAAGTATCCTGTACCTTTAAAAGGCCACCATTCGCCCATGTATGGAGTATTGTTGTCACATTTGGGCTGATGCGTCTGCTGTTGGTCTCTCACTCCTGGACAGGGTTCAAAAGAGAGTCGCTAACCTGATCGGTCCCGAATTGTCATCTAAGCTCCAACCTCTGTCCTATCGACGAAATGTTGCATCCCTCTGCCTGTTTTACAAGTATTTTAATGGTGGATGCCCTGACGAACTACAAGCACTTGTACTCCCTCAACATAAATATCCCCGACAAACCCGACAGCAGCAAAGTCCCACCCCTACACAGTAGAGATCCCTAGATGTAAGAAAGCCTTCTACTCTAATAGTTTCTTCCTCAGAATTGCTAGACTTTGGAAATCCCTTCTGGGTTCCTGCTTCCCCAACTGTAATGGCATGCAGAAGTTCAAGTGTAATGTGAACAAACATCTTGCTACTCAACTACCTACATAGTATACCTGCAACTTATATCCTGGATAGTAGCCCCTACATCAAAGTGGCACTGTGCCTTTTTTGAGGTGAAAATGTAATAATATATATATATATTTCTAATCGGTTTTCGGACAGAAATTTGGCAGTCAAGGGGTTAAAGTTCAACGATTTGACGTTTGAAAACTCTACCAAACTCCTCCACCAATTTTTTATCTAAACACTTGAAATTTTAGATGTAAGTTACTTGGACATGGATCAAACTTTTTAATTTGATTTGAGCTCAAAACAATGAATGTTAAGGGGTCAAAATTGAGGTCAAAGTTAAAAAAAATTGACCTTTCGGCCAATTTTTGGTCTAAACATTTGAAATTTTACATAAAGTGTATTCAGGCATACGGCAAGCTTTTTAATCGGTTTTGGCCAAAAATTTGGCTTCCAAGGGGTCAAAGTTGCGGGCTCTAGCAAACTATTCAGCCAATTTTGGGTCTAAACATTTGAAATTTTGCATAAAGGGTATTCAAACATGCAGCTAGCTTTTTAATCAGTTTTGGTGCGAGAATTTGCCTGCCAAGAGATCAAAGTTGAAAGAGTTGACTTTTGAAGACTTTATCAAACTTCTCCGCCAATTTTGGGTCTAAACACTTGACATTTTAGATGTGGGTTACCTGGACATGAGTCAAACATTTACTCTATATATATACATATGCACGTAAAATTATGGATAATACATAGAGCCTGAGCAAAGCCGGGCTGAACTGCTAGTTATATATATATATATATATATATATATATATATATATATATATACACTGCATATCAAATTATTAACAAATTTACATTTTTTTTAAATATTTAAGGAACGAGTGAATAAAACTCCATGAAACTTTGAGAAGGTGCTTACAATACTATTCAGCTACTTCAGTCAAAAAAATAAAAGTATTTAAAGCAGTATTAGCAAAACTATGGCAGAAGATAGGAATATCTGTTGATTTCAATATGTCAAGTTATTAACGAGGTTGAGAAAAAAAACACAATATACCCATAACTTGTTTATTGAAATCATTTTAAAACGTTAAATGAACTAGGAAAAATGCCTAGAACACAATAACTACACAGCAATTTCTACATTGACATAATTAGTAGGGGATATGCGATCCTTTTTTATGAATGACTTGGAAAATACGTTGATCTACAGAATTAGACAAATTTGTGTTTTTGTCAACAGATATTCCTCACGATACCTCTTGGAGAGCATCCCACAACTAGTGCGCGGTACATCTTGGAGAGCATTCCACAACTCATCTTTGATCTTAAATTGGCATCCACTTGCATAGAGACGTCGCTTCATCATACCCCAAAGGTTCTCAATTGGGTTCAAATCTGGTGAATTCGCATGCCACTCCATCTTCCATAGCCCAGAGAACCCCAGTTGCTGCAAATACTCTTTGCTTTTGTTTGCTGCATGCGAGGGATCATTATTCTGCATAAAAATAATGGTTCTTCTGAACGTCAACCTTTGCTTCTTCAGCCATTGTTCAAAGTTCTCCTTCAGAAAAGCTATGTACGCATTTGACGTCATTTTTACACCTTCTGGGACTCTCCCTGGGCCAACTAAACTACCTCCGATAATCCCAGCCCAAATCATTATTCCACCACCACCTTGTTGGCGCCTATAACGCTGATGACGATGTCGTCCATCTTGGACACTTCCCTTGCTCCAACCATCTGGGCCATCAAGAGTAACACGCACTTCATCCGTGAACAAAACTTTGGAAAAATTCGTTTTCATGTTGTCCTCTGCCCATTTCAATCGGTTTTGTATGTGATGTTGCTTTAATGGAGGCTTTGTCACAGACTTAAAAGACTGTGCCACTTCTTACAGAAGGCGACATCGAGTACTTTTTGAAACATTCTTCAATCCGGCTTGATCAAAGACTTCTCGACTTGTCTGGATAGGTTTCTTAACAACTTCACGTTTAATTTGAAGTAGAGAATGGCGTGAAACAACTCTAGATTTACCTTTATCAGCTCTCTTACGTACCTTTGTAGCATCATTGACAAAGTTCTTCACAGTTTGATGGTACCTTCCTATCATTTTCGATATTTCGAGGGTAGTTTTACCTTTTGCTAGCTGTTTTGTAATAGTACGCTTTTCAGAACTAATCAAACAACCTTTACGACCTATTTTATTGACGAAACAAACTGCCTTGTTAATAATTTGACACACCTCAAATACCGTGAATTCAGCAATTACGATGACAAGTTGTTTACATTGCGCGGAACAGTACGAAAATTTTGCACTACGCGTAGCTCAGCATTGCCAACGTTTCCGAAGCTTTTGATACGAAACTACCAGTTTCTGAAACTCGCAAAAAAATGTTATCTCGTTAATAATTTGCCACACAGTGTGTGTGTGTGTAAATATATATATATATATATATATATATATATATATATATATATATATATATATATATATATATATATATATATATATATATGAGAGAGAGAGAGAGAGAGAGAGAGAGAGAGAGAGAGAGAGAGAGAGATTCCAGTCTTAAATAACTCAAATACTATGTCATAAAAATAGACAAACCAAACGAAACATTTTCTTCAGACAAAATAGTATGGATGACACAAAGTGCAAAAAACATATGCTTTAATTCCTGACCTAGATTAAAAGAACCTTTAAAATGATCATTTATTCACTCATTCATTTACTTAAAATTTCTTTGAAGACTCGACATTTCCTCTTTCATAGAAGAAAATGCGGATTAATGCAGCTTGCTAAACAACGAGCAAAGAAAAGTTGGTCAGCGTTTCGAATAATTGACATTCTTCATCAGTGAATGTTTCCTCGTATGAGAAAGCGTTCCATTTATTTATTTATTTTTTTGAGGGGGGGGTTGTTTTATGATAATAAACGATCGAAAAAGCCGAGGAGAAAATATCAGTTGTGTTTTAATGAATCAATAAAAAATATTCACATTTCTTAGGAGGAAAGAATATCTTGACGAAATACGTCATCTTTTTTATCAAGGCCGGAAGGTCGTTCGAGGATAGGGTTAATCATTGTCAGAAGATCGGTGAGACAACACCATGATAGTCAATAGTGGTGGAAATTTGATAGAATCTTATTATTTAAGAGAACAGTTCAATAAGAACTTGTTTACATTGGACTTGAAAACGACCATGTTGTAGTCAGCTGGGAAGCAGTCTCGTTGTATAGAGTTCCACAAGTGGGTAGTTCTAGGAAAGGAATTTTGTTTGTAGAATTTACATTAAGTTTTAGGCACAGATATAGAGTAGGGGAAATTGTTGAGAGTGGTTGTAACTAGACGACTGTCTTCTGTGAATGTTTTGCAGAGGAGGGGCTATAGATTGAAGCTCAGTCGAGCATCTGCCATCTAAACTACGACAGAGCAGAGATAGACTTGCAATGTCTCTTCAGTGAGAAAGAAATTTTAAGGAGGAGAAAAGGACATCGCCTGCTAGATTAATCTTAATGCATCTAAAACCAAGCTACTCTTTTTTCACCACCAACTCTCTGACCCCTATCTGGACCCAATTGAAATGAATGGTTCTCATGTTGGGGAAGCACTATGTCTTGAAAAGATTCTAAAACTGACCTTCACTCTTGATTTGAAATGGAACACATGCATCCAATCTGTTGCCAAGATGGCTGGAAAAATGGTTGGATCATTCTACCACTCCAGTAGGTATCTCACTGCCGATGCAATCCTCTATCTGTCTAAGAGCCAAGTATGTCCTCTAATGAAGTACTGTTGCCATCTCTGTGCAGGAGCTGATCGGTGTGCTCTATCTTGTCTTGATAGAGTTCAAAACCGGTTTCGAAATCTAGTAGGTTATGCCCTTTTCTCTTCCCTGCAACTTCTTTCCTACAGAAGTGACATTGGTAGCCTGTCTCTGCTCTATCGTTATTTTCGTGGCAAGTGCTTGTCTGAGCTCCAATCTATGGTCCCCTCTTACCAAACTTTCATAAAAACACTTGATTAGCTACAACCACAATCAACAAATTCATCCACTCTCTAGCTGTGCCTAAATCTAAACAGTTTCCATGAACAAAGATTCTTTCCTATAATGGCCCTTGGTCCAAAATTGTACCAAGCAGTCGTCAGTTAGGGCTATTGCACTGCAGGGGTCGGTTCTTGTTTCTTTTCTGCTTGTCACATATATCAATCACGTAAGTGCACACAGATCTGTTCCACTGACCTACTTTCCGGCTGATTACAATATGGCAGCCTTCAAGTCCAATGTAAACAAGTTCTTAAGCCGTTTCCTCAAATAATTCAAATTCTATCCACTCTAAACCATTAACGATTACTACACTACCACCGTACCTTCATTCCCTTACCCTCAAATGGCCTTCAGTCTTTGATAAGTAGTGCCCCCCCCCTTGTAAAAGAAGAAAATTACTTCAAAGCCTGTTTTGAAACCTGTCAAGGCAGGAAAATGTGGTCTTAGCAACTCCTGCCCAAATGTGACAACAGCACTCCATCTTAGTACATATTTGGTTCTTATACACATGGAGGATTGCATTAAGAGTAAAATAATTTCTGGAGTGGTAGAATGATTCAACTATTTTTTCAGTGTTGCATTATCTCCCCTCCAAGATGATCTTTAAATTTCTCACAAATCACAATCATTTAAAAATACACAGGTCCCTAAGCTTAACTTTTTATTGAATGTAGACCGCAATCATAGATATATAATACAATGTCACTTCATGTCGCCTACTCCTCCATGATCAGCAGTATTTCTAATTAGTGCTTCAAAAAGAAAAAAATTGTGTATCATTAAATTAGTTCCTCATGACTGTAAAAAATCCTATGCTTTCCTTTATTTATGGTTAATAATAAGAATAAAATATTGATAAGGATTAAATATGAAAATCGATGAAATCGATTGAAACTGTTTTTTTTTTATTTTTAGCAACATGAACCAACGTTTGTCATTAATAACTGGCAAAAGAGATTTTTGTGTGCAGCTTGTAATAAATCTTGAAGCGATCCAGTCAATGTTAAATAGTAAACATATGTTCACTAGTATTTCTTTACTCTATTTTACTTCATTTCATGATCCTCAGAAAACATGTGCACACATACTATGTGATTGATGTATGCGACAAACAGAAAAGAACCAAGAACCGATCCCTGCACTGCATAACAAGAGACCTGACCAGAGATAGCTGTAAAATGTTTTTGACTTCTGAGAGGGGTATATATTTAATTGCTGCCCACATCAGCAATACGTGGCACAAGGCCGGAAAGTGGGAACCCCGCAGGCTCCCCTAAAGAAGGGGCACTCCTTCCTACAATTTAAAAAATTGCCTGAGTAACCCCGTCGGCAATCCCCGGTCGGTGTGCCTCAGGCAGCAAGCAATAAACTTGCCTCACCAGAAAGCCCGGTGGCAAGGTCTGGGAGGGTGGACCTCCTAGCTATTACCCAGGCGGCGTACCTCAGTCCAACAGGTGCTGAGCTGGTTCCCGACCCCTCATCTGTTGGGCTGAGTTTCAAGTGACGAATCCTTGACGAGTACTACCCTGTCTCTCTTCTAGGAGACCTTCCCCATCAGACTTCTAATGGGGGTATGAGACGAATGGATTCACCAATCATTTTTATAACCAACGGCTGTGCTAAACAACCAATGAAAACGTCGCAAAATTATTATAAAAATTGTCGAATTTTGGATTCAATCAGTTCACCGTTTGCTACGTCACGGACCGCATTTAATTCTTCGCCGCTATCTTGGTTACTGATCTGAAATACGCCGCCATCTTGGTTACTGATCTGAAATACGCCGCCATCTTGGTTACTGATCTGAAATACGCCGCCATCTTGGTTACTGATCTGAAATACGCCGCCATCTTTGTTCAACATAATATCTCAGAACTTAAGAGGTTAACTACGCCACGGACCGCATTTGATTCTTGGTCACCATCTTGGTTACTGATCTGAACTACGCCGCCATCTTTGTTCAACACAATGTCTCAAAACTTAACAGAAGTCAATTTCTTGAAGCTGTTCAACACATGCCAGTGTGTAAAATGATCATTAAACCAAAGATGATGATGATGATGATGATGATGATGATGATGATGATGATGATATAAATAGCTATCAAAAACTTCCAGTCTTTTAACACATAATCTCTAAGTATTTCATGACAGTGAGGATGATGATGATGATGATGATGATGATGATGATGATGATATCCTGGGGAAGGGGTCACCGCTTATCACTCAACGATAAGGGTTAATTAGTGTCAGGTGGCTGGCAATGGAGAACTTTGGTAATGTTTGATTACCCAAACTGGCCACTGAGCAAAGAACTTGTTTTCATTAAACTTGAAAATGGCCATGTTATAGTGAGCTGAGAAGCAGCCTCACGATATTGAGTTCCACAGGCGGGTAGTTCTGGGAAGTGGAATTTTTCTCATAGAATTGTTATTTAGCTTTAGGCACCGATAAAGAATCAGGGAAATTGTTGACAGTTGTTGTAGCTAAACGAGTGAAGTAGTGGGGGCGGAGGGGTGTGGATAGGGTTAGGGTTAGGGATAGGGTTAGGGTTGGATATTAGACAACAGCCAGTAATCTTGGTAAAAATAGTGGATATTAAGAATTATTGTTTTAAAACATATTTTTACATTCCAGTGACCAGTTTTATTTCCCTAAACAATAATTCTTAATATCAACTATCTTTAGCAAGACCACTGGCTGTTGTGCATCTGATATCCAACAGGAGGTCAATAGAGCATTTGCAATGAAAACAATAATAGAGCAGAGATGGACTCACAATGTCTCTTCTGTGAGAAATAAGAAGTAGGGAAGAAAAAAAAGATCTCGCCCACTAGATTTCAAAGCCGGTTTTGTATTCTGTCAAGACAGGAAGGGTGTTCCGAGCAACTCCGAGTAGCTCCAAGCAGCTCCTACACAGATTTGGAAACAGCACTCTGTCTTAGGACGTATTTGGCTCTTGTACAGGAAGAGGATGCGTCTGTAGTGACTATACATGATGATGATGATGATGATGATGATGATGATGATGATGATGATGAAGTTCTAAATTCCTTTCTAAACATAGTCTACATCTTGCAACCATGACGACCACGACCACTCAGTTGCTAAAGGTCTGTCGTCAGCTATGTGCAGCATCCCGAGAAAAAAAATGGCTCATTGAAATAATATGAAGAAGACGAAATCTTTTAGATGGCATCATCATAAAAGAGTTGAATGGTGAAGATCCTGAAGAGTCTGGTGCCCATGACAACCATCGCCATGGTTTGAAATTTATTTCCGATGTCAAGTGAAACAAATACACAAATACATTCCAGATGTTATTAGCTCCCCCCCCCAAAAAAAAAGACAAACCAACAAACAAACAAAGAAAACAAGCAAAAAAAAAAAAAAAAAAAAAAAACGTCCCAAATAGTTGATGCCGTCTGTTCTTTTCGCAGGTAACTTTTGCGTTCTTCGATATCGTTTTTAAATATAGAGAATAAATTTCTATTACCATTTCTTCGTTGTACTAAAAGAATCATGAAATGTCATTTTCCTAATTTATGTCAAGCGTTATAGTTGTCTGTTTTCTTTTCTTTTTTAAATTCTAACTATAATATATATATGGTAGCTTCCTTCAGTCTTGACAGACTATGGATACGCACTGTACGGGTACCTGTGTGTGGAATTTCTGTGGCAAGAGTTGCGCAATCTACAACCACACCACTCCCGAGTCGACGTCGCTAAATACCAGTGACAAGTGGAGGTTCAGGACGATTGAAAACGATGTTGAGATAGGCGGAGAGCACATACAGTACCTATAATTCCCAAATGGTCACCCATCTTGTACTAGCCAGTCTCAACGTTGCTTAACTTCGGTGATCTGACACGAACCTGTGTGTCAATACACACGCATATATATATATATATATATATATATATATATATATATATATATATATATATATATATATATATATATATATATATATATATATATATATATATATATATATATATACATATATATATACATACATATATATATATATATATATATATATATATACATACATATATATATATATATATATATATATATATTGAAATATCTTCTTTTTTTTTAGAATGAGTAATCAACAATAAAGCAAGGTGAAAGATGATCTTCTTCTATCAAGCAAGAAGTGACCACGACTGAGACAATTTTTATTTTTGTTCCTTTTCTCCACGTTAAACAACGACCCTGGTGTCTAACTCTGTCCCGTGGGGAGGCGTTGTAAATAGGGACAATCATTATATATATATATATATATATATATATATATATATATATATATATATATATATATATATATATATATATATATATATATATGAAGAGAGAGAGAGAGATGTTTTGTTTTGGTTTTAGCAATATGTTTTCAATGAATTCAATTATTTACGAAAGTGCATTTTTACCTAAATGCGAGTTGGGAATAATTTTCCGTTTTAACCATTTTAAAAATAATATATATATATATATATATATATATATATATATATATATATATATATATAGAGAGAGAGAGAGAGAGAGAGAGAGAGAGAGAGAGAGAGAAAGGGAGAGAGAGATGGCGTAGTTATTGTCTATATTTCTCTGAGTCTGTTTTTCTCAGTAACTACTGAGCCGATCTTACCGACATTTTGTATGGATCTTTGTTATGATAAGGTGCAGCGGACAATGTATTATGGGCATCCATTCAATGCACTGTTAGGTATTAATAGAGATGCTTTTTTTGTTTTCATATTGTCTGGGATCTTATGGAAACAAATGTGGATGTGAAAGAAAAAATTATCAAATGGTAACAAAACGAGTGCTTGCTGTGAATGTTTTGCAAAAAAAAACAAAATTTAGAGCTCAGTCGAGCACCTTCTATGGTAATAACGATAGAGCACAGGAATACTAGCAACATCTCTTCTATGAGAAAGGGCTTTTAGGGAAGGAAAAAGATCACTCCGCACTATTATATAAAAGGAACTTTGTATGTGTCTGCGAATTCGTTTCGTTTGGACTCCAAAACGGCTTGGCCGATTTTTTGGAAATTTCACACAAATGTACCTTATGTGTCTGGGAGTGTTCTTAGATAAGTTCCGTATCAGAATTCCTTCGATAAGTATCGATAATCAATAATCGAAAAAAATCCAATGAACGTAGGAACAGGCGATTTTTAACAAAGTTAACACCTTATACAGCCTAACATCGCAGGTGCATTTGATAAGATTTATTACCACACAAGCTGAAAGGCCCGATGTCTAAAATGTAGGTTCTTTGATATGACAGGAGTGCGTTCGAAATGAATATTTCTATTTAAAGCGCAATTGAACCATGGCAATTGACATTTTCATTTTAAACTTAAATTCAAGCCATTATTACCGCACAAGCAGAAAGGCCAAACATATAAAATCAACAGTATGTTCTTTCATATGAAAAAGATGCATTCGAAATGAATGTTTCTGTTTAGAGCATAATTGAACCATGATACTTGATTTTTGCAATTTTAAACTTTTATTTAAGCCGTTATATATATATAAAAAAGAACAATTTTATAAAATCAATAGTTGGTTCTTTATAGTAAAATGCAGATTACAATGTTAATTTTATGTGTCTCCCATCCATATCCGAACCATACATTCACGCACGCACACACACACACACACACACACACACACACACACACACACACACACACACACGTGCACACACGCACTCACACCTGTATATACATATGTATATACACACTCGCACACATATGCACACCCACACACACGTGCACACACACATGCATACACCCATATGCATACATATACAGCCATATATACCACCAGATATATACGTACACACTCGCATGCCGACACATGTACATGCACACACACATACATATACGCCCCCCCCCACACACACATATATATTTAGGAAAAAACGACCTCTGAAAATCACATATATATGCCGCTCCCCATTTGGGGGTACCAAATTGGTCAAAGGGAAAATTATTCCCAACTCGCATTTAGGTAAAAATGCACTTTCGTATAAATGATTGAATTCATTTAAAAAGTATCACAAAAAAAATTAACATATATATATATATATATATATATATATATATATATATATATATATATATATATATATATATGTCAATTTTTTTAACACATACACACACACACACACATATATATATACATATATATATATATTAATGAAATCAAAGGGATGTACTGTTTACCTGATATGCACAATGGTAAACCTCAAACTAAATAAATAACAGTATTTATATATAGAAAATGTAATTCCAACCAAATTTTAAAAAAAAGCTCAATACATAATATTTTCTTTCTTCTTTTCTTTTTAAGCCGAGGATGAAGGTTCTCATTTTGTATTTCTCTCTTCTTACTATTAGATCCCATTTGACTAGGGACAGATTTCTCTTTGGACTACTGCACTGCCCGGAAAAAAAACAGTTTGCATTATTTCAGCTGTCTTGTAAACTTTCCAATCGGATTTTTGAAAACTTTCCAATCGGATTATATGCATCGTCATGCTGGATTTATCTTGGAATACATTTTATCTAAAGAATTATTTTGCATTTTGGATCAACTCTAGAGGAGTTTCATTCAAGCTGCAATATTATGCACGGTTTATTTTTATGTTAGTTTTTTTTACACATCCAATATTTTTTCATTTTTTTCATTTGTCAATTTATAACTACAATAAATTGCGGTTTCACTTATATATATATACATCATTAATTATTTGAGGGAAAACAGTTACATATGGTCGCTACAAATAGCTATCTGTTTTAGTTAATGAGACTTACTCAGGCGACCCGAAACCCCTACTCTCAAATAATTACTGGTTATAAAATACATAAAGAGTACTTGTCATAAAATACATATATACTACTTGTCATAAGCCTATATATATATATATATATATATATATATATATATATATATATATATATATATATATATATATAATGAAAATTACAATTGAATTTACCAAAATGATCCAAGATGGTGAAATTAAAGTAAATTATAAATATTAAAGAATTAATATTTATAAAATTATCTCAGCCAGATATAAAAGCTCGATAAAACCAAATAGGAAATAGAGCTTATAATATTTTTATCTTCCACCAGACTATCCATTCGTGTGTAATCACCTTTTTCTTTACCATATTCCCTCTGCTTCACTTTTTTTGTTTTCAAGTAAGATCTTTGACTTACTTGTTGTTTCATCAAATACTTCTGCATGCAAAATCCGATCCCGCATTTTGCTAATTCCTACCCTCTGATGAGGAGGAAAGTATTTCTTCGAAACACCGCGGATTAAGGACTATCCATTTATCTAGTGTTTCCTTTTCAGATTAAATATGTTTTTAACTCATTTCAAAGTGTTTTTTAACATATTTTATTAACTGTTTGCTCATATATATATATATATATATATATATATATATATATATATATATATATATATATATATATATATATATATATATATATATATCATTCAACCACGGTATGTATGCTTAAGTCCGAAATTGAATGAATCGAGACACATTCAAACCCCCACCACTAATTCCGTTCGAAACCAAATTTCAAACAGGTATATAGTTTGGGTAGAACACCTCATTAGCTACATTTTGAAAAAAAATTTTCGAAAATTGGTTCAGTAGAAAAAAAGTTACAACAAAATATGTGGGTTCACAAACAGGAGAGTAAGTACATAAGTGACCAACTCTTTTTTTATTTTGCATAACTTTTTTTGTATATAAATATTTTTTACTGCGATTGTGCCAATATGACATGTTAGCGTAACGGTTAGAGTACCGGGGGTTGGTGGAAAGATTTTAGGTTTAATCCCGTGTATCGTTTTTTTTTTTTAATAATTAAAAAACCGAACTTTTTTTTAATAACTATTTTTTTTTTAACTCTCCTTATGATTTTATAGCAAAAAATGGTGAATTTATCGATTAAAAATATTAGTGAATTCTATGATATACATATTCTTTGAATGAACTCAAATTTTTCGTTATCACATTTGATGAAATATGTAGTCCCATTTTGGCAATGCCTCTGACCAATGATGCTTTTGAACCCGCGACCAGCACTGCGATGTCATCAGCATCAGCCTGGGCATAAATATTCCTATTTTTAAACTCCTTTAAAAGAGGATTCAGCATACAGTTCCATAGTAAAGGTGATAAAATCCCACTTTGGTGGTTTCATTTAACTACTTCCCTTTTAACAGTTGCCCTCAGTAGTTCTACTTGAACTGTTCTGTGCCTCACCATATACTCAATCCATCGGATGAGTACTGGTGGCACATTGAGTTCTCGTAGCGATTTGAACATACTACTGAAGGGTATGTTGTCAAAAGCTCCAACGATATCTAAAAAGACACCGAGTGCCATCTTCTTTTACGCTCTATACAGATCACGAATTCATGAACCGCAGTCTCGGTAGAGACCCTGGCTCGGAACTACTGTGATTGAATGATAAATATTGCATAAATGTGTGTTTGAGAGCTAAATTTTTTTTTGACAATCATTAATAAATATTATAAATTTATATATTAATACAATAGCAATGCCTGGAAAAATCATGGATTATATGGAAAAATGCTCGCATGAAAAGTAATATTCTTAAGATTTTATTAAACCTGGAAAAGTAAAGGACTAGAAAGAATTAAATGATCCTAATTATGATATAATAAAATTATTAATTTTTATGTAAATTATAAAATTATTAATTCCATCTACTAACTAACTACCTAATGAATTAATTTTATTCAAACAATTTTCACTACATAAATATATGCAAATAATAGGGGGGAAATAATTCAATCCAGCGACTGACACCCTTTCTAACTCAACAATAAACAACAACATATGCAAATAATAAATAAAATATTTATCAATATTCAAATTTTATTTTTAGCTGCAATATTTTAAGTCTAAAAAATTCTTATTTTTTACTTTACTAGAATATCTTGTTCTTTACTTTTCCAGATTGAATTTCTTGTCCTTTACTTTTCCAGGTTTAATAAAATCTTAAGAATATTACTTTTCATGCGCGCATTTTTCCATATAATATATATATACATACACACAGTTTTGAATATAAAAAGCGGAAGTTTCTCAAGAGTTCTTTCGGCTATCATCTCATCAGGAGAAAATCGATAGCGTACAAAATAATATTATGTCGAAAATAAAGAGTTCTAATCGGGAACTTATTGAATGTGCCAAAAGTACGGGGAACTAAAATAAATTTATTGACATTTAAAAAACGATTAAAATGTTGGCACAACGAGGGGAAACGTAAAAAAATTTACGTCAGCAAGGATGCAGTCTTGTTGTAGCATGTTCCCCGGATGAGAAACTCCTGGAAGAAATCCTCTTCGCGGGAACCCTGTTTGCTGTTAATCATGCAGACAAAGAAGGTAAAGTTCTGGGAGCGAGACAAGTTCTTACTTTGGTGAAACTCGACATACGCAAGTATTTGACGTAGTTGTTTATGAAGATACGTAATTCTTACTTGGGGGCAAATTTTTTTTTTTCTGATTTTTTTAATGGAAATTCGCAGTTTATTTGCAAATTATCCTTTTTTTTTTAATTTTCCATTCAGGATGTCTAACATGTTATGTTCATCGGTCATTGACTTTTCCAATTTGTGGCCATTTGAATGGAATAAATATGATTTTGTTTTTAAATTGGGAATAATGAGAAAATGGATGGAACATGAAAAAACAAAACAAGAAAAAAGAAGTAAAGAGAATCAGGGGAGAGAGAGGTAATAATAATGAGAGAGAGGGAGAGGTGGAGAGAAGGGGAAGAGAGGGAGGGACAGAAAAAGAACCACAAGAGGGAGAAAGCGATCGAAATAGAATGAAAGGAAGGTGGAAAGAAAGATAATCAAAGGAAAGGAGGGAGGAGGAAGAGAGAGGGGAGAGGATATAGAGAGGGGGGAGATATGGGGGGGAGAAGAAAGATAGATAAAGAATCACAAGAGGAAGAGAGAGATCGAAATGGAATGAAAGGGAGGTGAAAAGAAAGATAATCAAAAAGAGTAAAAGAGGAGAGGGATAGAGAGGGGGGGGAGAAGGAAGAGAAAAAAGAACCAGAAGAGGGAAAGAGTGATTAAAAATCGAATTAAAAGGGGCGGAAAGAAAAATAATCAAGAAAGGCAAGGAAGGAAAGAGAGAGGGGGGGATAAAAAAGAATCACGAGAAAGGTAGAAAAGAGAGAGAGAGAGAGAGAGAGAAGGAGAGAGGGAGAGAAAATCAAAATTGATGGATGTACGATGTAAAAGAATCAATAGCTGAAGAGAGAAATATAGAAATAAAATAGTGAAGGAAAGAAAAAAGAGAATTGAAAGAGAGAGAGAGAGAGGGGGGGAAAGTGGAGAGATGAAAGATATGCATCTAAGAGAGGCGGGAAGATCGCAAAATGATAAAGACGTAAAGAGAGAAGGCTAGAAAGATAACCAGAGGAATCAAAATCAAGATAGATAGATAGATAGATAGATAGATAGATAGATAGATAGATAGATAGATAGATGGAAAGAGAGAATGAGAGAGGAAAGGGAAGACAGGAAGATAAAAAGAAAGGAATCAAGTGATTCAGAGAGAGAGAGAGAGAGAGAGAGAGAGAGAGAGAGAGAGAGAGAGAGAGAGAGAGAGAGAGAGAGAGAGAGAGAGACGTTGTTTTGTTGTTGTTCCATTTGCAGTGTTTTGTGGATCCCGGAAGACTAAAACCGCAAATGGATTGGCACTCTGAATGGATCCAGTGAAACGGAACTTTGGTTGTGAATGGCTCAAGAATGGACAGAAGTGAAAAACAAAAAGAAAAAAAAACGAAAAAAAAAGAAAACTGAAAAAAAAAAAAAGAAAAATGGCCGAACATATGAAAAACAAGACCAACAATGATGATGTCATGGCTGAGTTAACAAGGAAATTTGTTTTTAATTTGTCTGAACATTTCGAAATCGTAATTGGTGAGTGGATCGATATCATGGGTTCAGGGTTGGTATCTTGCCGGATAGGAGGGGTTGGGATTGAGGAAGATAGACGAAAGAGAGAGAGGAGAGAAATGGACAGTAGAGAAGGAGAAAAAGAGGAGGAAGGCGAAGGAAACGACAGAAAGAAAGAAGGAAGGATAGAAAAAGAGATCTGATTACTTTATTTTATGGCATATAAATCCTTTTTATTAATTCAATACCGAATTCGGCATTTTTGGTAAAAGTTTTAATGCTTCAAGCTCTTTGAGGTTTCAAATATTTATTTGTCGTGTTTGGTTTGGTTGTTTTGTTTGACGGCATATCAACTCTTTTCGAGTTATTTTGTGTTGAATCCAGTAATTTGGAAAAAAGTTTTCTGTTTGCTTCAAATTTTTTTTATATCTTCAAATATTTTTTCATGGTGTTTGGTTTGATTGTTTTGTTTTTACAGCATACCAACCATTTTCGATTTGTCTAATGCCGAAATCGGTCGTTTTTGATTAAAAAAAAAGTATGCTTCAAGTTCTTTATATCTTCAAATATTTATTCATGGTGAATGTAGTAATGTTGGAGAAAAGTTTTGCTTCAATTTTTTTTATATATTCAAACATTTTATTGGTAAATTTTCAGAATAGGTCCACCTCCGCAATTTTCTTTTAAATGACGACTTTTAAGGGTTTTCGGCCATGCTGAATACGAAAATCGCCTTGAAATTTTGCAGAAATAATTAGTTATCGCGATATAAAAAGTTCTATTATGCATTGTATTCTTTGGCGGCCATTTTTTGTTACGCGCTTAGATTTGTTTATGGAGCGCGTGCACGCGCGTAAAAACGATGGCCGCCAAAGAATACAATGCATAATACAACTTTTTATATAACTACTTATTTCTGTCAAATGTCAATGCGATTTCCGTATTCAGCATAGTAGAAAACTTATAAAAGTCGTCATTTAAAAAAAAAAAATTGCGGAGGCGGATCTAATCTAAAAAGTACCCATTTATTTATAGTATTTTTGTTTTTGACTTTGCAGAACATGGTTGAGTTTGTGCAAACAAAAAGAAAAAGCAATAATGTTTGGTGTATTTTTATTTAGGTCACGAAAGCCAATATCTTCAGGCAGCCTGATCTGGTAATACAAAGTAAAAAAAAAAATTGGGAAGAGAGAAGACATAAAGAGAAGAGAAAGTACGAAAGCTTGGCCTTCAGGCCAAGATCACAGTGTAGTATCTGTTTTGATGCTACACTTTGGCTTTTTGTCCTTGGTCAGTGCAGGAGAAATCCTTCTAGACTAGACTGAGGCGATTTTTATTTTTGTTCCCATCCAGAGAGCCCCTTTTGGGGAGCTGGTTTTCCTCCACATTAAAAACCGACCTTGTGTCTAACTCTGCCCTCGTGGGAAGGCAAGTAAATAGGAACAAGGGGGCGGGGAAATGGACAGGAGAAACACTTAAAGCAGGTAAGAGATTAAAAAAAAAAAAGAATAAACATCTAAACGGGTGAAAAGAAAGAAAAAAGGAATGGATGAACGAGAGAAAGAGGGAGAAAATGAACTCGCGCGCGCGAGAGAGAGAGAGAGAAAGAGAGAGATTGCTAGAGACAAAAAGAAAATAGAATGAATGAGAAAAAATGAAAAGTGAGAAAATTAGAGGAAGATAGAATGAAAGAAACAGAAATAAATATTAAGAAAAATCGGCAAAGTAGGAAAAGGAAATAATTGACAAAATAAGAGATGCAGAAGGGGGGGGGGAGGAAAAGAGAGAGAGAGAGATTAAAGAAAGAACTCTCAAACTCAATGTCTCCGTTCAGTCTTGAAAGACAAAGGATACCCCCTGCGCATGTAATTGTGTGGGAAGGATTGCGCAACCTCCAACCACACCTCTCTTGAATCGGCATTGCTTGAGTCCAGTCACAAGGAGAGGCCCAGGACGACTGGAAACAATGCCGAGATAAGCGGAGAGCACATACTAACACCTGGAAGTCTCAAATGGTCACCCATCTGATACTGGCCAGGCTCATCGTTGCTTAACTTCGGTGATCTGACGGGAACCAGTGTGTCAACTCTATCTCTAAAAATTAGACCATGTATGGAGTACTGTTGTCATATTTGGACTGAGGAATCTGTGTTCCAATTTGAAGGTTCTTGATAAATTGTAGAAACGTATCTGTAATTTGATTGGCCCCACATTTTCTTCTTCACTGCAATCTCTCTCTCTCTCTCTCTCTCTCTCTCTCTCTCCCTCTCCCTCTCACAGACGTGATGTTGCTAGTCTCAGTCTTTTCTACAAATACTATTACGGCGTGTGTTCCTCAGAATTGTCTATTTGTCTCAGACTGGTCTATTTCCTCCTTCTTTTATTCCAGCTTGGTCTAAAACAATCCATCAATTCATTGTTTTAATCAACATCAACATCAACAAGGGTTTTATCACCCAATGAGGATCCCCTCCCTGGACTTTAGCCGTCTAACTCTGTCCCGGGCTATTTGCTGCCATGTGGGACCCATATGTTGTATCAGGTCGTCCCTCCATCTTATTCTTTGTCTTCCCTTTCGCCTCTTATGTTCACGAGGTGTCCATTCCGTTGTCCTGGTGGACCATCTCTTGTCATGTTGTCTGGCTACGTGCCCCGCCCATGTGTGTTTGGATGTCTTGATAGCAGTATTAATGCCAGTAACTCTTGTTTGTTGGCGGATCCGGATGTTTGTCTTTCTGTCTTGTAGAGTGATGTCTAACATTATCCTCTCCATCTTCCTTTGTGCTGCAGCCAAGATTTCACTTTGGCGAGTTGTCAGGGCCCATGTTTCACTACCGTAGATCATCACAGGTAGTACATATTCATTGAAGATTCATTGAAGATCTTCCCTTTGGTTGGCATATTTGCTTTTCGGCTTCTCATGATATCCTCCATTTTCCCAAAAGCTGCCCATCCCAAATGCTACCCTTCTCTTTGTCTCATTTATATATCTTTATTTCAAGACTATAGTTTTAATACCTCATTGTAATACAGCTTCCGATTCCAGTAGCTTCTTTCTAAGGACTGCAAGGTTTGTGGAACTCTCCTCCTGCTCACTGTTTTCTTTTCTAGCTACAGCCTTGGTCTTTTCAAGACTAAAGTCAATAGGCATCTCCTGTCTTTGCAATAATCAGTTTTCGTCCTTGTTAGCTCTTTACATCAAGTGGCTTTATGCTTGGTCTCGAGCGATTCCCATAAAAAAACTAAGATGAGAGAAAACGAAGAGGAGGAGAGAAAAAAGAAACTAAAAAGAGAAGAAGAGAGAAGAAAAGAAGAAAGAAAAGGGTTAACAAAAATAAATGAAGAGAAAAGAGAAAAATGGGATGGTCACATACAGACATGGCGAGATAGAAAAAGGAGGATGGAAAAGAGAGAAAAAAGAGAAAACCAAATATTCTTTGATTTTTTTTATGTTGATTACTGACTAGCGGATGGCGCCCAGCGTTGCCCGGTCGTAAAATACTCTTGAATATATTTTAATTCATGCACAGTTCATATTTATTATCATAGGACTAATTCTCTATTAAACATTATATTATACCGAATAGTGATTTCAAAAGATGGGGGAAAAAAATTACTTAGATGCCCTCAGCTAGAATCGAAACCAAAACATTTAACACTCCAGCTGCATTCTTTACCGTTTGATCTATTAATAAATAGATAAGAATGATTTAAAATAAAACTACCCAAGTTGTGAATGAATTTGCGCATGCGCAAAAGTAATAAAAATATGTCGGCAAGATGAAAAGAACATTTGCGTTTAAACTTGCCGACATATTTCTGTACGTGTTATTCATCCATCCAAACAAAGATTTTATTCGTTATAAACCATCTTTGTTGTATGGTTACTATTTCCTGTTAATTTCAGTGTTATGTGATAAATAGTTTAAGAGTTTATCGGTTAAATATTTATACACAGACACACATACATACATGCATACATCTACTGTTTTATTTATATAGATTGATCAGTTAAAATCCCATCTTGTACAAAACAAGAAAACCGTGTTTGGTGACTCTGCGATCACTATTACTTGAACAAATAGTCACAATTTTGGAGGAAGATTCAATTATTTAAGTGATTACTATTATTGTTTACGTTATTATTTATGGATTCATCCAGATTATGCAAAACCTTTTCCGCGTGAGTTCTATTTTAAACTTGATAAGCTAATTATTAAGGCTATGACAACAGAATATTCTTACCATTGTTTTGACTCTCGAGTATATATCCGACACAGTTAGACACAATTAATCAACGAAAATTACATCACTCTACATAAAAACATATAAGATATCAATGGATATATACATGAGAATCAAAACAAGGAAAAGAATATGCTGTTGTCATAGCCCTAGTTATCATACAGCAAAACAGTCTGCCTGTGTGTGACTAAGTCTTCTTCTTTCGTAGATCACCTTCGTAAATGATCTTGCCTGCTGCTTACTTAGCATAATGCGAAGGTCGCTTATAGATAAATTTTTAAAAAATGGAGCATTTTTAAAGTAGCAAATGTTTCTAGAAAGACATTTGAAGATCCTATGAGTTAGTGAGTAGAACTGCCGACTTTCAACTAAATGGTTGTAGGTTCGATTCCTGGCTCAGTATTAGTGCTAGCTAGCCACAGTAGTGAGTTGTGTTACTGCGAAACTAATCGATTATGGGTTTAATTTAGATAGATAATGTCTCTGTTTTTTTTTTTTTTTCCTCCCCGTAAGCACACTTTGTTTTAAACGGATTTTAAACATATAGTTTTCCTTTGGGGTCCATCTCGCTTTTATAAATAAAATAAATCCCTCGTTCAGTTCTGGAAGAATGAGGGCGAAACCGAACAGCTGACCTCCCATTTTTTTTTTTTTTTTTTTTTTCATAATCAAAACATGGTTTCCCCCTCATAATTGGAATATGTAAATTTTGTATCACACCATAAATTATCACACACACACACACACACACACACACACACACACACACACACACACACACACACACACACACATAAAATGAAACAAGAATTACAATTAAGTTTACCAAGATAATCCAAAATAGCAAACTTAATTCACGTGAAATCATTTTGTTTTTCCTCAATTCCCTTTGCTTCACTATTTTTTTTTCACTTTTATCAAGTAAGCTCTATAGCTTATATATGTAGTTTCATTAAATAGATTGCAAGCAAAATTCGATTCCGCATTTTGCTAATTCTTACTCTCTGATGAGAAGGAAAGTATTTCTTTTGAAACTCCGTAGATTAAGGACAATCCACTTAATTTGTGTTTCCTTTTTGAAAATTAAATATATTTTTAACTCTTCTTAAAGTGTTTTTAACATGTCTTATTAATTATTTGTTCTTATATATATTTATATATATATATATATATATATATATATTTCTGTGGAAATATACTTTATTTCCTTATAATATATACCAACCTTTATTTAATAAGATCAATGTAATTACCGAACAATATAACAAATGAATGACAAAAGTCTATATTGTGCTACGAAACAGATACTGTCAGGAATTGTAAATGTCAACTGAATTAAAGAAATAAACTGTAAGATGATCAACATCATGAACTTTGGAATATAAATTTTTGTCATTCATTAAGTATATATATATATATATATATATATATATATATATATATATATATATATATATATACTAGCTGTACCCGGCCACAGGTTGCTGTGGCTAAAAAACAAAAAAGACAAAAAATATATGTCTTATATTTATGCTGTCAATATTTGTAGATACACAATATTTTGAGGTGTCCCTTTTTCTGTGCAGATGTAGAGATTGTCTGCTTTTTTGACTGCAGAACACGCAACATATACTTGTCTATGTGAGAAGCAGTCATGGTGTAAGTCAAATATCAACTTTTCGGCCGATTTCATTACAATAAGGAGGAAGCGCCCTTTTTATCGGTCGACCACTACAATGGACATCCCGTACATATATTTTTGGTACTCTTGCATAATTTGAACCGGGTCGTCTGGATTTTTCCTCAATTATGGTTCGGGCTCAACCGGCAGTCACCGAATTAAGCTGAGTAAAGTAACAGACGCAGACGAATTCTAAAACAAACAAACCGGGAAAAAATATATATATATATATATATATATATATATATATATATATATATATATATATATATATATAAAATTTCCTCAAGAAAAATTGCATTTTGTATTGTTTATATACTTTTATTATTTTTTGCAATTTTTATATCAATGAAAGTTGGGGTTTTTTTCAAGAAAAGATGAATTTTTACCATAAATTGTTATGTGAAAGTTGTTTTTCAAGAAAACTTACATTTTTTTGTTTTTTTTTAAAGAAAATTGGCAGTAAACGTTTCTGTTTGAAAACTGAATTTTTATTTAAAAAAAAAAAGATGAATGCTTTGTATGAAAACTGTAAATACTTAGGTGAAAGTAGAAAAAAGTTTTATTTTTTTTTCAAGAGAAAAATTATTTTTTGTCAACAGATGTTAAGAAAATAAACAGAAAAAATACCCCCATCATCAGCGGAAGGCTGTACCCTTGTCTTCTTTGGAGGTGGTGAGTCCAAGTGCTTCCACTGCATTGACTGGGCTTTGGTCTCTGGATCATAGTGATGGACCCAGGTTTCATCCTGTGTAATCAGTCTTTTGAAAAACTTTGACTCATCTTTTGGCACATCTCCAAATTCATCCTCGAGCACTCGACACATTCTCGCTTCTGGAATGGTGCGAGCAACCTGGACATCCATCTGGCAGACACCTTATGCATATGCAAATTCTCGGGTTATCATCAGGATTCGGTTCTGGGAAGGAGTGGGTCACTCTCTCGACAACAGCACGTTTCTGCCCTCTTCTTTTCCAATCGACCACACTTGGCGTCTCTAGAGATGTTCACAACTTTTTTCTCTCTGCTCCCCCAGGGAATTTTCCCCTGCTTTTATATCCTCCTATCTAGAAAAAAAAGGAAGAGACAAGAAAAAAAATAGCTTCTCCCATCATGCTCTGCCTTCTCAAGATGCCCTTCGCGTATACAAATGCGCTGGCCATCCTTTCCTTCTTCTTTCCCAAAGAGCGATGCAGATACGCCCAGTACGGGTTTTTTTTTTTCTAACCATATACCCCACACAAATGTTCATGAATGATAGTTTCCACAGACCCTGTACTAATCTTGATATCTTGAGCTATTTAGCGAATAGTAATGCACTGATCTTCCAAAATGGCAGCCTCAACTTTATGGACAGATACCTCGTCAATGGCAGAAGGGGGGGGGACCAGGTCTGGGAGCTATTTCCACAGACTTCCAGCCATGTTTGAATTCACGATGCCAGCGTTTTAGAAGGTCATATGATGGGGCATTATCACCATAAGTTTCTTTCATTTCATCAAAAGTCTCCTGTGGTGTGCGTCCTTTCAAATACAAAAATCGGATCACTGCTCGACATTCAACAGGCTCCATTTCACACCTGACTCAGTTCAAACACCTGTAAAACAGGAACCACAATTAGTTCAGAGCTGTAATTTGCTACATAACCCGTAGAGATATAAATCATTGCACATGCAAAATTTCAGCAAGAGCAGACAACTGGAAGTGGGTCAGGGGCATTACTTATTGTACGCCCCTCGTATATATATATATATATATATATATATATATATATATATAGAGAGAGAGAGAGAGAGAGAGAGATAGATAGATAGATAGATAGATAGATAGATAGATAGATAGATAGATAGATAGATAAGTGTACAGTGTACATCATAAGTGTGTACCAATTTAAATCTGTAATTGTCTTATTGGTTTAGGTTTCATATTGAGGATGATTTTGTCTTTATCTTCTTTTTTTAGATATCTTTTCATCCCTTCCAAATACGTTTAGATCATGGAGCTCATTTTGGGGCAGATTCCAGTGAAAGTCGTAATCTCTTCGTTTCTGCTTCCGCCAGATCCTATTCGGCATTTTTCCCTCTCCACTTTTATATTATTTATTTTTTGTTTCTGTAGAATCTGAGCTGAAACCGCACGAGTGATCACCCTCCCCCCATCCCCTGCTTACAAAATGTGCCGGTCACAAAGAAAAAGCAGGAAGAACAAGGAATTATGGGATAGGATTATTTTATGTAATGAGCCAGATTGACTTTTTCTGTTTTTTTTTTTCTTTGTGTGTTTTATTTCCTTTTGCTTTTGAGGCATTCTTAGTTGTTTCTGTTGTTATGAATTGTTTTGATTTTCACAAAATCACAAAAAAAAAAAAAAAAAATAGTTGTATCCAATTCAAACAGACCAACGAAAATGTTATTACAATGATAATCTTAACAGACCAACAAATATATTATTTCAAACATAAATGTGACAGACCAACTAAAATGTTATATCCAACTTAAATTTACCAGATTATAATAATATTATTAATTTTATTTATTAAATATTTGAGTATTTTTTTATTCAAATCTTTATCAAATATATTTTTTTACTCTAATGTGACAGACTAACTAAAATGTTATTTCAAATTTGAATATGACAAATTAAATTATTTAACGTTAATTGTGACAGACTAAGGAAAATATTATTTTAAAATTAAGCAAGGAAAACCCAAAGATAATGCTATTTTGAGCCCGCTGGACTACTTTGTTTGATCATACGTCAAAAACATCACCAACATGACCTCCCACAACACCAAAGTCAGCCTGATTGCCACCATCTGCTGAATATTCGCCACACTCCCGCTGGCGCTTAAGGAAAAGGCATGCTCCCAGTTCTGGATTTATATCGAGGCGGTGATTGAGGCTGACGACAACTACATTGAATAGATGTCAGCTCTATTACATAATCAAGTGACCTGAATTAATTTTTTCAATAAAAGTTTTAAAATAAAAATGTAGTGTTTCTTTTATTGTTCTTTTTTATCAAGCCCTGGAAGCCACTCAGGGATAAGGGTTATTGCGAGTACAGTACGTTAGTGTGGAGATTTGATGAAGTGTTTACTTTAGGGGGCGGTTCATTAGGAATTTGTTAACGTTGGACTTGAAGATATCCAAGTTGTAGTCAGGTGGGAAGCAGGCAGACGGAACAGAATTCCACAGGTGTGCAGTTCTAAGAAAGAAGCTTTGTTCATGGAATCCACGTATTGATTTAGGCACAGATAAAGAGTGGGGGAAGGAGTGTTCCATCCTTTATGATGATTGCTACTTCTTAACAGAAGCTTGCCATATCTTCAAGTTGATTTCAAGCGTCCATGTGCACGTAGATGGATCTTCAGTGCAGCTACACTCTTGCATAATCGTACACAGATGTAGCAGGGAAACACCAGTATTTGCTGGTTCTTGTAGAGGTACTACATTATGCAACTTTGAGTGTTGTGTCAAACCGTTTGCAGATTTACGGACCAGTCTACTGATATTACAACAAGACTTGGGTGGTCTGGGTGGCAGCACATCCTCATAAAATTGTTGATCATATCTAACCTTTGTGTGACTTCATGTGGTTCACCAAGCCAGCTTCAGCCAGAGGAAATCTTCCATAAATTGACAGAGAGAGAGAGAGAGAGAGAGAGAGAGAGAGAGAGAGAGAGAGAGAGAGAGAGACTTCCAGCCGGCAGTATCGGAGGACCCAAGAACATTTGCTCAATATCACCCCTCTGCATGCCTTTTGCTGGGTAGGTAAAAAAGAAACCTTTTGATCACTCACATATAAGCACATCTTTGTCTTGCGCACACAATCTTACACACCAGCAAGAGTCAGGCGAACAGGAACAAACTGTTAATTTCAACTATATATGCACTACATACACATACACAGTGCCACGCTGCCAAATACTCACATGCATTAATTTCGGCAGGGATTCGGCAGAGAATGTCAAGAGTTTCTGATGGGTAGTTATTTTATACAAGTTCTGGAGATGAAGAATTCTCAGTCGGCAGCTGTTCTGTACAGGTCCTGGACAGTTTATAATTTTGCAGCCAAAAAGCAAAAGATTCTTCTTGTTGACATAAAAAAAAATATATGCTGGAATTCTAAAAAGATTTAATTTTTATGGAGCAATTCTGGTTTCTGATTGGTTGATAGCAGAACGTGTATTAATTTGATTCGTCAGTTCCTAACACCAGCGTTTATAAACAGAATCTTTTAACTTTGAGGGAGCATACCCCCATCACATATCCCCATTACTCGTGGTGGGGGATGAGTCTCCTAACAGCTTCGGTGGCTGGGAGACTGGGTAGAAAGTACTCATCAAGGATCAGATAGATGCGGGGGCCAGGAACCGACCCAGTACCTGTCAGACTGAGGTACACTGCCTGGGTATTTCCCAGGAGGTCCACCCTCCCAAGCCTTGCTACCCAGCTTGTTGCATGAGGCGCCCTGACCGGGGAATGCTGACAGGGATGCTCAAGCAATTTTTGTCGAGGTAAGAGTGCCCCTCGTTTAGGGGAACTTGCCTATTCTCCACTTTCCAACCTCATGTCACACTTTGCTGCGATAGACAGCAACCAAATATCTATCCCCATCAGATATCAAAAACATTGCAATAGGAACGAACACACACACACACGCACAGACACTGACACACACACACATGCAGACACACTGGCACACATACATACTGACTCATACACACACAAAGTACCTGCTGTATATAAGTAAAGATGTGTTTTATTGCCTGGAGCTCTCCAGGCAACGCAACATTCGCAAAGCTATGGTTTATGTGGTTGTCTCAAGATCCAATATTTATCAGCAGAAAACTTGTCACGAGTGCCATTGACATATTTTAACAGGCATTTAAATCTCCAATAACCAAACTCTCCACCCCCTCCCGTTCCCGGCTACGGAAATTCTGTCTGTCTATCTGTCTCTGTCTCTGTCTCTCTCTTTCTCTCTCTCTCTCTCTCTCTCTCTCTCTCTCTAGAGTGAAAGAAAGCAAGAGAGAGAAAGAGAGAGAGAGAGAGAGAGAGAGGGAGGGGGACTGTTGTCTTCTACAGCAATTCGCCCTAGATCTTCCTCTTTCGTCTTCATTCAACGTCGAAGACGTTCAAGGGTGCTTTTCCCTCGACACTAATTGGATATTATCAACAAGAGGAATTTCTGAAGATTTTTATATAAAGACTCCCTGCCAGGCAAAATTACCAAATTATTATCAAGATGTCTTTTAAGCTATCTGAAACGGAGCCTCCTTTTTTTTATATTGTTCTATCTATTATCGTTTGAAGGAGAAGTATTGGAATAAATGCTCAATTATTATTATTATTTTTTTTAATATTTGGGTAGGCATATAAGACATTAGAAAATGTTATAACCCTCTGGGTCACATATTGACCTCGGATTCGACTGTTTGAATCATGAGAAAGTTAGTTTGCAAAGCTAGTTCAATTAAATCACACACGCGCGGCACGCGCGTAAAGATAAACTCCAAAATTTCGCTTAATAATAATTGAACTGAATTAATAAAAATTTTTAATGGGCTTAGTTTGAAATAAAATAATAAAATAAAAAATACAGGCCATGACTTTGCGAATGTTGCATTGCCGGGAGAGCTTCAGACAATAAAACGCATATTTACTTATATATAAAAGGTACTTGGTGTATGCGTATGAGTCAGTCAGTATGAATTACGTGTCAGTGTGTCTGTATGCTCGGGCCCTATGTACAGTTCCATAACTTGAGCTACCAATTGACTGCCGCATTTTACAGGAAGTTGCGTATCCGGCGTAATACAGCATGATTAAATCCAGAAATAAACGTTTTAAAAAGGAGTGTGCCCATAAAAATCCATCTGCATGAAGAGATATTAAAGCAAATGGATTCTATAGTCATTATAATTATTCAAAAATATGAATTAAACCTTTAGTATCTTTTCATAAACAGTGATAATGGAATTAACCTATACGCATGACACAAAATATATGTTGGATATTGTTAATTCATGTGCGTCATATCAGCAGGTGAATAGTGTAACGGTTAGAATCGTCGACTGCCGTCCAGGCGGTCGAGTTTCAATCTTGGCTTCTAGCCGCACTGATGAGCTGCGAAACAGTACTGTATGTAAAATGCTTATAATGCTCCCTATCTTGGGTTGAGCCTACTGAGAAGTGATATACAAACTGCTATTAACGTATTAAGTGATACTCTTTGTGTAAACAAATTGAGCTTAGGCGTTTGGATAATATTTGAACATTGTTAATTCACACAGCCGTCACAGCTGAATAACGTAACGGTTAAGAGCGCCGACAGCCGTGTAGGCGGTCGAGTTTCAATCTTGGCTTGACGTAGTTGCTAGTCTATCCACACTGGTGAGTTGTGATACAGCAAAACAGTACCGTATGTGGATGACTATAAATATGAACTAGCAGGCCGCCCGGCATTGCTTGATCGTAAAATACGCTTAAATATGATATTTTGATTAATGCAGATTTCGTATTATTATTATATTATACTAGCAGTTTATCCCGGCTTTGCTCGAGCCCTACATACTGTTCATAACTATATGTGCTAGTATATATATATATATATATATATATATATATATATATATATATATATATATATATATACTAGCAGAAGTACCCGCCGTGGACTGGGTTCAAAAACAGCCTACAGAAAATGGACTGTGATTGATGAAAGTATGATAGGTTATGAAAAGGAGCATGGTTGTAAAGAGATAGGTGTTGATACTCAAAAATTTTACCCTAATCAAAATATGATGAAAGTAAAGATAATTTTCGCGAAAATATAATTTTTTATATCAACTTTTTTCCATTTGTAGCCAAGGGTGACCAACAAAATGAGGTTTCCTTACAAAGAGAAAATGTTATATATATAATAATATAAATATACAAGAAATAAATGTTACCATAGTCAGTAAAAGTTACTTTTATGGTAGAAAAGTTCATTGGTTTGTATTTTTAAGTAGTTTGTAAAAAAAAAAATTTTTTTAATTCATGAACCGGTTTGAAAAAAAATCAAAATGTCAGCGACTTTGAAATGGAGAGCCCCGTTTTAAATTTGAAGGAGGGCACCTGAGCATTCTGTGTTAACAATTTAAGAGAGGTCCATCAACGTAAGGAATATTTATAAACATATTTTAATGTTTTCCGTTATTTTGTGCTACAGGAATATTCGATTATGGCATGTGTAGTTTATATAAAAATTCATTTAAGTAGTTATCGCCTCAAATTTCGTTTTAATTTCGGTTCGCTGAAATTATTTCAAGTAAAAAGCATTAAAAACTATTTAAAAACAAAAAAAACATGAACTGAACTTTTATTGACTATGGTTACATTTATTTCTTGTATATTTGTTTTTTTCGGGTAGTCGTTTGTTGGCTTTTCTGCTAAACACTCTTACTAAATAATACCAACGAAATATCAAAAAGCAAAGAAACAAAAACAGTTTTGAAAAATAATGAAGCTTTACTTACTTTAGTAAAATAATCCGAAACAGCAAAATGGGATATTAAAAAAGTAAACACGTAATTACTTTAGTTTTTTAAAGCAAAGAATTGATATAAATATGAATAAGAAGAAAATGGCGCCTTTTTCAAGCAGAACAGCTTCGTTTCAGTTTTACAGTATTGAACAGTGTAGTATTGCGCCGTCGGATTCAGGGTTGTACTATTGTAATGTAAAGAACACACAGAAAGGGTTGTAATCAACTGAATTCCTTCTAGTACACTGACAAAAAAAGCTTAAACAGATATATAAATAAAATAAAAAAGTTATCTAAATGTTTTTAAAAAGACACATAATCACGTGAGCAGGATTTTTTCCTTCTTTTGACACGATAAAAAGTAACGTTCTTATTTTTTATTATTCATCTATTAATCTATTTTTGAAAGAGTGCCACGTGCAAGTGGAGAAGGAAAAAACATAAGTGGATAAAAATTGATTTATAATAATGATTCTGATGGTGCTGATTTGTGCCGAGAATTATCTAAAGTTCCGACTTTTTTTAGCTTTCACTTTAATAAGAACGTGAATTTATGAGGTGAATTTATTCGACACAATATGATTCAACTAAAAAAAAATAAATAAAAGCTAACGTGAATTAAGATTAAAATTAAGGTGTTATTGTGGACCCTCACCCCTTTTAAAAAACCTTGTTAAACTTTGTGACATATTTACATTCTATGGAGGTCAGACCCGAACGAACACCCAATAATTTTATTATACCATATTTCCTCAAACTGAAACATAATTATCAAATTATACTTACGCAAATAAATATGAAAAGTCTTTGCTAAAGTTTGTGCAATATTTCCATGGAGTACAGGCGCGAACGCAGACCCCACAATTTTATTATACCATCCCTATTTAAGTTGAAACATACTTATCAAAGTATTCTTATGTACATCTATATCAAAAACCGTTGCAAACGTTTTTCTTTTTTCATTTTTTATTTCCATACTTTGGGGGCCAGGTGCGAACGCAGACCCCACAATTTTTATGAACCACCGTTCTGCCAGATCAAACATACCCATTCCTGATCCTCGATACATCTTCTATCATTATATGTAATCAGTTTTTTGAAATAGTCAACCATATAGGAGCCTATTCGTGACCAGACACACACACACACACACACACACACACACACACAGACGTTCAGCTTTATATTATATTATATTATATTATATATATATATATATATATATATATATATATATTAAAAAGTTTTACCCGTGTCCAAGTTACCTACATCTAAAATTACAAGTCTTTAAACTCAAAATTAACGGAGGAATTTGGTAGAATCTGCAAGGTCAAGTCTTTCAACTTTGACCTTTTGGCAGACAAATTTTCGCCCTAAAACTGATTAAAATGCTTACCACATGTCTGAATACCCGTTATATATAAATTTCAAATTTTAGACCCAAAATTGACTGAGTAATTTGCTAGATACCGCAAAGGTAAAATCTTTTGAACTTTGACCCCCTTAGCAGCTCAAATTTTCGACCCCAACCGATTAAAAAGCTTGCCCTATCTCTGAATACCCTTTATGAAAAATTTCAAATGTCTAGATCAGAAATTGGCTGAGTAATTTGGTAGAGACCGCAGAAGTCAAATTTTTTAAAACTTTGACTTCAATTTTGATCCCTTAACATTTATTTTTTGGGCTCAAATCAAATTAAAAAGTTTGATTCTTGTCCAAGTAACCTACATCTAAAATTTCAAGTGCTTGGACCCAAAATTGGCGGACGAGTTTGGTAGAGTTTTCAAAGGTCAAATCGTTGAACTTTGACCCCTTGACAGCTAAATTTCTGGCCGAAAACCAATTAAAAAGATTTTCTCAAATCTCCCTACACCTTATGTCAAATCTTGAGTCTCGAGACCGAAAATTGACAGAGTTATTAGGTAGGGAAATGTACACACACAGACACAGACAATTTCACTTTTATAGATAGATAGATAGATAGATAGATAGATTATATTGGACCCAATATATAGTAATGATTTTAAAGTTTTAAAAAATGTGTTGTGCGCCACCACCCAGAATCGAAACCAAAATGTTTAGCTTACAATTTACTTTTTCCTTTGACGGTTGAGCTTTGAAGACATGTTTTCTGCAAGGCTAAAAATGGATACATGAATCAATAGCTATTACGTTACGCATGCATGTTCGTAATGCTGCCGTTCGACCTTCACCTGGCAAATTTCATTTTTTTAATTTTCACAGTTTTGCACCGATTTTCACCGGCTAAAATCCAAATATAAAGTTTCATATGAGTTCGAATACCCTACATATGAAGTTTCATTTCTCTAGAAGAGAAAAAAAAAAAAAGAAAAATTCCCGTAACGGGAAAAGCATGTGAGAAACATTTAGCCTTGCTGTAGTTACGGAAAAGCCCAACCGGACATGGAAACAATTGTAACATAAAATAAAATACACTTTTTGTTGCCATCAACACCTTTTTGAAGTCTTGATTTTGCTTCCACAGTATATTAATGCTCAATTATGAAATGTGATAATTTTGTAGTTTACTTTTTAAGTCAACTCTTTTTGGCTTAAAACTCATTGGTATATGAAAACTTACTTAATTACACGAACTCAGTATATTAAACACACACACACACACACACACACACACATATATATATATATATATATATATATATATATATATATATATATATATATAAGTTACTATGTGTGTGTGTGTAAGAGTTCCTTTGTCATAGGTTCTAAAAGGGCTGAGCCTATCTTTTGCAAATTTCATTTCTCTTCTCTGCAACGTTTTTCCCACGGAAGAAACGTTGCGAACCTGTCTCTACTCTATCGTTATTTTCATGACAAGTGCTCGTCTGAGTTCCAATCTATTCCCCCTTGCCAAACTTTCACAAAAAAATCATTCATCTAGCTAAAACCACTATCAATAATTTCCCCCACTCTTTATTGGTGGCTAAACCTAAACATGGATTCCATGAACAAAGCTCTTACTTAGAACTGCACGTCTGTGGAACTTTGTTCCGTTGGCCTGCTTTCCTCATGACTACAATATTGTAGTCTTCAAGTCCAACGTAGACAAGTTCTTGTTGAACCGTCCCCTTAAATAATCAAATCATACTATTTTTTTTACATAAGCATAACTACTTATCAAGGCCAATAATCAAATTATACCAATTTTTTTTTTACATAGGCATAACCACTTATCAAGGCCAATAATCAAATTATACCAATTTTTTTTTTTTACATAGGCATAACTACTTATCAAGTCCAATAATCCAATTGTACCAATTTTTTTTTTTACATAGGCATAACCACTTATCAAGGCCAATAATCAAATTATACCAATTTTTTTTTTACATAGGCATAACTACTTATCAAGTCCAATAATCCAATTGTACCAATTTTTTTTTTACATAGGCATAACCACTTATCAAGGCCAATAATCAAATTATACCAATTTTTTTTTTACATAGGCATAACCAATTATCAAGGCCAATAATCAAATTATACCAATTTTTTTTTACATAGGCATAACCACGTATCAAGGCCAATAATCAAATTATACCAATTTTTTTTTTATATAGTCATAACTACTTATCAAGTCCAATAATCCAATTGTACCAATTTTTTTTACATAGGTATAACTGCTTATCAAGGCCAATAATCAAATTATACCAATTTTTTTTTTTACATAGGTATAACCACTTATCAAGGCCAATAATCAAATTATACCAATTTTTTTTTTTACATAGGCATAACCACTTATCAAGGCCCATAATCAAATTATACCAATTTATTTTTTACATAGGCATAACCACTTATCAAGGCCAGAGACCGCTCGAGGATAAGGGTTAAGAGTGCACAGTAGTCAATTGGACAATATAGTAATCGTTAGTAATGGAAATTCGGTAAATTTGTTAACTTAAGTGGAACGGCTCATCAAGAACTTGTTTACGTTGGACTTGAAGACAACCATATTATAGTCAGCTGGAAAGCAGGAAAACGGAAGACAATTCCACAGGCGTGCAGTTCTAAGTTCTACTACTAACGATCACTACTAACGATCACTACGCTGTTGTACTAATGCACATTAACCCTTATCCTCCGGGCCTAGATAAATTGTGACTCATCTAATAAAAAAAAAGCTATAGCTTACATCATCTTTGGTTATCATTTTTGAGGTTCTTCCAAGTTTTATAAAATCTTCTATTGGCCAGTTCTTCGAGGCGCTTTTCATCCAAACGTCAAACTTTAGGCATCCGTCATTTCCCTTGAGAACCTGATACATTGCCACGCCCGCCGAAAACAAATAAGAAAGGTAAAAACTTTACTTATGTTTTTTTTTTCGAAAGGTAATCTACGTTTATCACAAACACTATACCACGTTGTATTTGCACTGATAAGCTTAACATAAACATTTCAGTTATCTGAATCGCATATAAATAATATTGATGCAGCGTCATCCATTCCCGTCCGCATTGAGAGTCGAATGTACGAACAATCCTCTGATCAAAACCTTCTGAATTACTTATTGGTGACTAGCAGTGTCACCTGGCGTTGCCTGGGTCATGGATAACAACATATAAGAGCTAATAAAAGGTGTAACATCTTCTCTTGTTCTTTCTCTCTCTTTCTCTTTTTACCACACACACACACACACACACACACACACACACACACACATGCGCGCACACACACAACACACACAACACACACAACACACACAACACAACACACACAATACACACAATACACACACAACACAACACACAACACGCAACACAAAACACAACACACGCATACACAGCATATACACAACACAACACAGAACAGCACACACAGCACAACACAACACAACACTACCTTTTCTTCTGATTGCTCCGTTCGCTCCCTTGAACTGCTCTCTCTTTCTCTCTCTCTCTCTCTCTCTCTCTCTCTCTCTCTCTCTCTCTTTCTCTCTCTCTTTCACTCTACCTCTTTCTCTACAACTCCTCCCTTCTCTCTAACTCTCCAACTGGCTGCTTCACTTTCCTCCCTTCTCCCCTTCTCTCTCTCTCTCTCTCTCTCTCTATATATATATATATATATATATATATCACACACAAGCACACAATCGCCCACACACTCACTCTACCTCTCCTTCCGATTGCTTCCTTCTCTCTCTCTCTCTCTCTCTCTCTCTCTCTCTCTCTCTCTCTCTCTCTCTCTCTCCCTCTTTCTCTCTCTCTCACGCTCTTTGACTGCTTCTCTCTTTCTCCTCTCTCTCATTTTTCTCTTCTCTCTCTTTCTCTCTCTCTTTCTCTCTCTCTCTCTCACACTGCTACCTTTCTCTTTAACTCTCACGTTGACTGATTCTCTCTCTCTCTCTCTCTCTCTCTCTCTCTCTCTCTCTCTCTCTCTCTCTCCAGATGAGGAAACGATATTCATATGCTGTCGAGAATAATACCCCAGAGAACGTGTTCGACACATTTGAGATGCCAATCACACAAACAGTTTCTGAATAGCAAAAATCAAAAAAGAAAACTGAAGATTATGAACTTGATTGCAATAAACGCTAAAAGGAAAAGAAATATTGACTCCATACAGAGCAAGTCTAAAAAAGAGGTTACGGTGTAATTTGATCTGCACTGACTATATGGACTCTTTGAGACACTGTATATAGAGGAGCCTATGATGAAGAACAGATCAGTAATTCTGTAATATAACAGTCTGTACAGGGTGGAACGATAAAAGTGTCGTCCTAAAGAAAATAACACTACAGTTTTATTTAAAAATATGTCTTGAAAAAATCAAATCAGGTGACTTGATTATGTAGGACTTTGGAGATGTATTCCATGTAGCCGCATTCAGCGTCAATCACCGTCTCAATACAGGTCCAGAACTGGGAGCATGCCTTTTCCACAAGCGCCGGCAGGAGCTTGGCGAATACTCGATCAGGCTGACTTTGGTATTATTGAAGGTCATGGTGTTGATGTTCTTGACATATGACCAAAGGATGTAGTCCAGCGGGTTCAGGTCGAGGGAGGAGTAGAGCCAGTGAGAGAAGGGTATAAAGTCGTAATTTTATGTAAATAGAAGAGTTATTTTCAGTCAGTAAATGTTCAGTATGCAAATTCCTGTTTTGTGAAAAAAGTTGAGTCACAAGTCAAAATGTTCATACTATAATATGTGTAAGTGAATAATATATGTATGTGAATATTTGGCAGCGTGGCACTGTGTATGTGTGTTGGTTTACCTTGTTCTTTCAGTGCATATATAGCTGAAATTAGCGGTTCGTTTCTGTCTGCCTTACTCTTGCTAGTATGTAAGATTGTGTACGCAAGACAAAGATGGGCTTATATGTGAGTCATTGAAGGATTCCTTTTTTTTTGCTTACCCAACCAAAGGCACGCAGAGGGGTGATATTGAGCAAATGTTCTTTGATACTGCCAGCTAGAAATCACTCGATCTATCTCTCTGTCTCTCTGTCTCTCTGTCTCTCTCTCTCTCTCTCTCTCTCTCTCTCTCTCTCTCTCTCTCTCTCTCTCTCTCTCTCTCTGTCAATCTGCGGCAGATTTCCTCTGTCTAAAACTAGCCTGGTGAACCACATGAAGTCTCACAAAGGTTAGACATGATCAACAATTTTATGAGGATGTGCTGCCACCCAGACCACTGAAGTATTATTTGTAATATCAGAGGGCTGGTCTGTAAATCTGCAAACGGTTGGACACAACACTCAAGGGTGCATAATGTAACACCTCTACAAGAATCAACAAATACTCATCAGTTCCCCTGCTATATCTGTGTACAATTATGCAAGAGTGTAGCTGGGCTGAAGAGCCATCTACGTGCACATGGACGCTTGAAATCAACCTGAAGATATGGCAAGCTTCTGTCAAGAAGTAGCAATCATCATAAAGGATGGAATGATAAAATTGTCGCCCGAAAGAATACAACACTACATCTTTATTTTAAAACTTTTATTAAAAAAATCAACTCAGGTAACTTGATTATGTAGTAGAGCTGACATCTATTCAATGTAACCGCCTTCAGCCTCAATCACCACCTCGATCTGGGAGCATGCCTTTTCCACACAAGTGCGAGCGAGAGCTCAGCAAATACTCAGCAGATGGTGTTGCTCAGCCTGGATTTAGTGTTGTGCGTGGTCATGTTGGTGATGTTCTCAGCTTATAACCAAATGTAGTAGTCCAGCAGATTCAGGTAGGGAGATGAGGGGGCCAGTGAGAGAAGGATACAAAGTTGTAGCACTCCTTCTGAAGCCAAACCTGGGTCTCCTTGGATTTATGGGTCGGCATTGAGTCCTGCTGCTACACTCATGGTCTGCCAGCATCCACCGGATTGCATCAGGGGATCACCACACTCTTCAGCACATGCAAGTACACTTTGGTGTTGACTTTCAAGCCTACTTCGAAGATGTGAGGTGGCATGATGTGGCCCTCACTTGAAACCACACCAAAGACCATAACCGTTGTCAGAAACTGCTTTCATCACCCTGGACACATAACTGTTATTCGTGGCAATCCAGCAGTGCATATTGAGGGTGCTAGTAATGTTGCTATTGCCATAACTTGGATCAGTAGAGAACATGAGTTGTACAGCGGCGCATCTCCAATCTTGCTCATTAAACATTGTGTCACTTTCAGACATGATAGAAGGCTCCTATCACTCTTGCACAACTACACAACTGGACAAGTAGTAGATGGTCTCCAACAAAAAAAGAAACCCGGTTTTCATCAAATGGAAATGGAATCAAGTCATCTTTTTCTAGAGCAACAATTTTATTGTTCCATCCTGTACATTAAATTTATTAAATGTGCACCTTTGTAAAATATACCACCGAGTTGTCTTGTTTATTATCGCCCTTTCAAAGTCACAACAATAAATAAAGTTGATTTTTTTTTTTTACTTTTACTTCACCCCAAACAAAGCACAGTGCCACTTTGGCGTAAGGAGCTACTATTTGGGATTAAAATTTAATTGTTTTAGTGTCGTCTGCTTGTATAAATGTCAGAGACACCTTAAGCTAGAATATTGCTGTCACATCTGGAAGATGTGGCTCAAATCACACTTTCTTGCCTTGGCAGAGTACAAAACTGACTTTGCAATCTAGTGGGAGAAGACGTTGCTAGTCTTTCTCTGTTCTGTTGTATTTCAATAGAAGATGCTCGGCTGAGCTTCAATCTCTGGTCTCTTCATGTAACGCATCCACAGTGAGAACTCGTTTTTTTACCAAAACTGTTAAAAATCTTTTTATCTTCACTCTTCTGTATATCTCATGATGGCTTGCTAAAAAAAATATAGGTTGGCTTATTGAAAAGTAATCTGACAATATGCTGTGTCATGCTGAATATCTCTTCTCATATATAAAAGACAACTTGCCTGTGTGTGCGTATGAGTTTGTTCCCTATGAATTCTGAAATAGCTGGGCCGACTTTTCAAAATAAAATCCACGCAAATGTACTTTATGTATTTGGAAGTGTTCTTAGATATGCCTCCAATAAGTATCGAAAATAGATGATCGAAAAATACGATTAAAGAAGGAATAGTACGATTTTGACTAAAGTTAACACCTTTACACAGCCTAACATCACAAATGCACTTGAGCAGTTTTATCACCGCCCAAGCAGAAGATGCCGGTGTAGGTTGTTTGAAAAGATATTATTTTTGGAATATGACATCTTCATTCTGTGATGAGTATGTATATACACTTTTCCTTATTTTTGTTTTTGAAATAAGTGTAATTCTAAATGTTGCAATATTTTTTATATAATAAGGGTATGATTAAAGAAAATTGGTAGGTTTTACTTATAGAAACTGGCGATAGGAACTGACCAATAAACTGGAGCCACGCTTTGCTAGCAACCAATCAGAAATCGGAATTGCTCCATAAAAATATTGGATCTTTTAGAATTCCTGCACATAATCTCCACACGAGAAAGATCTTCGTTCATTGTCTGCAAATTTGTAAAGTTTAAGACTTATACAGATTAGCTACCCATTGGAAACTTTTTTTCATTTTCAGAACTTATACAGATAAGCTACACACCGAAAACTCTTTCTCATCTCTAGGACTTATAGAGTGTAGCTACTCACTGAAAACTCTTCTGAAATTAAACGCGATTTCGGTTCTAAACTAAATAAGAACTTGATTTTATTATTGACAAAATTCGGTCATATGAGATGCGTCTACGAATCACGAACAATGAGTGAAGAATTGGATGACATCAAACGATGAATGGATTTTGAATGCACTTGGCATTTCCCAATGGCTCATGCGTAAACGTATTCTCCATAATGAATTCTTCTATCGTATTTCCTGTAATTTCCTCACATGAAATATTAGCTTCCTGGTCAGTAGTAAGAATTTATCTTGCCAAAAACTGGGAATTCCAGAAAACAATGAAATATAATAAGAAAAGAGATGTTAAAATAATCATGCTGTAACAGGAAAAGAAAATTAGTTGTAGTCATTTTTTGATCAATATATATATATATATATATATATATATATATATATATATATATATATATATATCTTTCATCAATATATATATATATATATATATATATATATATATATATATATATCTTTGATCAATATATATTTTTTTTTTCAGAGATAAAGCAACCAATGAAGTTTTTTTTTCTATCTATCTGTATATATGATGAAGGATAAACTATATATATATATATATATATATATATATATATATATATATATATATATATATACATATATATATATATATATGCGTAGATCGTCGTATAATGATTAGATCACCCTGACTGAAGTCAAAAGCATTTAACAAGAATAAATGTTTACATTTAACTGATCTCTCGCGTTTGACGGTAGTCTAGTTGTTCGGGTCCTTGCTAATGAAGCCAGACATGACTTCTGTTGGTGGGGTTCGAGTCTCTCGACTGGCGTTTATCCTGACACCCTGCACTGGTGATTCCCGAAAGGATGAAACACTAGTGTCTGTAGATATTTAATAATTATTATAGTAAATACTAATGTGAGCCCCTTTAAGAAACTTGTTTCTTATCGTTGAGTACTTTCAGTTGTAATAAAGTCAGTCAATTTAGCTCTTATGCGCAGATCATCATATAATGATTAGATCATTCTGACCCTTTTTTCATCCTATATAGTTAAATTCACTTTTATAATTGTAGAGTTTTGAGAAATCGGCTTATGCAAGTGCTAAGTCTATTTCTATTTAACAATTTTAGTTAAGGCTTTTTTTTTTCTTATATAATTGAATTCTCTTTTGCAGTTATAAACTTTTAGAAGTTGGATTATGAAGGTGCTAAGATAGGTTAAATTTATTTTCTTTTTTTTTTTCGGGAATTTAAATTTTTATTTTTACATTTTTTTTTTACCCAAAGCTTCTTTAGACTATATATATATATATATATATATATATATATATATATATATATATATATATATATATATATATATAATAAAAAACCTTAATTTTTTTGATTCATCCAGCCTTGACAGACGTGTTTTTAAATATTCTCTCCAGTACTTTTCTTTTAATGATTTGGAATTCATTCCATTTGCGCTTTTTCCAAGGAACTCTGCCTTTTGGATTATTTTGGACCATTTGGAATTTATCTATAGGATTGAAATTTTAAATTCTACCATTTTGGATTTTACCATTTTTGGATTTTTACCCTTCACCGGACTGTCCATTCATGTGAAATCTTTTTATTTTTATTTTTATTTTGCCTCCTGTTCCCCTTACCTCACCCTTTTTTTAACCAAGTAAGATCTGTGACTTACTTGTAGTTTCATTAAATACTTTTACATGCAAAATCCGATCCAGCATTTTGCTAATTCCTGCCCTCTGATGAGAAGGAGAGTATTTCTTCGAACCTCCGCGGATTAAGGACTATCCACTTATCTTGTGTTTCCTTTTTTAAAATTAAATATGTTTTTAACTCTTTTTCAAGATGTCTTTTAACATGTTTTATTAATCATTTGTTCATATATATATATATATATATATATATATATATATATATATATATATATATATATATATATGCAAGTGGAACGATTGATCGGAATCGGGACACTTAGGGGTATCGAAATCGGAAAAATTGGTGTCTATTTTCCGATGCCAAAACGATTCCTTTTTATTGGTTTTTTTTATTTGATTTTGTTTAAAGCAAACTCTTTCATTGCTAGTTATAATGATAAAATAATAAATATTTATTAATTTTAAAATACCAATAAAGCAAATATCTATAGATCATCTTTCACAAGTTAAATTTTACGTTCAGGAAAATATCTGCATTTTTAACATGTTTTTTTTTTTTTTTACGGAAATCAGAAAAAAATAACAACGCTATAGTTAAATATTTAGAGATTTATGAAGAATCGGAATCGGAATTGATAATTTAGTACAGAAACGGAATATGCCCCCCTCACACACACACACACACACACACACACACACACACACACACACACACATATATGTATATATATATATATATATATATATATATATATATATTTAAAAGAGTGTAGCCATCAACAATTGTAGGTTTTTCAGACTTTTATCATATTTTTAATATTTTAAAATATTAATAAATGATAAAAGTCTGAAAACCTACAATTGATGGCTACACTCTTTTAAATATATATATATATATATATATATATATATATATATATATATATATATATACACACATATATATATACATATATATATATATATATATATATATATATATATATATATATATATATATATATAATTTGAGGGTATGGTCAATTAAATTAATAAATGAGCGCTTTGGGGTTAGTAGACGCTAAGCAGTTCAGAGAGCAGGTTCAGTTCACAGGATATGACCAAATAAAACATGATAGTAGGTGATTATAAATGTGTTTGAGAAAAAGAGGGAGAAATGAAGACCTGGCCAGATATATGGTAAATTTGACACTATGTTAACGTGGATGAAATGCATGGTTTTGCAGAACACGCTTTAGGAATTGGTGCACGTTATGAATGCGAAAGATTTGTCCAAGAAATGGAAAGGGAAGATGACGACGTTAGGATTTTGCCGTTCTTGCAGGGAAGCGTCGATGTCCTCCTACACGCATTGATTGCTATTCTTAATTGGTCACCCATCTGCTCCTGACCAGGCTTGATGTTGTTTAACTTGAGTGATCCAACGAGAACCGGTGTGTCAACGTGTTTATGCCGTAGGAATTAATAATCATTCAGAATAATATTCATTCAGAAAGTTATATTTAAAAGAGTGTAGCCATCAACAATTGTAGCTTTTCAGACTTTTATCATTTTCATTCAGAAACTACTGGACTGATCTAACTTAAATTTTGCATGGACCTTTGTTATGATAAGTAGGGCTATAACAACAGCATATTCTTTTCATTGTTTTTGACTCTCGAGTATATATCCGACACAGTTAATCAACCGAGAACCACATCACTCTATATAAAAGCATATAAGGTATCAACGGATACACACTCGAGAGTTAAAACAATAAAAAGAATATGCTGCTGTCCTAGCCCTACTGATAAGGTATAGTGAATGATATGCGTTCGATGTATAGTTAGGTATTAATAGGGACTAACAGAACCCGGGGAAATTCGACGGTAGTTGAAAACATCATCACACAGGCAAACAATAAAATGTCCTTCAATAGAATAATCAGCGTAATGTTAGTTCCGATCAGATCGTTAATTAAAAAAATAAATATTTTTCTAGCCAAATATGGAGAACTGCTTGAGATATATTATTACAAGAAATAAAACTATAGTAAGTTTTTCTATAGATTATAATTTAATCAAAGTGATTTGTAAATCAGTTAATAATAATTATGTCACTATTTTTTCTCGATAATCTGATAATTTGGCGCGTAAGTAATAAGATTTGATAGAAAGATGTTACATGTCAACTTTTGTAATTTTTTCATAATGGTAAGAAAATGAAATGAATCAGTAAGAAGTGCGATTGATGGGATTTGGTTAAAGAAAAAAATAAAAGTGTAGGATGTTGGCAGATGATATGGCAACACTTGCAAAAATATATATTTCATAAGATAAATATTCTTAATTCATTATGAAATTAAACGTCTGAATTTGTTAGATGAAATAATGTGATTTTTTTTAGGTCGTAAATTGCTTCAGCCATTTCTGGGACTGACTGCATATAGCCCCCCACCCTCTCTCTCTAAAAATATATATATGAAATAATGTGATGTTTAGATCGTAAACTGCTTCAGCCATTACCGGAAGTTACACCAATCACTCGACTCTTAAAAATATATATGAAATAAAATGATTTTCAGATCGTAAACTGTTTCAGCCATTTCTATGATTGAATCCTTATTATACCCCTTCCGTGGCTGCGGCGGTGGTGGTGGTTTTTGACTGCAGTGATGGTGGTTGGGCGATAGTGATGGTTGTGACGGGAATTTTTATAATTAATCAGAAGTGACTTTTCCGGGGCTTCTTTGTAATTAATGAGAGGTGACTTTTCTAGGGAATTTTATAATGTTAAAATTTTGTAACATTAAATTGTAGTTGAAAAAAAAAAACAAAAAAACAAACAAGTAATAAGAAGTGACTTTTCCAGGGCATTTTTGTAATTAAGCAGAAGTCACTCTTCCTGTGCATTTTTGAAATGTTAAAACTTTGTAACATTAAATATACTATTTGAAAAATGAAACATTTTTCTCAAAGTTAATAAGAAGTGATTTTCCAGGGCATTTTTGTTACATCTAAGTAAAGCAGTTGAAAAAAAACCCACATTTTTCTTACAGGTAACTAGAAGTGACTTTCCCTAACAAGCGATACTAAGTTTTTTTTTTTTTAATTAGCAGTTTGGAATATTTCTCTTTCCTTTTAAAGGATGTCAAGATGATAACGGTCGAAGTGAATTAACGTATTATAGATTAATAGATTAGTATTTAAGCATATTATATTATATAGATTAGTATTTAAAACAAAACTGAGCACAAATGTAATCGTATTCGACTATGTATTTGGCATAAAGCACTCATTCTAAGTAAACGGAATATAACTTCCATCCGGTTTTAACACGCTGAAGTATCGAGTTTGTTTTTAATATTATTTTAATCCACATGTGTTTCTTTTGGGTTTTTACAAACTTCTGTTTCTTTTCAATCATTAGATTTTCCTGTGGTCATTCAGTTATCTTTTTTACTTAATGTCACGAAATTCTTCATCATTAACTTTCTTTTTTAATTTCATATACCTACATTTAGATTTAACTATCTATTTGTTAATTAGTTTTTAATAGCGCAGCTAATGAGATCGTTAAGGAATTTCATCAATCTGTGATACAATTGAAGCACAGGAAACAGCTAGTACTAATGTGGTTGCAAGACTAAAGAGTGGCTGGAGCAAGTTAAGGTAACACCTGTCATTACTAATCAGCAGAGCGTTACCACTATCAAGAGAAGATTCTATCAGGCATGTGTGTACAGTTTGATTATGTGTGGCAGTGAAACCTGACTAGTGAGGTTTGAGGTTATGTGTTGCATGGAGAGAAGTGATATTGTAGTGTATTGGGATCGGGAAAAATACTAGTATCGTCCCATCACTAATATATATATATATATATATATATATATATATAATACCCATCCTAGGACAAGTAAATTATCCATCTATATAACTATGAAAGTGAAATTGTCTGTGTGTATATTTCCCTACCAAACTACTCTGTCAATTTTCAGTCTACAGACTCGAGATTTGACACAAGGGGTATTGAGATTTGGGAAAATCTTTTTAATCGGGATTCAGCCAAAAATTTGGCTGTCAAGGGGTCAAAGTTCAACGATTTGACCTTTGAAAACTCTACCAAACTCGCCCACCAATTTTTGGTCTAAACACTTGAAATTTTAGATATAGGTTACTTGGACATGGATCAAACTTTTTAATTTGATTTGAGCCCAAAACAATAAATGTTAAGGAGTCAAAATTAGGGTCAAAATTTTTTTTTAAATTTGGACCTCTGCGGTCTCTACTAAATTACTCACTCAATTTTTGGTCTAAACATTTGAAATTTTACATAAAGTGTCTTCAGACATAGTGAAGCTTTTTATTAGGTATATGTAAATCGTAACCTAAACGCTTTGATTTCGATTCTCGGTGGTGGCGCACGAGTCATTTTTTTTTTTTTTTTTACTTTTTAAATCATTACTATATATTGGGTTCAATATAATATGATTAAAAAATTTTTTTTTTTTTTTACATTTTCACCCCAAACAAAGCACATTGCCACTTTGATGTAGGGGGCTAATATCAGGGACATAAGTTACAGGGGTGGGGAGTTGGGCAGCAAGATGTCGGTTCACGTTACACTTGAACTATATGATAATAAATACACAATCTGCATCAATCAAAACATCATATTTAAGCATATTTTATGACCGGGCAATCCCGGGCGGCCTCCCAGTATACATATATATATATATATATATATATATATATATATATATATATATATATATATAAAATTTTCAATAAATATTAACAATTATTTTTATACTTACAGACACTGATATTTCATGCTTACGCAGTCATCTGTGTAGGAACTGATAATTATTGCTGGTCGGAAGATTCTAACCGAGTGACAAAATCATTCTTAATCCATTGGCTAAGACTTTACCTGTAGGCCAATGGCAATTTACACGAGAATTGGCAGACATTCAAAGTAAACGGTAGGAGAATATTATTTTTGCATTAAAGGTGACCACCTTTTTTTAAAATTCCCTTAGTAGGGTTCAATTTGAATTTGTGAATGGCTTCATAGTTAAAATATTTTTAAAATAAATAGTAATTATTTTTATACCGACTTTTTTTTACTTTTGAAATATGTTTAATATATTAGTATCAGTAATAAACGCTATTTTATTAATATATATATATATATATATATATATATATATATATATATATATATATATATATATATATACCATTGACTAGCACGGCTTGCTCACTGATGATGCCAGTGATTCGCCCTCTTTGAAAGCTGCTGGTGCCTCGATTATTGGGAGGCTTCACCCAAATAGTGTCCCCTAACTCATACGGCCCTCGGGTTTCCTGCTAATTAGACAGACAGGCATCAATTTCCTTGATGCGCACTTGATGGGAATGGATCACATTGGTGGGTGCGCTTGCAGCAGTCATGCCATCCTTTGGAGTTGCATTATATCTATAGACCGTATAAATATATACCTATAGACAGTAAAAAAAAAAAAAAGTTTTGATAAGCCGTTCCATATAAGTTAACAAATTTACCGAATTCCCATTACTAACGATTACTTTATTGTCCAATTGTCTACTGTAGACTCTTTAACCCTTATCCTCGAGTGGCCTCTTGGCCTTGATAAGTGGTGATGCCTTTGTAAAAAAAAAAAGACCGCCTATGTGATTGCGCATTGTTTTCTTGCTGTGATCCTCTTCACGCTTCGATGGCACTGCTCTGCTATGCCGTTGCCACTTGGTACATATGCACATCTGTGTCTGAGCTGGATCCTCCACTCGTCTACAAAACGTCTGAACTCCCCACTGCAGAAGGCCGTGTCATTGTCTGTGAGGATCTCTTCAGGCGGCCCCCCTTTCATAAAATATGGACTCCAATTCACAGATTACACTGGAGGAATCCTGTCTTATTAACATAGACATGAATGGTCGGAAGCGCCTCATCTAATTTCTGTTTGGGGAAGAGGTCGACGCTGGCACCTTGTCCTCGACCCCGTTTCCCAAACAATCCTGGGCCATATGACCAGTCTTATTACATCGGTAGCAGCGAACAGTTGTCAGTCGCCGCCGGCAGTTCCTCGCAATGTGGTCCTGGTTATTGCACCTATACCACATGACTTCACCACGCAGGCCGGGCCCCTGGGATGGTCTATCTTCATTTAATGCACGCTGTGCAGCAGCGACTACCGGTTCTCCAATCTCATAAGTATTCTTCATCACGGTCCTGGCCCGGTCTACCAGGTCATTAAGGGACAATGAAGCTATGCTTGAGCTAGGCTGCAGGAGTTGTTTGCTCTGGGTGCATGCCAAGGCCCGCTCAGGCAGTCCATCAAACAACACTGTCAATTTCGTCAGCTCGGGCAAATAAACGTTGACAGTTTCACTGAGATGCAAGGTTCTTGCCTCAAATTGCTCCCAAGCAGTGGCGGGGTCAATAGCAAACGCCTTGTATAATGCCGCCTTGATCCTTTCATAATACTGTTTTTCCTCAGGACTAAGCTGTTGATATACTGCGAAAGCCCTGCCAGACAGATGTAGAGGAACCACATGTTCAATGTTCTTCACACTAGACAACAGGCAATGTAGTTCCACCTTCTCCACCCAGTAAAGTACCAGGGTCGAGCCGTCGAATTCTGGTATTAATTTAAGGTCGAATTTGTCCCCCATTATGCCGAAATAGCTTGGCGTTTAATGGGCTGGTAAACAACAAAACAAAATAAACCAAATACGCAAAAGTCCAGCTAGAATTCGTCACTGACAACTTTCTCTCTCAACTTCCAGCACGTCTCTCCCCACTGTCTCTGCCAACAGACATTTTATTAGAAAACTGACCCCCATTCCATTTGCATACATGTGCAGTGGAAGATGAGATCTCGTGAGATTCTGCGAGACTACACCTTATAAATCCATGGCTGCCATCTTTAATTTCTCTTTCTCTCAGATCCCATCCGAAAGTAAGTTGTATGACCGCACGACACACACACACACACACACACACACACACACACACACACACACACACACACACACACACACACACACACACGGGGGGCGCTTTCCTCTTTGATTATTACATTCAACTCTACATGTTTTTGCACCAACCTAATACATAGTCACCACCATTCTCAGTGTACTTTTGACAGAAATTCAACGACTCATCTCTGTTTCTGACACATTTCTATGACACGGGTTGTTTTCTCAGAGTCTTACACCGTCAATATCTGCAACAGAGATATGAAATTTTCAGTAATGTATGCATAAGTTCAGCCATCATAACAATGCATTTTGCAATCTCCTTTGATCAATTTGGGCGGAATAAAAAAATATAAAGCATTACTTTTGGAACACCCCACGTGTATATATATATATATATATATATATATATAGAGAGAGAGAGAGAGAGAGAGAGAGAGAAAGAGAGAGAGAGAGAGGGGGGGGATTAGACCTGGGTCTAAAGAGCAGAGTTTATTTTAATATATTAGTAAATGTATTAATACTTTTAAAAGAAAGCAGTGCGCATTGTACTGTAGATATATAATAAGCTCAATAGGTATAGATATCCTAGAGCTTCATTAATATTGAGTAAAACGATTCAGAATTGTGAATTAAAAATCAATTTCAAAAGGAAAAAACAAACAAAATCAACTCGATCGTACGATCGTCTCTGAGACAAGATCTAACAGCCTGCTAAAAAAGTTAGACTGATTGAACTGGAAACCAATTTTATAATGCAGCTAAATAAGAAATACCTGCCTTACTCATAACTAAAATGCTTGTTTTATTTTCGTGTCTTTTTATCGCCCCCCCCCGCTATTTTTGTTGATGAGGAGACTTTGTTTAAAGGACAAAACTTTTGTCAAATTATTGTCAATACTTAAATAAAATGAACATCGTTTCCGAAACGATCGTACAATCGAGTTGATTTTGTTTGTTTTTTTCCTTTTGAAACTGATTTTTAATTCACAATTACTCAATATATATATATATATATATATATATATATATATATATATATATATATATATAAATTTATATATATACATATTAATTAATATATATATTTATATATATATTAATTAATTTATATATATATATATATAGATATACATACATATATATATACATATACATATATATATATATATATATATATATATATATATATATATATATATATATATATATATATATATATATAGCAAATAAATGAAAAAGGGCAATATTCCAAATATCAAGATGTTGTCCATCTTACAATTTATTTCTTTAAGTATGTTGACACGCACGATTCTTGACAGCGTCTGTTTCGTAGCGCAAAATCATTCAATTAATTATTATATCAATCAATGAATACATAATTATTAAATGAATGAGTTTGCGCTACGAAACAGGCGCTGTCAAGAATTGTGCGTGTCTACATACTTAAAGAAATAAATTGTAAGATGGACAACATCTTGGAATTCGGAATATAGGCTTTTGTCATTCATTTATCTGTTATATGCTCTGTAATTACATTGAGCTTTGTAAATTAAAGGATTCAAAGGTGAAATACAATTGAAAAATAAACATATTTCCATGCATGTATATATACAGAGAGAGAGAGAGAGAGAGAGAGAGAGAGAGAGAAAGAGAGAGAGGGGTAGGGGGGGGAGAAAGAGAATCACAAGCACAAGAAAGGGATACTTCAACGCTTCTGAAAGGAGTACTTTGTCGGCAGGTTAGTCTTATGGGTCAATGATTGCAAATGCATGAAAACTATTTGTTAATTGTCCGGAACCTGGCGAATGAAGGGAAGGAGTTGGAGGGTGGAAAGAGACCATGTACATAATAATGATGAGATGATTAGTTACTGTATTCGGAGAATAAAATGGGCCAGACTAGCAGGTGTGGAAATAGTTTTCTAGTTATTGTTGTGCTCTTATATGAAATAGGTGAGATCATGGGGTCATGGCTACGAACACGGCATCGCAATGAGATCCTTTTTATTATTACGCTATTAAAACCAACCAGCATTTTCACACGCCATTTGCCAGCACATATTCATTTTTCTCGTTTTTATACTAAGTAGGAATAAATAGACTCGTTATGGTCTCCTCTGCAATCTATTTTATTTTTATTTATTTATTTGTGTATTTTGTAGACTTTGCTTTGGGGGGAGGAGTTGATTGCAAATATTTTTTTCTTTTTATCTTCTTGTTTTTTGTCTTGTGTAAAGATGAGAATTTTGTTTCTTTTTTTTTTTGTTGATTTATTGCAAATATAAATAATTTTGTTCATTTTTTTGTTTTCGTTGATCTTTTTTTTTTAAATATCAAAGTTTCTTTCTTTTTAATTGTTATATTGCAAATATACAAACTTTTATTTTACTTTTTTATGTTTTTTGTTTTAGTTTTTTCTTTTTATTTGCATTTTTTATTTTCTTATTTTATATGTTTACTTTTTTTTCTTATTGCAAATTTTTTCTTTTTTCTTTCTTTTTTCTTGCGTTTTTTCTTTCTTTTTTCTTGCGTTTTTTCTTTCTTTTTTCTTACGTTTTTTCTTTCTTTTTTCTTGCGTTTTTTCTTTCTTTTTTCTTGCGTTTTTTCTTTCTTTTTTCTTGCGTTTTTTCTTTCTTTTTTCTTGCGTTTTTTCTTTCTTTTCAGCTTTTTTTTGCAAATGGACTCGTTATAGTGTCCTCTGCAATCTATTTTATTTATTTATTTATTTGTGTATTTTGTAGTCTTTGCTTTTGGGGGGGATTGCAAATATCTTGTCTTTTTATCCCTTTGCTTTTGTCTTTTGTAAAGGTGAGATCTTTTTTTAAATTTTTTTTGGTTTTATTACAAAGATAAAAATTTTGTCTTTACATTTTTTTTTTGTTTTTTGTTTTCTTCGATATTTTTCTTTTTATAAATATGAAAGTTTCTTTCTTTTTTATTGTTACATTTTTTTAGCTTATTGCAAATATACTCATTCTTATTTTACTTTTTGCAAATATGATAATATTTTTTTTTTCTTGTTTTGGGGGGGAGCGGATTTTGCTAATATAAGAATTTTTGCTTTCTTGTTTTTATGTTTACTTTTTTTTTCTTATTGCAAATATAAGATGTTATATGTTTTACGTTTTTCTTTCGTTCTTTTCTGGCTTTTTTCAAATTTTTTTCCTTTTTATTTTTGGTTTTGAGATTTTTTGATACTTTCTTTTGTCTCTTAGCTTAATGCAAATATAATTTTTTTTTTTCTGTCTTATTTTTGCAAATATAAAAATTCTTAAAATGTTTGTTTTCTTGTTTCTTCTTGTTTCCTTTTTTATTTTGCTTATTTCAAATATATTTTCTCCTCCATTTTTCTTTTCTTTTTTTTGTTGTTTTATTTCCGGCTTATTGCAAACACAATCTCTGGAAACCTTTATTAAGCAATAACATATAATCCATTCCTACCATATTCTCTGTGTTTCCGCCTTCATAAAATTTCATATCTTTTGCTGTGAATCTTGTAGTGAAAACGGACATATATTGCCTCATCAAAGGTTTCAAATCATGTTCCTTATATACATATATATATATATATATATATATATATATATATATATATATATATATATATATATATATATATACTAGCAAAAGTACCCGTCGTTGACTGGGTTCAAAAACAGCCTCCAGAAAATGGACTCTGATTTATGGAAGTATGATAGGTTATGAAAAAGAAGGGTTGTAAAGAGATAGCTTCGAATTTGAGGGTATCAACACCAAAGCAAAATACGATGAAAGTAAAAATAAAATAGATAAACCCCATAATTTATTATACCATACCTGTTCACATTGAAACACTTATCACAATATGCTGTGGATCTATATTAAAAAATCTTGTTAAACTTTGTGACATATTTCCATTCTATGGCGGTCAGGTGCGAACGAACACCCCATAATTTTATTATACCATATTTCTTCAAACAGAAACATAATTATCAAAGTATACTTACGCAGATAGATATGAAAAGTTTTTATTAAAGTTTGTACCTATTTCCATTCTATGGAGGCCAGGTGCGAACGCAGACCCCACAATTTTATTATACCATCCCTATTTAAGCTAAAACATACTCATCAAAGTATTCTTACGTACATCTATATCAAAAACACTTGTAAACGTTTTTTAATTTTTTAATTTTTTATTTCCATACTTTGTGGACCAGGCGCGAACGCAGACCCCACAATTTTAATGAACCACCGTTCTGACAGATCAAACATACCCATTCCTGTGTCTCGATACATCTTCTATCATTATATGTAATCAGTTTTTTGAAATAGTCAACCATATAGGAGCCTATTCGTAACCACACACACACACACACACACACACACACACACACACACACACACACAGACATTCAGCTTTATATTATAGATATGTCAGCCCCTTTAAGAAACTCGTTTCATATCGTTGAGCACTTTCAGTTGAATTAAAAAGTCGGTCAATTTAACTCTTATGCGCAGATCATCATATAACGATTAGATCACTCTGACGTTAAAAAAGCATTTAATTAAATTAATGTTTAAAATTCAACAGCATTTCTTGCGGTTAACGGTAGCCGAATGGATATGGTCCTTGCTAATGAAGCCAGAGATGGCTTCTGTTGCCGGGTTTGAACTTATCGACTGGTGTTAATCGTGATACTCTGCACTGGAGATTCCCGAAAGGATGAAACACTAGTGTCTGTAGGTATTTAATAATTATTATAGTAAATAACTATATATATATATATATATATATATATATATATATATATATATATATATATATATATATATATAGTGGCCCAAAAGTAGGTTTACAGTTATTTAATATTTGAAATTCTTTAACTAGGTTATTTAAAAAAACTTCAAATAATTTAAATATTTATTTGAAATTCGACACCAGAACAGCGGGAAATTCATTATACATGTTAATATAAAAAAAAAAATAATAATCTCTCAGATGCTCAAAATGTCCTCCTTCAACATTGCAACATTCTTCAAATCTCTCCAGGACACTCTGACACACAGTGCAACACAAATTCCGATCTTCATCAATTACTGTGAATGCGACATGAATGTAATCTTTTAAATCATTTATTGTTTTGGGTTTCATCTCATAAACCTTGTTCTTAACAACACCCCCAAAAAAGAGAAATCCATTGGGTTAGGTCAAGTGAACATGGTGGCCATTCCATGCTGCCTCTTCTTCCGAACCAACGCCGTGGAAAAATTTGGTTAAGGTAGTCTTTTACTCTAGACGCATAATGTGCTGGTGCTTCATCCTGCTGAAAGAAATGTTCATCAAAGTTAGGTTTAGTTCTGAGTTGTGGTTCTACAACTTCACGAAGCATGTCCAGGTAGTTCTCCCCATTTACAATCCATAAAAAAAACGGACCCAAGCTGTTTATGTAAATTAGATCTATACTCTGTGGAGTATTTTATATTGCTTGCACATTTTAATTAGCAAGTAACTTCAACCATATAAAAGGTAGTTTAATAACACCCTATATATATATATATATATATATATATATATATATATATATATACATATATATATATATATATATATATATATATATATATATATATGTACAAGAATCGATCTAGGCAAGGCATGAAGCCACTCGAAAGGACTTAAAAAGAATGAAAAATGATAATCGCAAAGACTTGACATGACTCTACCTTGTTAAGATGAAAACAATCAGCTGAAAGAGGGCCCCGCAAGCCCGTCTTTCTTGGAAATAACCTGCTGGAATATTAAGCTGTATTATAATGAGATATCAAAACAGTGAATTGATGAAGACTACTAGATCAACGAATCAAACGAGCCTGAACAAAGGAAGCTGAGAATAAATCTGACAATTTTGAGGAACACATGCTCTGACAGTACTTATAAAACAGACTGAGACTAAAAACATCATGTCTGTGAAACAGAGGTTGCAGAAGTGGGGGAGGAAAGGTGGGGGATCAAATTTCAGATATGCTTCTGAAGCTTTTCAGGAAACCTGAAATCGAACAGAGAAGGACTTGTTCCCTCTAGACGTAGCTACCCCTGACACACTCGACAAGCAGCTAAATCCCACCCATACATAATAGAGATCTCTAGGTATAAGAAAGCCTTCTATTTCAATAGTTTCTTCCCCGGAACTGCTAGACTTTGGAACTTCCTTCCGGGATTCTGCTTTCCCAACTGTACTGACATGCAGAAGTTCAAGTGTAATGTGAACAAACATCTTGCTTTTTGCTACTCATCTCCCTTCATAGTATCCCTTCAACTTATGTCCCCGACAGTATCCCCCTACTTCAAAGTGCCACTGTGTCTTCTTTGGGGTGAAAATGGAATAATAAAAAAAAAAAAAATGACAAAAATGCTCCATACAAGTTTTGGTAGTAGATTAGTAGAGCTGTGAGAAAAGAAAAAGTTTTAAGGATAAAAAGAAGATTTAAAGGGTTTTTGGCTCAGCATCTTCTGTCTTTAACAATATTCAAGTTGTCTCCCCTGAGTCATACTAACCAACGTGAGAATGTAATTCTTACTTCCAGAAACCAAGGATACAATTCCACTTTATTTAAACACAGGAATCCCGGTTGACTTTAGAAGCCATATTTATATCCTCTTTATTCCTTTGATACACTTCTGCCTTCTGTTTTACACCTACTGAGATTAGCAGTTGTACTAAAAGGTGTGGTTGGGTCTACACAAAGCCTTCATTACTATAAACAAATCACACGTGGATTTCCGAACAACTTAGTTGTTGTAGTGTACCTCATACGTATCGTCAAAAGTATCACACACAGACACGTCTGCCTTACAGACGTATTCAACTCGTCAGTCTCCAGCTGGAAGGAGCAAAATGCAGTACCTCCATTCACTTGGACAACTTTCCTGTAAACAGGGGTCGTAAGATCCTTTTTTTAATCAAACTTTTATTCAACGCAAAGACGGCATATTGCCACTGAAACATAAGTAACTACTGTGAATTAGGGGCATCCTAAGTAGGGAGCTGTGAAGCGCTGTGTTTATTCACATTACATTTAAATATCCACATCTTGGCGCAGTCAGGAAAACAAGGTGTAGGGAGGGAATTTCAAAGGTAAGCAATTTGAGGAACCCAACTTACACCATTAATGGTTACTACACTACCACCTTACATTCATTAACCTTTATCCTCGTGTGGCCTTTGGGCCTTGATAAGTAGTGACTCTTTTGTAAAAACAGAATAGAAGTTATTATTGAATGCTTTATGCGAAAACAGGACTCAAATGACAAGCAGGCCGGGCTTCTGGCATTTTGGGACATCTGGAGTGAAGAGGTGGAATGTTGCTGCTTGTCATGTTGATCATTGATATTTACGTTGAGGAAGCACAAGTGGAAGTACTTGTAAAACAAGCACATAAATGCAACATTGCAGTGATGGGACAGAGGCTGGAGCTTGGTAGACACTATATTTATTATTATTTTAGTGCCTCTTTTTTAATTCTGTGCAAGAGTGAGAAGCTAGTGGTTGGTACACCAGCCCAGACATGGTAACAATACTTTATGCATGGGTGAATGGTGGCTTTGCCGAGATACAAGATGTTGGTAAATGTTTTCTAGCGATAAAAGTGAATACTCCATCAATAAATACCACAGTCAGCACATCAGCTATTTATCTGGAAAAATCCATATAGCACGTCACTAAGTAGCTTGATTTGCTAAGGTGGTTGACAAACTTCTTGGTTTATTAAAGATTCAAGAAACTTATTTATAATACTTCGAAGCTCGGTTTGTGCTGTGATACCGAGGGTCGATCTTCAGTATTTTTTAATAACTGAACAAACCAATCAAGTTTTTAAAAAGCAACAAAAATAGGAGCTATTTCAGGTTGTAGTTTCTTGAGTACTCTAACCTGAATGTTGACGGAACCAGTTACCTTGTTGGCATTGAGACAGTTATTCATATGCCGCCAAGAGTTTTTTTTTTTTTTTCACTTTTTGGGGGTAATTCTAGGCATAGGTAGATCTGATTACAAAGGGTAGAACTTACTACAAAGTTCTTTGCGAAAAATCTTGCCGTTCTCAGATGCTGACGAAATCATCTCTGGGCCATCTATAATATAAATCTCACTTGTCTGTTTGTATGTATGTATGTATGTATGTATGTATGTATGTATGCCTAAAACTTTCGACAGAGGCGACTGATTTTCAGTATCAGAGATCAGTATCATTTTGAGGCTCGGTCCTTTGGTTAACAAATATCGAAAATTTGGCTAAAAAAAATTAATTCCTTCACCCTCAACTGAGCACTTCTCTACAGGGAGGGGTAACTTTTTCCCCATATATTTTCAAAAGTCATCCTCTCTTTTCGATTAACCAGCCTTAATTTAAACATACACCACTTCTGGTTTTGCAATGGACGCAACGGCAAAGACGTCACGTTTTTTTTGTTTGTTTTTTTTTCACGTTCTTTTCCTCCTTCACTATACGGGTTTGAGCCTGCCTGCCTACTACCACTTTTTTGGGGGGGCTCACCACACACCTCTAAACAACCGGGCAACGCTGGACACCCAGGCTAATCTATAATATAAATCTCACCTGTCTGTTTAAATGTATGTATGTATGTATGTATGTATGTATGTATGCCTAAAACTTTCGACAGAGGCGACGGATTTTCCAGAGGTCGGTATCCTTTTGAAGCTCGATTCTTCAGATGACAAATATTGAAAAATTGGCTAAAAACATTCATTCCTTCATTCACAACTGGGCGCTTGTCTACAAGGAGGGGTCGTTTTTTTCACCGATATTTTCGAAAGTCATCCCCTCTTTTCGATTGACTAGCCTTAATTCAAACCTTCGCCACTTCCAGCTTGGCGATCGAAGCAACAGCAAAGACGTCACGTTTTTTTCCCCACGTTCTTTACCTCCTTCGCAGTATGGGTCCGAGCCTTCCTGCCTACTACCACTTTTTTATTTTTTGCTCAACACACCCGTCCAAACACCCGGACAACGCCGGGCACCCAGGCTAGTTAATGATAGATTTACATCCAAATTAACAATTTTTTCTCCTCCCATTCATATTTAACAAATTAATTTATTTGAATTAACCAATTAAAAAAAAGACGAGCCATTATGCTGAACAAAGATGGCGGTAGTAAATCAAATCGGCGAGAAATCAATGCAGTCGCGATCTCGAGTGTTGAGTAATTCTTTAGACTAAAGATGGCGGCATTAGATCAGCGAAGAATCAATGCAGTCACGATCAGCAGTGGTTCAGTCGTTCAAGATGGATGTTGACAGCGAACTGACTTCAATCCAAAATTCAATATTTTTATAATGAGGTCGTAGGTTTTTCATTGGTTGATTGTCCTCACAGTAGTTATGAATAATATATAATAGCACTGCTTATTGCATAATTACTTTGAAGAAAGGATAAAATTCAATTATATTCATCAACTTTTCTTGAAGAGTCGTTGAAATCCTCTTGAAAACGCTTGTGAAATTTGCTAAAATTCTGTTTGTTCGATGACGTATGAACTTATATAAATGAGTCTTGCCAAAGTAAACCACTAACTTATTGGTGAAAGTGCAATGTGATTCTTTGTGTGAACTGCTTTGATTCTTACCAAAACGTATAAATTTCATCTTGAATATATAGCCTCTTGATTTCTAAAATGTATCACATGTACGCCATGACCTATTTATAGTAAAGTCAACATTTTGCTTTCTAGATGAAATAAATAACTTTCTGAATTTTTTGTAACAATTTTGCAATGATTTATGGCCGTTTTAAAGGAAGCCTTGCTGTCATAAAACCTACTTGGGTGAAAGCAATAGAAATAGTTGTTTCTTTAGGCAGTAGTGGCTGTGTATTTGGAGGTGTACCACGGCTGGCTGTTTGGTCTCTGCTGAAAGATCTTGAAAAATAACGCTCTCAATACCAACAGTCAACCACTCATTGGACACAATGAAGGACACATTCTTTTTGAAAATTGATTTCAGATATGAAAGAACTTAAGCTGCTTTAATTAGTCTTTGAATATCGATAAACTTTGCAGTGGGAAGGGTCATCAGACGATCATTTTTTAACTTCGTTTTTATTTTAATTGAGACAACTGGGTGATCTGAGGAATACACAGGAGACAAGAGAGTAGATGCGCGCTGTTCAGGGCAAGTGGTCAGGAAAAGATCAAGAAGGCTTGCATAGCATCCAAGAGCATTGGGTATGCATGTGGGCTAGTCAACAATTTGAATAAACTCATATGCAAGGGAAAAGGTGTTATAAAACTATTCTTGTTTAGACTACAAGTTTTTACTCACAGTACCCAGAGCAGTATTTGTATATAAAGTCAAGAAAATTTTATCCCAATAAATAAACAAATAATGGCGTTCTTATCTTTACTCATGAATTTGTGCTTCAGACTTGATATGTCCATTCTTGCCAGACGCAGAGACAAAGATTACCAGAAGACAGCGGATCCTGTTGTTACAGAAAAGAGTGTTTATGATGTCCTGGTGGCTGTTAGTCGATTCAGACTTCTGCATAGAGCTCATAATAATCATGCAGCTTACCTCAGCTTAACTCTTAGAGCAGCAAGATTCAACTGTGAAAAGATGTTATAAAACTTCCTTGTTTAAACTGCAAATTTTTGCCCACAATACTTAGAGCAGTGAAGCCCAGTATGTTCATATAAAGTCAAGGAAATTTTATCTCAGAAAATAAATAAATAAATAAATAAATAATAAATAATAGTGTTGTTATTAAGGCTTTCAAATGTTCGTTATCAACCGCAGTCGGCCGGCTGCGGCCGTCTTCATCTTCGAGGTTCGCGTCACCATTGCGAAATTTCTTGAACCACCATTGTGCCACATGTTCGTTATTGGTTCCTGGGTCAAATGCATCATTGATATCACGAGCTGTCTTGGCAGCTTTTCGGTCTAGTTGGAACTAGAACAAGAAAATCGTACTGATTTGAATTTTGTCCATGCTGTCAAAAAGCCTGCAAAAAAATGAATGAAGAGATTAAGAACGGTAACGAATAACACGATTCGACAGAGCGAAAAACGCTCTTCAAAATGATATATAACATGGCTATACATATTACATAAATTAATTCAGAAATCATATAAAAAAAAGTAACGTATGTGAGAAAACGATATTGTTTTTGCGCCAACCCAATATATTTTCACTTGTGGATTTGTGGTCCATGCCTGATTTATCCATTCATGCCAGACGCAAAGACGATGGATGCTAATGTTTTGGGAAAGGAGTGTGGTTTATGCTACAGTTGTCCTGATTGCTGTTAGTCGATTCAGAATTCTGCGTAGAGCTCATGAAGATCGTGGCTCAGGAATGTCTGTTGATTGCAGCTATTTGTTAAACCTGCAAGATTACAGGTTTTACCCCCCTTACCCACCGTCAGTTGTAGCAGTAAGACTCAGCAGTTGCATACAAAGTCGGGGAAGGTTGTATTCAGAACACAGAAAGGAATGGCACAAAGTCAATGTTGCCACTTTTACTCAATTGATTTATGGCTTCAGACCTTTGCTTGCCACACGCAGAGGCAGAGATGATCAGAGGACGAGAAATCTTGATGTTACGGGAAAAGGATGCCGTTAATGTTGCAGTTGTTCTGTTAGCCGAGTCAGATTTCTGTAAAGATCATGCAACTTAATTCTGACTCTTCGAGCAGCAAGATTCAACTGTTGCATGCAAAGTCAGGAAAGGTTTTTCCCACGACGCAAAAACGAATGTCACAAAAGCAACGTTGTCACTTTCCCTCCATTAATTTGCGGCTTAACGTCTTTGCTTGCCACACGCAGAGGCAGGAACGATCAGAGAAAAACACATTTCCGTGTTCATTCTGCCTAGATTTTCAACAGGTAGCTCTGACACTAATACTATCCCTACTTTCGGGTCAAGATCAAAGTGTAGTATCTGTTCCGGCAGATACTGCAATCTATGACCAGCTATGACTAGCAAAGACCAGATGTGGGGGCAACCCCACATGCCTGACCTTTAACCAGCTCCCATTTCCCACCTCTCGGGAGCTGGTCCCCTTTTTCTCTTCCCCCTTCCCTTCACTCCTCACATTAAAAATCGGCCTTGTGCCTAATTTGCTCGGTGGGGGAGCAAATAAATACCATCTGTTCCGGCAGATACTGCAGCTATGACTAGCTAGGACTAGCTATGACTAGCAAAGACCAGATGTGGGGGCAACCCCACATGCCTGACCTTTAACCAGCTCCCATTTCCCACCTCTCGGGAGCTGGTCCCCTTTTTCCCTTCCCCCTCCCTTCACTCCTCACATTAAAAATTGGCCTTGTGCCTAATTTGCTCGGTGGGGGAGCAAATAAATACCATCTGTTCCGGCAGATACTACAAGCAAAGACCATATGTGGGGTTGCCCCCACATATAAGACCTTGGTCAATGTAGGGGCAACCCTTCATACCAATTGTCACTACCCAGCTCCCCTACTCCCCGGGGAGTTGGTCCCCATTTCCCCCTCACTCCTCACTTTAAAAATCGGCCTTGTGCCTAATTTGCTCAGTGGGGGAGCAAATAAATACCTCAAAGTGTAGTATCTGTTCCGACAGATACTGCAAGCAAAGACCATATGTGGGGGTAACCCCACATATCAAACCTTGGTCAATGTAGGGGCAACCCTTCATACCAATAGTTACTATCCAGCTCCCATTTCCCACCTCTCGGGAGCTGGTCCCCCCTTTCCCTCCCCCCCCCCTCTCTCTCCACATTAAAAATCGGCCTTGTGCCTAATTTGCTCAGTGGGGAAGCAAATAAATCCACAAAGTGTAGTATCTGTTCCGGCAGATACTGCAAGCAAAGACCATATGTCGGGGCAACCCCACATATAAGACCTTGATCAATGTAGGGGCAACCCTTATATACCAATTGTCACTATCCAGCTCCCCTACTCCCCGGGGAGTTGGTCCCCATTTCTCCTTCACTCCTCACTTTAAAAATCGGCCTTGTGCCTAATTTGCTCAGTGGGGGAGCAAATAAATACCTCAAAGTGTAGTATCTGTTCTTCAGATGCTACACTTCATTTTTTTGTTCTCTGTCAGTGGAGGAGAAATCCTTCACGACTGAGACAATTTTAATTTTTGCTCCTTTTCTCCACATTAGAAACGACCGTTGTGTCTAACTCTGCCCTCGTGAGGAGGCAAAATGCATAGGAATACTATGTGAAGGTAAGGTTGAAATTTAGAGAAATGTTGTTACTGTTATGCATTTTCTTCTTCTTGTTGATAGTGATGATGTTGATGTTGCTATTGATGTTGTTGTTATTGATGTTGTTATGTTTGTTAATGTTGTTGATATTGATGGTGATGATATTGATGTTATTGATGGTGTTGTTGTTATTCATGTTGATGTTGATGTTGTTGTTGCTGATGTTGTTCTAGATGTTGTATGGATGCTGTTTTGGTATTGATGCTGTCATTAATGTTGTTGATGTTTTTGTGGATGTTGTTGTTGATGTTGTTGCTGGTGTTATTGTTGAGGTTGTGTTGGTATTGGTATTGATGCTGCAATTAATGTTGTTGTTTTTGATGTTTATGTTTTTGTTAATGCAGTTGTTGATGTTGTTGTCTTTTATGTATTTGCTGTTGTTGTTGCTGCTGCTGTTGTTGCTGTTTTCTTCAATTGAGATCTCGGTAATAAACGCCTGTGTCTCTGGTGCTTATCGCTAAATCACCATTCCCGTTTTATTATGCTTCCTGAAAGTCTCTTTTTACAGAACAGACTCGCAAGATTAAATAAAACGCTTCCTCTGTAATAAGAAGAATTCGGTGGCCAGACGCAATAAATTTATGTGAGATTCTCCAAGAACTCCCAGGCCTCTACTTTGGTATTTCGCTATTTCCATAAATCAAAAAAAAAAAAAAAAAAAAAAAAAAAAAAAAAAAAAAACAAGAAAAGTAAAAAAATAAAATTTTAAACCAGTTTTCTTTAGATGTGTTCTAAAGCGATATGCGCTATAACTTTTGCTCGTTTTTAATGAATGATAAAAACTTTGCATAGTACTATAATATGATTCCTGGATTTAATTAAACTTTAAATTAATAGGTTTCATATATTATTTAATTGGAATTCATTATTGAGATGAGTATTATTTATCAATTTATTTATTGCGGACCATTTTGTGAGATGACAACAACGATGACGATGGCAGTAATTGCTGAGGAATTGTCGGGATTATTTCACCAACAAGAAGAGGGGGGTAAGAAAAGGCAGTAAGGGCTTGCAACGAAATGGTGACGTTGCTTACAAGCAGTCTTTTCTTTCCTTGTAAAGGTAACAATTAACTGGTAACGTTTGCCGAACAACAGTAACGCGGTTATCAGTCTAAGAGACGCCAACCGACTAGCAAGCTAGGTAACTAGCGTCTTAACTAATCACTAACCCGTAGTGAGACAACTCCTTTTATACATACTAACTTTCAGTGGCGAGAATTCCAACGTGATTTCCAACGAGATTAGAATGTCTATTTAACTTAGTAAGAAATAGACACCCAGTTTCTCCGTAATGGCAAAACAGCAGTTCAGTGTCTTTTCTTCCCTCCGACCCACCCCCGGTAAGTCAAATCAATTTCAATTCTTACAGATGCAGTTAGGAGATTCGGAGTTCCTATCCTGTCAGGATTACCACCTGACGAAGGCCACGGGAATAGTTGGCCGAAACATCATGAAACAACAACCAAGAAAGTTGTGGATAATGGTCCGCAATAAATAAATTAATAGGTTTCATGTTTCATGTTGCAAACGAAAAGATATCAAACCAAAAAAAAACAACACAAAAAAAAAACAACAACAAACAAATATCAACCGCATTGCGGAAGGTGGGGCAGTGAGGTAACTATTAAGTAATATATGCTGGGGTAAAGTGCCAACAAGTCTCTTTAGTAATGAATGTCTTATACTTTAATACATCAAACGTCAACTAGTATTTTAGGTTTAGGAGCAACGATGAACCGTATTACTTGACATTTTTGTTACTTCCAAGTCCCAAATAGTTTTTACTGTAAATAAGATATACTTGCACAGTTTTTATTTGCATAGATCTGAAAAAAAAATTCATTCATAAAATCAAGCATTACGGTTCATTTGTGCTCCTAAGCTAGTGCAACACTTTAATTTTCTTATACACTTCTGTATTAATTTTATGGTGATCTACCCTATTCCGTCACTGTATGTGTAAGATTCCGGGGGGAAGTATATTGTCTGTTGCGTGTATATCTCATTACGTGTGTCTCTTTGTTTGTATCTATGTATTAATCGTGATACCTCTAGTGTCTATATATGGCCGTGGTCATAATGTCTTATATATGTGTATAACCAAACGTTGACCTGCAAAGGGAAACTGCATCACAAATAACAAGTCGGGGGCTTCCTTTAACCTATTAATGCTCGGTTTATTCGTCTAAGTCTTGGCCGTTCCACATCTTTCTTTTGTTAGTCAACTTGTCTTTACATCTTTTTTTTTCTACGCATCTTAGCGAAATCTCAACGAGTCTGCTCCATCCAAAATCGGAAACCAGACTGACTTGCATGTGACAGAAAAGATATCTTCCTCTCTTTCTTTCATGCTCTCTCTTTTTCTTTCTTTCTTTCTTTCTTTCTTCCTTTCTTTCTTTCCATGTTCTCTTTCACACGAACCCGAATGATCTATTTCAGGTGCTATCATTCACACCGTCTACAGAGTTTGACGTACGCCAAACCCTTGAACTCTTTTTGTACTAACCAACCTTCACAGCAAAATCACAATTTTCAACATGCCAGGATATATTGCATATCATATGGATGCTTCCTGATTCTATCAATAAAGTAATTATGATCAAGTAGAAGCGGTAAGAGAAAGAAAGTGAAGAAGAAGACTCTGTCAACCCATTACTTTTGTACTTCCTGTTTAAACAATTTATTGTAAATTACTGTTGTGAGCCTGGAAGAGTCACTAAGGAAGACACAGACATGGAAATGAGTTAAAAAAGGTAAAATATATTGAAACAATAAACGGCATATACAAAAGAGTAATCGTCATAGTAAGCACCGCCAAGATGGCAGACTACAAGAGTACACTGTCCACACCGAGAGTAGTAACTCTCGGTTAATTTCTAGTTCGGAAGGGTTCATCTTTAGTGCATGGATGAGTCCACACAACAATTACTTTGCGTTATTTCATCCAGCCGTTTAACTAATTCACAATTGTATTCTCACTATCGCCCATACTTAGGATTGAACCCTGAACTGCAAAAAAACAATGTTATTTAGAACTGATTACCACTTAACACTTTTGTAACATAGCTGCTTACACGTGCTAGCAGCAGCAGCAGCTGTATGATACGTATGCAAATGACCAAGCCGGTGCATGATATGACGTCACAGAGGAGGAAGAGAAGAGAAAGAAAAGCGGGGAGAATAAAACACCACGTAGTGAGAGTACATGCAAGGTTTGCTGGCGTGAGAGAGACATGTGACTACGTGATGGCATGAGAAACTTTTGAAGCACGTGCTCGACACGGCAGTTTTGTCAACTAGATTGCGGACTAAGAGACTTTTAAAACAAGATGCAATGCGTTGTTTTGGAAAATACCATGTATAAATGCCTTTTATTTCAACTGATACAGCAGAATCACGTTGACACACCGGTTCTCGCCAGATCACTGAAGTTAAGCAACATTCAGCCTGGCCAGTACCAGATGGGTGATATTTGGGAAGGCGAAGCGCTGTATGTACCGCAAGGTAAAATACCAGATTGAGAAACTGGTGCAGTCTATCCTTCTCTCGAGGTTAGATGGGACTCTCTTAAGTTGTGCTAGGCACTCCGTCTAGTGATGGCGTCACAATAAAAAAAACCCTTGATAGCCCTGTTGAAGCATCAAGTATTCAGCTACCGACAAGATTCGAATTACACTACAAACTCGTGTAGTGAGTTCAATCTCGGCTATGGCCACGCTGGATGAATGGATGAATTTCAGCTGAAGTCAAATGGATTTCAATTGAGTTGAACTTCTTTCTTTTTTTTTGTTTTTGTTTCTTTGCGACTGCCTCATATACAACGTGTTGGGTCCGAGTGTTAAAATGTAACGACACCGTTAAAGATCAACAACATTACGCTTTTATCTGTTGTGCTACACCTTCTTGCGATATTAAGAATACAATTGCAAATTACTTAAGACTTCTACCTGGTCATGGCTGACAATCTTCTCAACGGCCATTATGATCTTTTTCGAGACCTATTATTCAATCCTGCACTAGAACAAGGTTTGCACGGACATTACCAAAAATTGTTCTCCCTCCTCCCGATTTCGATCGAACTAGAAGAAGGCTGCTTTCTCGATCGTAATATCTAAACTTTGTAATGAACTTTCAGGAGTCATAGTAAATTCGGTTATACTCAGCTAATGTACTTCCTAAATTCCGGCATAGCGCTACATGTATTCTTTTTCATTACGTTTTTCCAATCGTTCTTTTTTTATTATTTAATAATTATTGAAAAGTTGTTCTTTTTATTTTTTGTTTATTTTATTTAATAATTATTGAAAAGTTTTTTTTTAATTTTTTGTTTTTTTTATTTAATAATTATTGAAAAGTTTTTTTATTTTTTTGTTTTTTTTTATTTAATAATTATTGAAAAGTCTTTTGTTTTTTGTTTTTTTTATTTAATAATTATTGAAAAGTTTTTTGTTTTTTTATTTAATAATTATTGACAAGTTTTTTGTTTTGTTATTTAATAAGTATTGAAAAGATTTTTTTCGGTCTTATTTTAATTAAGAATTGTTGAAATTAGTCTTTTATTTTTTAAAGAATAAATTTTTGCGCTCTTAAAAAAAAAAGAATTATGGAAAACATATATTTCTTATAAAATTCCAAATAAAATAAAATCTTTCATTTTTTAAATTTTGTTATTAAAAGTGCAAATAAAGACTAATTGTGTTATTTTTATCTTTTTATAATTTTGTAAATTTGTTATTGTATATTTTTTCAATAATGTCCTTCGTTTCACAATAGAAATACCGAAGAACAATAAAAGTGAAGAAACTGATTTGTCTTGTTACCGCTTACGGTAGCGCGACACTGGAAATTAGGAAGTACGTTAGCTGACTATAACCATATATACGTCAATTTAATTACTTTTTGTTTGTGTTATTTCTTCTGGTCGATTAAGGTAACGGCGATCGTATTAGTGGGCGGGGGTGTTTATTTCTCTCCCACTGTAAGAACTTTGACACCAAGGGTAGAAAAGTTGGATTGAAAAGTCAGCGCCCCAGAGGAGGGGCACTTTGACCTGCAAAAAGCGCTTGGGGGATCCCGTCGGCATTCTCCGTGAGGGCGCCTCAGGCGATTAGCAATAAAATAACCCCTTCACAAAGAGAGAAGGCGAAGCCTAGGAGGGTGGACCTCCTAGAACTGCACAGAACTAAACCCCTACCGCAAAATCAACAGGAACCGGATCATTACAGGAATGATCTAAGCTCTGTTGATTTCGGAGGCCCAGGATAAAGATCCCTAGCCGAGTTAAGGGTTGTTTGGTTCTCTCTTACTGCAAGAAAAAAAAAAAAAAAAACTAAAAAGGCTAAAAGGGAAGGGGGCATCGGTGATCTTCCCTATTTTATCACAGTATGGACTCTTCCTGGTTCTATTCATGGAGCCGTGATGACCAATCAGCTAAAATAAGAAGAAAAGAGTAGCCGAGATACAACAATAATTCTGCACTTTTGTGTTTATATTTAGAATGACACAAATAGAGCACCAAAGTCTTAAGTGCTTTGTGCCTCTAAAAGGAGTGATCCGGCTCTGGCCATGAGATGCGCAAAATAGAACCTGTCTATAGCAATTGACCGCCCATACACAATGAAGTTTCACATTCTTCACAAGATTAGCGTAATATTAAGGATTTTGTTTGCTTAGTTTCATACAACGAGGATCTCCATTATTTTTCTGGAAAATGAAAGTATTTCAAATTTTTCAAAATTACATTTATTTTACGCATTTTTTTGTTTTGTTTTTTTTAGCTATAACAAAGCAAAACAAATAATTAAAAAAAAAAACAGTAACAGAATTTTCGAAAGGGATCGATTAGAGAGACGTACGGGGTTTTCAGTCGAGAAAATGAAGAAGGGACGGAAAATGATGGAGATCTAAGGGGGGGGGACAGAGGAAATATGATCGAACATTTATTTCTGGTTCGAGTCCCAAGGTTTTTTACTAACTCGACCCCACGTTATAATTTGAGGAGAATAGAAAATGGTACTTGGGCGTACTTTCGGCGGCCTAGTAATTCACACTTCCCTTATTTTGTCCCTTAGTTCTCACATTCTATGAGCGATTCTGACAGAAGGAGAAGAATTGCTGTTTTATGTCAGAATTCTAGTCCATCTAATACTTATTGCTAGCAAGTTGTTTAACCTTGAAGTATGATTGTTTTTTTTTTGTTGTTTTTTTGGGGTTTTTTTTTGTCTTTTGTTTAGCTCATTACATCAAGTGGCTTCACGCCTTGCCTGGGAGTGATTTCCATAGAAAAATCATTTTTTTTTTATTCTCACTCAAACAAGGCACATTGCCTTTAAAACGTAAGGTGTGTTATACTATCGACGGACCCCCTTCCACACACACACGTGTTTAGAAGTAAAATAAAAACAAAAACTTTCGGCTAATATAACCTCCAACTTTCTTCAGGTGCATTTTGTTGAACTCATTATCTGCAAGGACCCGTGGCATAGTGAATAGATTACTTGATAAAATTGAGTTGTAAAAGTTACACTCAATCCTCATTGATGGCGACATTTTAAAAATGCAATTGCAAATTACTTAGGTCTTCTACCCAATTATGGCTGACGGAACGAGAACATACTACTCCCTGCGGATTAATTAAAGGGTTCCATTCGAAATTCTATACAGATTCCCGAGTTCGACAGAAAGATTTCCCAGTTCAACTAAGATACACCTGAAGAAGGTTGATGGTTATATCAACTGAAACGTTATAAAAATAATATGAATAATCAATCAATCCTCATCTAAAAAATTTGAAGACGTAAAAAGCAAATAAGTTTATCAGCAGAACAATGGAGAGGAAGTTGTTCACCAACAAACAAACAAAACTAAAATAGGATTAATAATCAAGGTGTGACAGGATCGGTCAAAACGTTAGTTTACGGCAGTCTTGGGTGTGTCAATGAGTTTTGCAACATTTTACGACAGTTTTAAGGACAGTCTTGGGTTTGCGACAGTTGACGACGATTATGAATTGGACACAGTCGAACACAGGTCGTGGCTTGGACCAGATCGAGAGAACTTTAGGAGATCAAGATAAGCTAACATCAACTGAAAAATACCGCATTTGCAGAAGATGTGGATGTGGATGACATGGGTTCAATTGCGTCCAATTCGCAACGATCGTCAACTGTCACAAATCTAAGATTGTCAATAAAACTATCATAAACTATTGTAAAATTCACTGACACAACTTAAACTGCTCGTAAACTCAAAACATATTGACTGATCCTTTTGTTCTTGTTACTGCCACACCTTGATTAACAATCCTATTTAGCCATTTTTTGTGTGTCTGTTTGTGTGTGTGTGTGTGTGTGTGTGTGTGTGTGTGTGTGTATGTGTGTGTGTGTATGTGTGTGTGTGTTGGTGAACCAGATAAGCTGACATGAATTAACGAACACGGCGTTGGAATAAGATGTAGATGGGGGCTTAAGGTTAGGGTTCAGAGGACCGATGGTGTAACACACACATCCAGAATGCAACTAATATTTGCAGAATGTGTCAGAGTTTGTTTTTTTAAATTTTATTTTTTATGCTTGTGAGAGATGACGACATGGCCAGAAAAGAAGATTAAGGAAAAGAAGACTATGAAAACAATGGCGTTTGTTGTTGAGCGGGATAGTACAGGTGGTGGTAAAACAAGAGATACTATAGTAGGGGCTGTTATGTGTCTACTCTATTCCATCATTTTATGGACTTTTCTTGGCTCTATGAATAGAGTCGTTATAAACGATCAGTAGAATTGGGGAAACAGACTTTTTCAACCCATTACTTTTGTATTTTCTGTTCACATAATTTCTTGTAAATTACTTTCTGTTTGTATTATTTAGATTAATTTGACATTTGTTCTCATCGAGTGTTATTTGCACGCCGTTTCAGTCGATGTAACAATCGACCTTCATCAGGTGTAAAAGTCACCATCTTTAGGCAGGAAAAAGGGGAGTAGCTCTGCACTCTAAAGTTTCGAATTTTTGGATCTGGTTGGAAGAAAATTTACACAAATTATAAAGATAATTTAATTATAAGGGAACACTAGGGATATCATTTTGCACTTATTATGATTAAATTTTTAATTAAATCCATCAACCAATTGTATGATCTTAGAAATATATTTACGAAACTAAGCGGTTGCTGTAATCTCGTGTTATCTATTTTTTTAACCAGATGTATTCTTTAAAATCTTCTCATATGTTATCATTATAACTGGGGAAAAGGGGGGACGGAAAGGAAGGAGAAATAAAGGAGAAAAAGAGAAAGGAAGGAAAGAAATCGAAGTTGTTTAATGCGTGAAAAAAAACATAGTAAAGGGGGATAACTCTAAAAAAAAGGAGTGACTATTTCTGTTTTGATCAGGTTGTTTCTTTTGGTCCTTTAAGGTCACAAGAGGTATAAACGTATTTGTTTTTCAAATCTACCCTGATAAAAGCTAATGTGTGGGTTTATTTTATTTACAGTGAAAAATTTTTGCATTATGAAGTAATGAACAAAGTAAACTAATTCGGTTCAATTGTGCTACTAAGCCAAAGCAAAATATTAATGACTTTTTTTACAAAGAAGTCACCACTTACCAAGGCCTGAAGACCACTCGAGGATGAGGGTTAATGAATGTAAGGTAGTAATGTAGTAATTATTAATGGTGTAAATTGGGTAGAATTTGGATTGTTTAATAAGACGGCTCAAAAAGAACTTGTTTACTTTGGACTTGAAATAGTTGGCCTTTTGGACAAGATCAAAGTGTAGCATCTGTTCCGGCAGATACTGCAAGCAAAGACCATATGTGTGGGCAACCTCACATATAAGACCTTGGTCAATGTAGGGGCAACCCTTCATACCAATTGTCACTATCCAACTCCCCTACTCCCCGGGGAGCTGGTCCCCATTTCCCCTTCACTCCTCACATTAAAAATCGGCCTTGTGCCTAATTTGCTCGGTGGGGGAGCAAATAAATACCATCTGTTCCGGCAGATGCTGCAAGCTATGACTAGCAAAGACCAGATGTGGGGGCAACCCTACATGCCTGACCATTAACCAGCTCCCATTTCCCACCTCTCGGGAGCTGGTCCCCTTTTTCCCTTCCCCCTCCCTTCACTCCTCACATTAAAAATCGGCCTTGTGCCTAATTTGCTCGGTGGGGGAGCAAATAAACACCATCTGTTCCGGCAGATACTGCAAGCAAAGACCATATGTGGGGGAAACCTCACATATAAGACCTTGGTCAATGTAGGGGCAACCCTTCATACCAATTGTCACTATCCAGCTCCCCTACTCCCCGGGGAGTTGGTCCCAATTTCCCCTTCACTCCTCACTTTAAAAATCGGCCTTGTGCCTAATTTTCTCAGTGGGGGAGCAAATAAATACCTCAAAGTGTAGTATCTGTTCTTCAGATGCTGTACTTCCATTTTTTCTCTTTCAGTGGAGGAGCAGTCCTTCACGACTGATACAATTTTTTATTTTGGCATCTTTTCTCCACGTTAAAAAACGACCTCGGTGTCTAACTCTGTCCTGTGGGGAAGCATTGTAAATAGGTACATTGGACTTGAATGCTGCCATATCCTAGTCGGTCGGGACTTGCTGCTACTTCACTCCAGCATATGTTACTTAAAATTTAACTCACTGGCTACCTTCCACAACGGCGGAGATATTTGACTTCCTTTCGGTTTGATATCTTCTGGCTTTGCAATACGAAAGCTAATTCCGGAAGGCCCTGAAGACCTCCAAACTATTCGCGGTTTAATGAAACAGCTGCAATGCTATCTTGATGCTGACCTCAGCAGAGAATATACACAGAAAAGGCTTTTGTTTAAGGACACCCACAAAACAGATGTTTCTTCTTCTTCTTCTTCTTCTTCTTCTTCTTCTTCTTCTTCTTCTTCACACTGATAAAAAAAAATATTTCATCTGATTAAAATAAATGCGTACATAAAATATCATACAATCCATCTGTCCCCCAGTGTGTGCCTGTTTTTCTTCCTGTCTGTCTGTTTGTCTGCCTATCTGCTTGTCTGCATCTGTTGTGTAGCGGTGGGTATATATTAGCAGAGGGATTCCGACGTTGCCCTGGATTTAATGCTGATCAACGAATATTTGACACTCCTATATTTTTATTGTCATTGAAATCCGTGAAATCACCCAGGAGGAAGCTTCACACACCTCCCTGCAATAACTTAGTCCAAAATATATGTTATTCTACATTGCACTCTAGAGAACGTACTGTTTGTTTTATAAAATTATTTCATATAAACTTCTTTCAAATTAACGAAAAAAAAAAGCATTAAGAAATTTACCTGCGAGGTTTGAACCTACAGACCATGTCATAGAAAAAAAAACCCGTCTTCAATTCTTATTAAATTCTTTGCAGCTAATGAAAAAACAATTAAAATTTACGTGCAGAGTTTGAACCTACAGACCACGTCATGCAAAAAGAAAACAGAAAAATCACGCTATACCCACAGTAGAATTTTCACAGCCTGTTGTTCTATCATTGTTGCTAAGCGACGACATGGAAACATTGATAGATAAATAAAAATAACCGTTTCGATTATCGATTATCAGCAATTATTGGGGTATTCTGAGACAAAATTAACTAAGATCACTTTCAGACTTATGCATTAAATTTCTGTAAATTGTAAAGAAAATCTGCTCAGCTGCTTCGGAGTCTATAAGGAACGAACTCACACGCACAAAGACAAAGTTGCATTTATATAATTTTAAATTATATATATATATATATATATATATATATAGTCTTGGAAGTTTTTTTTTACCTTTAAAAGTATATAAGAAAAACTTATTTAAATTTTATATTTTTTATGATTCGTTAGAAAACTATTTAGTCAGTAAGTCATTTAACCATCTGCAATCACTGCATCAACTTGCTGTCTCGAATTCACTATAGTACTTATATTAATTTAAGGGATCATCAGTTGTTTACCATAAAACACTGTTTCAGGGATTTAAAAACAAAACAGTATATTAAATCATGGCTTCCCAGCAGTGTTGATCAAACACCACCTCCCTTAATCACAAGAACAAAAAAAAATGTTACAGATATTAGATCTGGGTTCCTACTATATATATATATATATATATATATATATATATATATATATATATATATATATATATATATATATATATATATTGCCAGCAAGTAATTATTGAGACACGTTTAATTGAACGTGACAGGGTTATTCCTTTTTCTGATCTTGTTGGATTGCCAAGCCTCGAACTTGACAGAAAAGAAAAGGAAAAGAAAACAACAACAATTGCTCTTGACGACAATCGGATGCCCGGTAGAAAGCGCTTGAGAAAAAATATGGCCGACCAACAACTTCTGGGCGCTATTCTATATAATATGCCTGTCAATATTAAAAAGACGGCTCGGCAAATAGAAAAGATATCCAAGAAGATTGGAAAAAGGAATAACTCTGTCTTATTTAATCAAACGTGTCTATATATATATATATATATATATATATATATATATATATATATATATATACATATATATATATATATATATATATATGTATGAGTGTCTGAATCCATGTGCCGCCTGGTATAAAAAGTCTTTCTAATGAATATGTGTATACAGAATGTGTATACGTTTTTTTATATACATGTCACAGTCATCTATATGACGTGTGAATGTATGATGTGTTTATTGACGTGTATATATATATATATATATATATATATATATATATATATATATATATATATATATATATATATATTTGATCGTCTATATATGATTATTAAAACGGGACATATGACCATTATAACAGAAAGGGACAATCTCTGTGGTTTTACATCGGTCAACAGAAAACATACCTGGTCCACCTTTGGTCTTGATTTGACGGATCCTAAGAAAAGCTGCAAACGAAAATTTGTATCTCAAAACCTTGGTGGTTTATACAGCTGTTTTACTTCGGATGTCTCCCGCATTGGAAAGCTTTAACACTGGTCTTAGCTTTTTTACTATCGATACTTGGAGCCTTTACTGTCCACCACCATCTTTCTTCCTCTGACTACCGACCACGTCTGCTAACTTTCTGACTCCCAACTTTTGACTAACTTTCAATGTATGTCTTCCAAGTTCTTTCATTATTATTACATCATTAACTCCACGCGACCAAATACATAAATCGAATTATCTATCTTCGTCGCATGTTTTGTTTATGTTCTAAAATTCTTTTCTATTAAAACATCTAAACATGAATAATTTTTTCTGCAAATGAAGATTCATACAACTCGAAGTTTTGGTGATATTTACAGCAGCTTTATTCCGGATGTTTCCTTCATTGGAAAGCTGTAACGCTGACCCTAGATTCTTACTATTGACATTTTACCTTACTCAGAGCCATTGCTCTTAACGACCATCTTTTTCCTTCTAACCACTGATTAGTCTGCTCCCTCTGACTCTTGACTAACTACTACGTGCATTTCCAAGCTCTCTCCTAAGATCCACGTCATCTTAAATGACCTTTAGGTCAGACTATGCCAGGCTACGTCAGACTCTAGAGGTCAGACCTATTTTTAAAATATTGTTTTGTGCTAGTTATGAAAACTAACATTCCTTTCTACTATAACATCTATATATATATATATATATATATATATATATATATATATATATATATATATATATATATATATAAAAGGCAAAATGTGTGTTAGTGTGTGCACATATTTTGTATGTCTGGCAAAGGTTTTTGGAGGGTGGGGGCGATCGGGGAAGGGGGGGGGTCACTCATTCTTAAAACTTTTTATATGCTCCCTAGAATATAATATCTACGATTTACGAAAGGAGGTCATGTCGATCTTTTATTTGAGTGACTTTTACATGCTATTTTCGCGATATTTTTATGCTCCACGTTTGTTTAGCATTTCCGTATATAAGTGAAACTGAAACAACTCTGCTCAGCACCCGTGCCAGAGATGTTCAGAAAACAATGCCAAAACCCGTCATATCAGAAATTACTATTCATTTGAACACTCCCCTTTTTATGAGGAGCTGGTTTTCCGAAACATCTTGAGGAAACAAACAAATAAGCAGAAACTGGCTTGCAGCCAAAGCTAAGAACGTGATTTCATTCCCCTATAGCATCATGTTTAACCTCATTAAATTATACACCTGTCACTTAACATTTTAATCGTTTAATTCCAAGCATTATCACTTCTCTGCCCTCGCAGTGTCGAGGTAAGTTATCAGGCTATCCCTCTCAAGGCTTTGGGTTCGAGCCTACCTTCCTACCAAAACTTTTCTTTTTGTTTCACACCTCTAAACACCCGGGCAACTTTTTGATTGACATCATTAAATATGAACACTTTCCACTTCCTATTGCTTCATTGCGTAGCGGTAAAAGTTCACATTTTCTTTCACTTTCTTTTCTGCCTTCGTGTCATCGGTTCGAGCCTGCCTGCCTGCTAACATTTATGCTTTGTCTGTAACGATTCCCATAATAATGAATATATATGTTGTTTGATTTTTTTTATTTAAAAATTTTTTTTTTAAAAGTTTCATTCTGCAGGCTCAAGCTTCGCGTTAAATGGGGGTCGTTTTGACGTTGTTGTTTCTGGACTTCGAGGAGTTTCTTTAGTGGAGAGGGACCGGGAATTGGTTAAAGATTCTGGATATTTCCATGTAACAAGTAAGATGGTGTAACCCTGGCTAAACCAGTCGGCATTTGTTGGGGTACAGCAGCAGACGTGTTATCAAGATTTTTCTTTCTCCTATGCAACATGGTGGCAATATTAGTAGGACATGCCATTTTGTTGTTGTTCGATGGTGTTTGTTTTTATATAAAGTCCAGGAATGCACTTGGCATGTGCTAGAAGGAATATTTGATTAGTTTACACCATGCGATGTAGGAGAAGAAAAAATCTTGATAAGAGTGAGCCTTCGCCAAAATATATTAATAAACATTCTCTTAAAGTACTCATTCCTCGTGCTAGATGGCCCTCCAAACGTAATTTCACATATGTTTCTATCCAATTTCCAATTCACCAATGTCTCCAAAACGAGAAACTAATCAAATATTCCTTTCAGCACCTATGGCGATTAAGCTACACTGAATATTCGGCATTTCATCCACTCTAGGATTCGTCAGGCTTATGCGCAAATTCTGTGATTGTTTATCGTTTTTATATGGTCCTCTTCTGTTGAGGATTTTAGTTAGCCAATCAGCTTTCTAGTATCCACTGCGCCCCTTCCTATCAGCCAATGGGCATGCATTTTATCGAACAAAGGATCTATTTTAAAACTAGTTTAGTGGTTTAAGGCAGACGTTTTCTTTTTTTTTATATATATATGAATATACATATGTGTACATACTTATATGCACATATATATACATATATATATACATACATATATGTGTGATCGTTTATGTATATTCATGTTTATTTAATTTATTTATTTGTTTATTTTCTATTGTTTTTGTTAGTTTTAAAACTATTTTGTATCGCTATCCTAGAGTCAGTTTTATTTTGTGAACACAGTTATTTGCTATTTCTCTTCTACAGTTTAATAGATTTTGGGGTCCTTAAAGTGCAGGATAGCAAATTTTTCATGAAGGCATAATTTACATGGGTCGTCTAAATGCCTACACGTGAGTTTTGAAGAAATACTTTCTTTCTCATCAGAGGGTAGGAATTAGCAAAATGCAGTATCGGAATTTGCATACAAAAGTATTTGATGAAACTACAAGTCAAGGTCTTACTTGATAACAAAAAAGTGAAGCAGAGGGAATATGGTAAAGAAAAAGGTGATTTCATGTGAATGGATAGTCTGGTGAAAGGTAAAGTATCCAATGACGGTAAAATTCAAAAATGTAAATCCAAGAAAGTTAATTAAATTTCCATTTGCACACGTAAAATCCAAGGAAATCGCGTAATCCAAGGAAATCGCATATGATAGTCCATTTGATTGAGAAGGGGGTATTATTAGAATTAAGTTTTTAATTAAAGTGGTTAGAGAAGTTCCTTGGTTATTATTAGAATTATGGTTGTTAAAAGAAGAAATATGGTTTGATATTCTTTTCTTAATTAATGTTGAAGTAGCGCCGATATATGTATGTACTTTATTAAAAGCTCGGGGTCTGATATTAATATTAATTTGCTGATTTGTATTAGTTAAATAGTTTGAATTTTGTTCATTGTGTTCAACAAAGGGTGGGACAATGATTGTACAAGGACTATTTTGGAGGGGATAATGAGTGTTGTTAGTGTTAGAGTGGCTATTAGGAGAAATATTATTATTATTATTATTATTATTATTATTGCTAGTTGTATGATTGTAGATGGAGGGGCTGCTCGAGTGGTATATTGGATTAGTAACTATATTAGATGGAGGATGGGAATAAGGATAACTTGAAGACAAAATATTAGTGTCTGTTATAGGAGGGTTGCGTGGGAGCTCAGTAATTGTGCATGAATATATAACATCTTTATGGATGCAATCATTATTGAATGGGAAAAGATGTTTGTTATTACAATTAGTTAGTTTTGGGTTTAATTGGGAAAGGGATTTTTTAGGCTGATTTAATTTTTTTGTTATTAGATGTTAAGATTCTTTGTGCTAAATTAGGATTTGTTGAATAAGAAATCCTGTTGAAATTTTGTATGCAAAATTTGATCCCGCATTTTGCTAATTCCTGCCCTCTGATGAGAAGGAAAGTATTTCCTCGAAACTCCACGGATTAAGGGCTATCCACTTTTCAGATTAAATATGTTTTTAACTCTTTTTCAAAGCGTTTTTTAACATGTTTTATTAACTATTTGCTCTTATTATAAGCTCTATCTCCTACTTGGTTTTATCAAGCTTTTACATCTGGTTCAGATAACTTTATAAATATTAATTTTTTTAATATTCATAATATACTTTAGTTTTACCATCTTGGGTCATTTTGGTAAATTTAATTGTAATTTTTATTTTATATATATATATATATATATATATATATATATATATATATATATATATATATATATATATATATATATGAATTTAAAAGACATCTTGAAAAAGAGTTAAAAACGTATTTTATTTTTAAAAGGAAACACAAGATAAGTGGATAGTTCTTAATCCGCGGAGTTTCGAAGAAATACTCTCCTTCTCATCAGAGGGCAGGAATTAGCAAAATGCAGGATCGGATTTTGTATATAAAAGTATTTAATGAAACTACAAGTAAGTCACAGATCTTACTTGGTTAAAAAAGGGTGAGGTAAGGGGAACAGGAGGCAAAAGAAAAATGATAAAAAGATTTCACATGAATGTGAAGGGTAAAAATCCAAAAATGGTAAAATCCAAAACGGTCGAATTTAAAATTTCAATCCAATGGGTAAATTCCAAATAGTCCAAAATAATCCAAAAGGCAGAGTTCCTTGGAAAAAAGTGCAAATGGAATGAATTCCAAATCATTAAAAGAAAAGTGCTGGAGAGAATATTTAAAAACACGTCTGTCAAGGCTGGATGAATCAAAAAAATTATATTATATTATAAGCTCTATTTCTTTTTCGGTTTTATTGAGCTTTTACATCTGGCTGAGTTTATTTTACTTGTAAATATTAATATTTATAATATATTTTAAGTTTACCATTTTGATTACCTTGGTAAACTTATTTTAATTTATATATATATATATATATATATATATATATATATATATATATATATATATATATATATATATATATATATACAGACACCTAACTTTATATATGTAGATATGGCCATACATTTACACTACTTTCTTAAATGTGTTACATACCCTGGAATAGATGGGTAGTTTAGCTAGTATGATAAGGAATAAATAAATAAAATATAAAATATTACTAAGATGCCACACTTCAAGGAGGAACTTAAAGCAGAGGAGAACTGAGCTGTTTATTTATCTTGGCAATAACTTATCAGTTGATTAATGAACGTCTAAGTTTAACACTACTTAGCCTTTTAGAAACAACAAGTACTTGTGACGTATGGCTCACTGGTAGACAAAGGGACCGATGGTTTGCACTTGGACACAAAAGGTGTGGAATTTTTGTCTTTGTCTTTTTCAATTATTGGGTCGCCATTTATCAAGGACAAAAGCCACACGATGTCAATTGTCAATCAGGAATCTAAAATGTGAGAAACATTCAATATTACCTTCGTTCAGTCTCAAAAGACAATGGATAGCACGTGTAATTGTGAGGCAAGGGTTGCGCAATCACAACCACAATTCTCCTGCTTGAGTCCAGTAGCAAGGAGAAGTCCAGCACGATTGGAAACAATGGTGAGATAAGCGGAGAGCACATACAGCACTTGGAATTCGCAAATGGTCACCTGACCTCCATAGAATGGAAATATGTCACAAAGTTTGACAAGGTTTTTTAATATAGATCCACAGAATATTGTGATAAGTGTTTCAGTGTGAACAGGTATGGTATAATAAATTATGGGGTTTATCTATTTTATTTTTACTTTCATCATATTTTGCTTTGGTTTTGATGCCCCCAAATTCGAAGCTATCTCTTTACAACCCTTCCTTTTCATAACCTATCATACTTTCATAAATCAGAGTCCATTTTCTGTAGGCTGTTTTTGAACCCAGTCAACGACGGGTACTTTTGCTAGTATATATATATATATACATATATATATATATATATATATATATATATATATATATATATATATATATATTATTTTCAGAATGTGAGAGATTATATAATTTTTTTTCCCGCAGTCAAACAACGTCGAAGCTCACAAGAGCTATGACAGTCAGCAAACCGGAAGTCCAAGACTCGAGTTTCACCCTCATTTGGGCTCAGCAGTTAGACATATCAAAACTTTGCAGCTAATTCTAACCTTTGCGACCAAGGTTGCCAACCTCCAATATTTCCTCCTGTATACTATGTGATATACAAATATCTGTACGTGATGTTGCCAAGGTAATCAAAAACCTTGATTCCAGTAAAGCAACCGGCCCTGACGGTATTCCAATTATAGTACTCAAAAGACTTCAACCAGAACTTGCGCCCATCCTTACGAAACTGTTTAAACGTTGTCTTAAGGAGAATTGCTTCCCATCACCCTGGAAAATCTCATCAGTATGCCCTGTATTTAAGAATTCAGGTGATCGCTCATCTCCCTCACAGTACAGGCCAATAAGTCTCCTGTGCATCATGAGTAAGTTGCTGGAATCTGTGTTAAATAGAGAAGTAATCAACCATCTCAGCAAAAATAACCTTCTTAGTGGCACTCAATATGGTTTCCGTTCTGCTAGATCTACAGCAAATGTGCTTACAGTTGTATCTCATAGGATTAGTGAATCTCTCGACGGAAGCTACCTTTCTAGGGCAATTGCTCTTGACATATCAATGGCTTTTGATAGAGTATGGCATAAAGGTTTATTTCACAAGATCTCCAGCTACGGTATAGCTGGAAATGTCTTCTCAATTATTAAATCGTTTCTCTCTGATAGGTTCATGAGAGTAGTGGTTGATGGGAAGAAATCAGAAGCTCTTAGTATAATACTAGAGTACCTCAGGGGTCCATCCTGGGCCCAACTCTCTTCCTGATCTACATTAATGATCTTCCAAATAACATCCTTACATCATTCGTAGACATCTATGCTGATGACACTACTATTTATGGTAGCACATCTAAGACCGTAAACGACCAAGTTCTCTCTGATTCTCTCTCCTCTGATCTTGAGCAATTGGTACAATGGGGAAAGAGGTGGCTTGTTACTTTTAATGCATCTAAAACCAAGCTTTTATCTTTACATCATCAACGCTCTGGTCCCCATCTGGCATCAATTGAAATGAATGGCTCTCGTCTTGGGGAGGCCTCATGTTTTGACAAGCTTCTTGGCTTGACCTATACTCCTGATCTTAAATGTAGCACATACATTAAATCCATTGCTAAGGCTGCTGGAAAAATGGTGTGATCCTTCTATAGATCCAGTAGATATCTCACTGCTGATGCCATTCTCTATCTATATAAGAGCCAGGTATATCCAAGGATGGAGTACTGTTGCCACATCTGGTCAGGAGCTTCTAGAAAGGACTTATCCTGCCTTGATAGAGTTCAAAATAGACTTTGTAACCTTGTGGGGAATGTCCTTTTCTCGTCCCTTCAACCTCTTTCTCACAGGAAAGATGTTGCGAGTTTGTCTGTGCTTTATCATCATTTTCAGGGCGAGTGCTCGGCTGAGCTCCGTTCTATTGTCCCCCCTCACCAAACTTTCACAAGAAACACTCGTCTAGCAGAAAACACTATCACTAATTTCCCCCAGTCTTTATCTGTATCTAAACCTAAATGTAGATTCCATGAGCAAAGCTTCTTTCTTAGAACTGCACGCCTATGGAATTGTCTTCTGTTTTTCTGCTTTCCAGCTGACTACAATATGGTTGTCTTTAAGTTTAAGGTAAACAAGTTTTTGATGAGCTGTTCCATATAAGTTGACAAAGTTATCGAATCTCCATTACTAACGGTTTCTATATTGTCCAATTTCTACTGTACACTCTTTAACCCTTATCCTCGAGTTGCCTCTTGGCCTTGATAAGTGGTGAATCCTATGTAAAAAAAAGTCATTTGATTAATAATATACATTAATTATCCAATGAAAAAATAATTTTGATAAGTATCTGTCACTGAACAACAATATCAGGCTGGATATAATATGTAATCGATGAAATAGATTGTAATTAAAATATTTTTGTAAAGAACACAGATTGATAATTTCTGTAGTTGGCTAGTTAAGTAGAATAAAATATTGATTTATCAGATTCAAAGATATCGATGTCTTACTTCGATAATTTACCTGACCTAATTTTATTTTATTTATGTGTATCCGTTTCATTGTATATTTTTTACGTTAGGTTATATGATTTGTCATGTGTGTTTCGATTCTCATTAACTTTTTAAATCGTACACCATACGTGCGCACACACACACACACACACAAAGACACACACACACACACACAAAGGACAAGTAGTTAATAAAACATGTTAAAAAGTATGTAGTTAATAATACAGTTTTAATTTTCAGTTTTAATTTTCTTTCTCTTATAATAACCTATTTTTTATTCGGTTGGGATTGAATTTTCTATATATAAATACTGTTATTTATATTAGTTTGAAGTTTACTATTGCGTATATCAGGTAAGCACTGTGTCCCTTTCATTTCACTATATATATATATATATATATATATATATATATATATATATATATATATATATATATATATATATATATATGCATATATATATATATATATATATACAATAGAAAATATATTGGTGACACAAAAATATATACTGTTCTTTAGAGATTTATTAATCAATTCGTAGGTGTTATGAATGTTCTTTATGTCAGGCATTTCGAAGCCTAAAGCTTCTCATCAGAAGAGGAAGGGGAGGTGCTAGGTAACAAGATAGAGATGCGACATCTAGCGATAGGTATATTAGAGAATCTTGTATAAGATGCATACTATGGATGGAGAGGGTGTGCTGTCTAGGGTATTATCTAGGGAAGTATTAGATAATTATTGTATTTTAGCTATGTTAGAAGGAGAATTTTAGTAGTGTTTAGCTATAACGGATACAACAGGCTTTAGCATGTTAAGTGAGCATATATTATGTGTGCTAGAGGCATTAACCCTGTGCGGACTTTCTTTTTGGCGCCACTGTATGTCACTCTTTATAGTAAGTGAAAAAATATTCGAAAAGGGAGAAGAGAAGAAGGTATACCGTTGATATAGGTTTTATTAACTAACAAAGAATGCACGTGATGTGGTTCTCGTACGGTGTTATAATGAATTGAATGAGTTCTTACGGCCAAGGGGGATAACCTATGGTATTTTATTACCGCTAGGGAGTCTTTGGCAGCAATAATGCTAGTGGGGCGGGGGAAGGGACAAGGGTAATTTAAAATTAAATAGCATATTAAGTGAGCGTATATTATGTGCGCTAGAGGCATTAACCCTGTGCGGGTGGAACCAGTTTCCTCCAGAGGAGGGAGTTTCAGAGGAATATTAAATTTACAAGTGGTGCCCATTCGTATGTATATTCCGGTCGGGGTAGATGACGACGTTAAGTTTTTTGCACTTCTTGCAGGGAAGTATAGGTAGTTTTATGCGTGAATGCATAAAACCCCTAACTAAAGATTAATCAATACAAAAGGCTTAGAATAATCAGGCAAACCCCCCCCCCTTTTCACAATAAAACAACGAAAAGAGTTATTTCGGATTAAGAAGGATTTTGTCCGAGGCGAAAGAAAAGAAAAAGGAACAGAAAGTTCTAGGGTGTTCTACCGTCTGGAAACACAAAACTGGAAATGTCCCCAGGATGTCCAGTGGAAGTATGGTGGTTACCATACGTATAACTTTTGTAGGGTAGGTCACCATTTCGGCCGTCCCCTGTCTTGGGGGGGGGGTCATCGAAATTAATAAGAAGACGGGAGTGGTGGAACGGTCTGGAGATAACAAAGAAACAAGGCATTTCAAAAACGAAACAGTTTTTATATACGTTTCAGCATCCAAGGTTACAATAAGCTTGTGAGTTGGATCCGGTCATAGAAAGTTAGGGATTGTTTATTTTGTGTAATGACTCGGGAACAACTCGTCTCTCCGTCTTGGTTTTAGCCGTTTTCCACCTCGAATATTTTATAGCTTCCCTTCTTTTCCCCCCAGAACTGTCCTCCGTTATGATTGGTCAAAACCTCTGGTCGCATAGAGAGAAAGGAAGAAAAGAAAGAAGGAAAAGGGAAGGATAGAGAGAAAGAGACGTAGCGAGAGTATACTGTAATGGTAGTAGTAGTAGTAGTAGTAGTAGTCTTCACTGCAGAAGTCTTCAGTGGGGTAGTCGCAGCTTGAGGGCGGGGGTAGTGGACAGAGGACGAGAGAAGAGAGGTCCGTGTTCTTTCGTGGTCGGGGCTTCTCGGTAGCTGCTGGATCGTTTCAGACAAGAGTAAATAGTCCGTTAAGGGGCACATATGATTAATGCGCCCTGGTAACTGACTGGTCAGTGTGTGGCCGAATTAGTCAGCAAGGGGGCATTAATCCACGAGAAAATAGTCTGTTATGGTAACTGCTACAGAAATGTCGATGTCCTACATACAGCACCCGGTGTTCTCAAGTGGTAACCACCTTGTACTGACTATGCTCAACGTTGCTTAACTTCGATGACCTAATGAGAACCGATATGTCAACGTGATTATCCTGAGTCTATCTTGCTACTAATACGAAAGAAAGACAAAAAAAAAATCAACTTAGTTTGATTTAAATACAGATGTGTTATTTTTTTCTTATTTACAACCCCACCCTTCTGCAGCCCTCCCATTCCGCCCAAATGAAAATTAAAAGAAATAAAGTATTTTTTTAAAAAAGTCGAATAAAAGTTTGAGAAAAAAAAAAATTGTTAAATAGAAACGGAGAAAATGGAGAATCGAATTTAGAACTCTGCGCACCTGCAAAAAGATATGTTTATTCCCAAACTTTCATATATTTATAACGTTTTTATTTTATGTATGTATATGTGTGTGTGTGTGTGTGTGTGTGTGTGTGTGTGTGTGTGTGTGTGTGTGTGTGTGTGTTTTAGATACACAATTTTAATTAGGCATCGAAAGTCTCGGCAGACTAAAGGCAATTAAATGCTGTTTTCAACAAAACATGTTCGCTGCATTTTTTTACATAAGTTTTTTATTGTATGTTTTCATAGTTGAAACGGGATTATTGATAAAATCAGATAAAATCTATCTTTTGCATATAAAGTTAATCGAATTATTTAGACTATTGTTCTCATCAACCATTTGATCGATGTAATCTCCGGCCTTCTTCAGATGCGTCTTGTCGAACTCAGGAGGTAACGTACTACACCCGTTTACACACGTAGAACCAACATGTTGTAGCAGAGTACGTCGCAAAAGAAACATAGGATAAGTAATAACCCGACTCATTTTTTTCTTTTTTGACAGCGACATATATTTCCTCCTTCTCCCGCCACGCATGACTTCTCGTTACGGCTGTGACGTCAACCACGTCTGTAATGTGATCCACTCTAACTCCTTTTCTCTAATGTGATCCTCTTCTCTAACGTGATCCTCTTCTCTAACGTTATCCTCTTCTCTAACGTGATCCTCTGTTTGTGCACACACTCTTTGTTTAGTCTTTTTTCTTAGCATACGGCTCGGCATTTGCATATGTGCGTCAGCGCTCTGTTACAGGGAATCAGTATGTCGAATTCGATCGTTTTTTGGATATCCATGTTCACCTCAAACACGCCACATGCCACTTCGACTATTTGGGACCATGTATAGAGGAGATGAGTGAGATGTCGGCTTACATTATATTTAAACTTCTGCATGTCAGTACAGTTAGGGAAACAAGTAAAAGGAAGGGAATTCCAAAGTCTAGCCGTATCAGGGAAGAAGTTATTGGAGTAGAAAGCTTTCCGGCATCTACAGTGAAGGGGTGGGATTTTGCTGTAAGCCAAGTTTGTTGGTGGTTTGTACGTAAGTTGTTTTATATTTACATTTATTGTGGTTGCGAGTTGTTGGTTCTGAGATGACACGGCGTTTCCTTCTCCATATCCATATACGTTCATTTAACCAGTCCACGTGCGCAGATCATGATGTTAAAATCACATGATCACTCTCGGCCTTCTTGAATAACATTTACGATTTATTTAAATGTTAATTTCAATCATATTTCTCACTGTGATTAACGTTGGTCAATATCTAGTTTACATTCCCTAGTCGTAGAGAGGGTGTTACGAATATAGACTCTAAGTCCGTGCATGTGTTTGTCAAAGTCCTTATGACAAAGTTGAAGATAACCAGACATGTAAAAGGAGTGCAAATTAGTTTCGTTTAGTGCTAAGGTATCCAAGGAGTTTGCTAGTAGAAATGATGCTGCATCATCTAAGTTAGTTCTAAGTCAACGGATATTTGTAAATGCGAGCCTCAAGGGAATTGTTGTTCAAGTTTGCATCTGGTTTGATCGTTATTTTGGATTGAGCTGTCATTTCATTTTATTTCATAGTTTCAGTTTAGAGTGAGAGGTTCTAGACAAAGTGAATGTGCATAGGTACCATCATGCAACACAAGTAAACCATCAGCCAACTCCTCATCCGCAGGAATGTGACCTCAGGAATGCCCTCCAGAGATGAGTGCAGGGTTCCTTTCCATGCACGACATGACACTACAACCACCCCTATATTACACAACTGATGATAGAGCAGCCGCTCTAAGTGCTATCAAAGAGTTAGGGCTCCTGTACTGTCAGTTGGAAACAGCAGCCAGACAAACAGTCAAACTGGTACCCTCAAACCTGTCAGACAAGAATGGCCCAGTCCAATCATGTTAGCATACATGGTAAACAAGCATCCAGAAATGTTCAGTTTAAGGGAAAAGGAATGAGGCGGATGCGGGGGGACAACATTCATTGCCCTAGTCAGGAAACAAGGCTAAGCACTAACGAGTCTCTATGATTGCACTTCTGCTCCTGGCTAATAGGCAAAGGAGTATGGAAGCCAGGTGATAGGTAGAGCCTATCTACTCCTTTAGCAGTTTAGGCTTGCAAATTGGTGATTTAATCGAGTCACCAGCACTAGGGGGTTATCGACTAAGACTGAGGAAGGCTTCCTCCTCCGTTTGGTGTCAAGATGTATGAGATTGTGGCACAGGTTTAACATCAGAGTTTTCCTTCTCCTAGATGGATGACCTCACCATATTTATGGGTCCATCAGCACCAAAAGGGTTAGCTCTCTACCCGATTTCAATGTCAGGTATTTCTATACCCCGACTAATCGAGTTAGTATCAAAGATAATTAGTATCTGCTGTGAAGTTACACTCCTCAAAATAGGATTAAGATTGGAAGAAGGTGGTGGAAAGGGTTTTGTAAATAAAGTTCTGCCGTCTTCTAAATGAATTATCTATCTGTCTGTCTGTCTGTCTCTCTGTCTGTCTGTTTCCCTCTCTCTCTCTCTCTCTCTCTCTCTCTCTCTCTCTCTCTCTCTCTCTCTCTCTCTCTCTCTCTCTCTCAGGTCCATTTTTATCATTCCGTCCAATGTTTTCTTTGACCATTGATCTTTTGAACTGGACCTGCTACTTCAACTGTTTTACATCTACTGATTTAAGAACTCTCATCTATTTTCTCAATGTGACCAATCCATCGTATACTATATTATATACCGTATTATACTGTCATGATCTAATCTTCCTCTAAAGTCAGCAAGAAAAGGATATGACGGTGCTTCACTGGTTAATGACACAGCCTGGCAACCTGAGCGTGCTATCCAGTCCATTCCACAGAAACACTTTCATTTAGGAAAAGCTGGCAACCTTCATGTGGTCATTCCTGTAAGTACCCGATATCCTTCTAGAAAGGATTCTAACTAGAAATATATCGAGGAAACCAATGTCGACAATAACCGTCTGCTTTATATGATATGAATGAATGAGCAAAGAAGAGAAACAAACAGATAGACGTCACTATCCACTGAGCAATTGCTTACATATTGTTTGGTTGGAAGATTGTGTGGATATGCCCCACGAGTCCATAAACATATGATCATGAAAACTATCTTCAGCTGTTGGCAGTTCCCTGGAGTTTTATTTTAGAAAATATAGATGCCTTTAGTTGTGAATAAAGACTCCTCTATAAATATACATGTTGCAATATTTTCGATTCATAATGGCGTATGATCCCACACAGTCGGGCGATTCTATTTATAAACAATGCTGCTAGGAACTGACGAATCGAATTAATTCACGTTCTGCTACCAACCAATCGGAAAAAGAATTGCTCCATAAATATTAAACCTTTTCTGTAGCAATTTTGCATGTTTTTCTGTCACGACACGGTAAGAATAGTTTGCTCTGTGGAACTGTCTACTGCAAACCAGTCACCTCTCAAGACTTGTTTAGAATTAGAACAACGAACCATCGGAAACTGTTCTGAAACTAAACATGGCTTATACTTCTAGAGGTTATGGGCCCAGCGTGCATCTTTATTTCGAATTGTGGCAAGTTAAATTTCTAGGATATCTACAAATCCAAAAGCTACACAAAGTACTTCAAACACAACCTGGAAACAGAAACGACCCGACTTCATTGAAAAGTACACAACTGTCTTTGCGGAATTAATACAGTGTTTAGATGACCAAAGTCTATCACTGATAATGAGATAAGCCCTGGGCTATGGCTGCAAAGCATTGAACATATTGAGAGAGCATTATTTATCGAAAGAAAACCCCAAAATTATTTCTTTATGCACTGAACTGACCTCTCTAAAACGAATGGAAGCCGAAACGACTGCAAATTCTTTAAAAATGTCCGGTGAAGTTATAAGGGACAGTCTGTTAATTTCCATGGTCCTTAAGGGATTACCGAGTGATTTCAAGCCATTTACCACCGTGATAACCCAGAAAGAAACCCCCATGACTTTTAACCAATTCAAGGAAGCAATCAGAAGTTACGAAGAAACTGAAAAAATGATCACAGAAAAAAACGAATTCACAAATATAATGAAATTTAAAAAGACACACATAAAAACACCAAAATTAAATTATACCCATGCCAGGAATAAAAACCGCAACTTTGCCAAAAACAATTTTTCTCCTAAGAAAAGTACAAAAATTATTTGCTATAATTGTGGACGACCTAATCACAAGAGTTTCCAATGTAGATACAGGACTCAAAATGTGGAGCGCTCTGCTAGCGAACATACATTTTTATTTTCGTGTACGTTCAATGCTTCAACAAACAATAATAATTTTCTTGTCGTGGGGCCACGGCAAAAAGGAATCTGATTTTATCAATTTTGACCCCTGTTTATAAACCCAACACAAAGACGATAAACAACTGATTTTGGTTTTGTGGGTCGGTGATATTTTAATCGCATCAAATTGTGACATAATGTTGACTGATGTTAAGAACAAATTAAGTAAAAGATTCAAAATGACCGATCTTGGCAAAATATCCTGGTTTTTGGGGAAAGAATTTACTCAAAGTAAAGGACTTATTACGATGAATCAATCGAGATACATTGACAAAATAATATTAAAATTTGGAATGGGAGAGTGCAAGAAATGCTCTGCACCGGTCGAAAATGATATTAATAAAACTATACACACAGAATCTGAAATAATAAATGATAAGCAATACCGCGAAATTATAGCTAGTCTTGTATATTTAATGACTGCAACCAGACCCGACATATGCTATACAGTAACAAAACTGTCACAAAAATTATCACGACCGACAATGAAGGATTTAAACAGAGCTAAACAAGTCCTGCGTTATTTAAAAGGAACTAAAGAACAGAAGTTAGTATTTAGAAAATCAAGAAATCCCCTAAAGTTAGAAGGTTTTTCGGATTCAGACTGGGGAAATGACTAAGATCGAAAAAGTATATCTGGATATTGTTTCAGACTCTCAGAAAATGGGCCTATTATTTCATGGAAATCTAAAAAGCAACAGATTGTATCTCTCTCTATGTGTGTGAAGCAGAATTTATCGCGATCACACACGATCAGGAAGCACTCTACCTTAAAAATATCCTAAAGACTATTTTAGAGCCAGAATTAACTAAAAGCCCGTAGCAATTAATTGTGATAATCAAGCCAGTATAGTTTTAGCACACAACACGATAATCAACCAAAGATCTAAGCATATAGATATAAAATACCATTTCATAAAAAATGAGGTGAAAAAGGAATCCATTATTTTGAATTACATATCATCAGAACAAAATATCGGTGATGTATTCACGAAACCCGCAACAAGAATAAAGTTAAAGCGTTTTTTCTCAAAACTTGTTGGGGAATTCGACTTAATAATTTTTTTTTCATGACTCTGTATGTATATAAATTTCTATATATCAAAAAAATAAAATTAGTCCTGGACAAGACGTTAAACTGTATCCATTTTATTTGTATTAATACTTTAACCTACTAAGCGTAACTAATACTTTTCCTGAAATAAAACAAAAAAAAACTTTTTTAAAAAAAGAAAAAGTCACTTTTTTAAAAACCTCTTCTTTGTAATTTTACTTTTCGACAGAATACTTTTTGCATGCTTATTTTAAGGCGCACAGAAATTACAATTTATTTTTTTTAATTTTTTTGTGCACATTAGTTTTATTTCTTATTTTTCAAAAATGTCCTATTTTTGTGCATTTTTTAATTAACAAAAAACCAAAAAACAAACAAACAAAACAAACAAAATCTCTTCAAACGGGTACATATTGCATGCATGTTTATTTTTATGTATATTTATTTATATGTATGCGTTTTTTCTTTTCTTTTTTTACAAAACTGCATAATCAAATTTAAGAAATGGCTTCTTTTTCACATACCCACCCCTTTTTAAGGTTAAAATAACTTCCCTTTCTCTTATTTCTCTTCTCTGTACACATATATCTGTTTTTGACATTTGAACACAATTAAAAATGGCGTCCTTTTACATGCTAAAATTTTAAGATTCAAATGATTTCTAATTTTTGTTATGTATAATTGAATATAAAGATATATATATATTTATTTTTGAGCAGAACAAACACAAGGGACTTCCCCATTATAAAAAAATAGGGGGGATGTTGCAATATTTTCGATTCATAATGGGGTAGATATTTATTTGCTGCCCACCTCAGCAAAATGTGGCACAAGGCCGGAAAGTGGGAACCCCGCAGGCTCCCCTAAAGGAGGGGCACTCCTGCAATTTTAAAAATTGCCTGAGTAACCCCGTCGGCATTCCCCGGTCGGGGCGCCTCAGGCAGCAAGCAATAAACTTGCCCCACCGGAAAGCCCAGTGGCAAGGCCTGGGAGGGTGGACCTCCTAGGTATTACCCAGGCGGTGTACCTCAGTCCAACAGGTGCTGGGCCGGTTCCCGGCCCCTCACCTGTTGGGCTGAGTGTCAAGTGACGAATCCTTGACATGTACTAACATGTCTCCATGCAGCCGAAGCCGCTAGGAGACAATGGGGTATGATCCCACGCAGTCGGGCGATTCTATTTATAAACAATGCTGCTAGGAACTGACGAATCGAATTAATTCACGTTCTGCTACCAACCAATCAGAAACCAGAATTGCTCCATAAATATTAAACCTTTTCTGTAGCAATTTCGCATGTTTTTTCCGTCACGACATGGTAAGAATAGTTTGCTCTGTGGAACTGTCTACTGCAAACCAGTCACCTCTCAAGACTTGTTTAGAACAACGAACCATCAGAAACTGTTCTGAAACTAAACATGGCTTACACTTCTAGAATACAGTTAGTATTTTTAGAGATAAGGAGGGCCCTAGATTTGCATTATGGAAAATCGGTCCATTAAATCAGACAAGATGGTAAACTTTGTCCATCAGGATCATGTGTCCATGGACCCGTAGAGCATCCCCAAAGAATTTGTTAATCAAATTTGATAAATTTTATTGTTGATATTTATGCTACAAGCATTTCAGCCCGGTGTTGCCCGGGTGTTTGGAGGTGTATGTTGAGCAAAAAATATTTAAAAAAAAAAAAGCGGTAAAATTTTTTTAACTTTGACCCCTATTATGATCCCTTAACATTTATTGTTTTGGACTCAAATCAAGTTATTAAGTTAGATCCATGTCCAAGGAACCCCTTAACGAAAACCAATTACAAAGATTTTCCCAAATCTCAGTACATTGTATATCAAGTTTCGAGTCTGTAGACTGAAAATTGACAGAGTTATTTTGTAGGGAAATGTACACAGACAGACAGACAGACACACACACACACTTTAACTTTTATAGATATACTAGCATTTCAGCCCGGCGTTGCCCGGGTGTTTGGAGGTGTATGTTGAGCAAAAAAAATAAAAAGCGGTCAATTTTTTTAACTTTGACCCCTATTATGACCCCTTTACATTTATTGTTTTGGGCTCAAATCAAGTTAAGTTAGACCCATGTCCAAGGAATCTATATCTAAAATTTCAAGTGTTTAGGCCCAAAATTGTCGGAGGAGTTTGGTAGAGTTCTCAAAGGTCAAATCGTTGAACTTTGACCCCTTAATCGCCAAATTTCTGGCCAAAAACATTTCACTTTTATATATATATAGATATAGATTTGCTAGTCTGATATAAACAAAAAGTAACAAGCTATTTATAAGATGATTGACAGAATTGACAGAAAATTAACAGAAAAGCAACCTATTGAGATTAAAAACGTTTTGTTTTCAATAGTGAAATGTGAATAAACTGGAAGTGAGAGAAGTAGGTCTAAAAATAATTTTGGACACTATGCAAAATAATTTTTTTTTTTTTAACACAAGAATCACCACTTACCAAGGCCCGGAGGCCACTCGAGGATAAGTGTTAATGGGTATACATTAGTCAATGGGATTACAGTGTAGTAAGCATAAGTAGTGGGAATTTTGTAAATTGGATTACCTAGGGGGACGGTTCATCAAAAACTTGTTTATGTTGGACTTGAAGATTGTAGTCAGCTGGAAAGCAGGCAAACGGAAGAGAGTTCCACAGGCGAGCAGTTCTAAGAAAGAAACCCTGTTCATGGAATCTACATTTACGTTTAGGCACAGATAAAGAGTGTGGGAAATTATTGATAGTGGTTTTGGCTAGACGAGTGTTTTTGTAAAAATTTGGCGAGGGGGGGCATAGATTGAAGCTCAGCTGAGTACTTGCTATGAAAGTAACGATAAAGCAGAGACAAGCTCGCAATGTCTTTTCTTTGGGAAAGAGGTTGCAGGGAAGAGAAAAGGGCGTCCCCCACTAAGCTACGAAGTCTATTTTGAACTTTGTCAAGGCAGAATAAGCTGCTTCTAGCAGCTCCCGCCCAGATGTGGCAACAGTACTCCATCTTTGGACGTACTTGGCTTTTATATAGATAGAGAATTACATCAGGAGTGAGATATCTACTGGAGCGGTAGAAGGATCCCACCATTTTTCCAGCGACCTTGGCAACGGATTTGATATACGTGTTCCATTTCAGATCAAGAGTAAAGGTCAAGCCCAGAAGCTTATCAAAACATGAAGCCTTCCTAAGATGAGAGCCATTCATTTCAACCGATGCCAGATTGGCATCAGAGCATAGACAGTGACGAGATAGAAGCTTGGCTTTAGATACATTAAAAGTAACCAGCCACCTCTTTCCCCATTGCACCACAAGATAGAGAATCAGAACTTGGTCGTTTACGGTCTTTGAAGTGCTACCATAGATTGTAGTGTCGTCAGCATAAATGTCTACGAATGATGTAAGGATGTGATTTGGAAGATCATTAATGTAGGATCAGGAAGAGAGTTGGGCCCAGGATGGACCTCTGAGGGACTCCAGCATTAATACTAAAAGCTTCTGATTTCTGCCCATCAGCCACTACTCTTATGAATCTATCAGAGAGAAATGATTTAATAATTGAGAAGACATACCATAGCTGGAGATCTTCTGAAGTAGATTTTATGCCATACCTTATCAAAGGCCTTTGATATGTTAAGAGCAATTGCTTTAGAGAGGAAGCCTCCATCGAGAGATTCGCTAATCCTATGAGATATAACTGGAAGCACGTCTGCTGTAGATCTAGCAGAACGGAAACCATATTGAGTGCCACTTAGAAGGTTACTTTTGCTGAGATGGTTGATTACTTCTCTATTTAACACAGATTCCAGCAGCTTACTCATGACGCACAGGAGACTTATTGGTCTGTAGTGAGAGGGAGATGAGCGATCACCTGAATTCTTAAATACAGGGCATACTGATGAGATTTTCCAGGGTGATAGGAAGCAATTCTCCTTAAGACAACGTTTAAAGAGTTTGGTAAGCATGGGCGCTAGTTCTAGTTGAAGTTTTTTGAGTACTATAATTAGAATACCGTCAGGGCCAATTGCTTTACTGGAATCAAGGTTTTTGATTAGCTTGGCAATATCATGTACAAATATTTGTATGTCACATAGTGTGTTTTCTGATACAAAAAGAAATACTGGGGGGTGGCGGATTTGGTCATAAAGGGTAGAATTAGCTGCAAAGAACTTGGCAAAGAGTTTGGTTTTGTCTGATGCTGACGAGATTACTTTAGGTCCATTGATGATAGTTGGGATAGAGCACGCACTTCCGTCCAGGATTCTGTTTGCTATTTGCCAAAACTGATGGGACCCTAGCCGCTGCTCAGCTACTTTGGACTTGATGGACTGAGCATACAACTCTCTCGCATTCTTTATTACCTTTTACAGAGGTTGCTGGTGGACATGAAATCTCTGGTTGAATTGAAACATTTTAAAGATTTCGTCTAATTTTACCAAAGCAGTACAGATTGCATTGAAAAATTAAACTCAAATTATTTTTCTTATTTTTTTCAGGAGATAAAAATCAGCCAAGAAAAGACTTTAAAAATCCTGATGATCAACTTTAAAGCTTTACACTCAACAAAGTTAATTGATTTGTCAGTAAATGGAGTTAATAGACATTCCTAACAATGAATTACAGAATTCATTGTTAACTAGTGAAAAGCTTGACTTGCCAGATTTTCCTTCACATTCTCAAGGTGTGGAATGAGGAGTCAAGTTAATAACGGAGGTTTCTCAATCTGCGTATGGCTTTGAAGCAAGTCACCAACATATAGTAGTAAAACCTTTCTGCAAAGAATTGTCATTTTCATACAAGGGTTTATATTAGTGTCAGGACGATTAATCGGAATCGGAATCAGGAATCGGAATATTCGAGAGTATCGGAATCAATATCAGAATCGGAAAAAATTGTAATGAGTTTCCAATGCCAAAACGATTCTTTTAATTGTCTTTTTTATTTGATTTTGTTTAAAGCTAAATCTTCCATTGCTGATAATAATGTATTAAATAATAAATATTTATTGATTTCAGTAATAATGATTAAATAATAAATATTTATTGATTTTAAAATCGATAGATCGTCCCCCACAAGTATATTTTTACGTTTAGGAAAACATTTGCACATTTAACATGTGTGTTTGTACGTTAATCATAGAAAAAATACAACTCTATAGTTAAATATTTAGAGATTTATAAAGAATAGAAATTGGAATCGGTAATTGTATCGGAATTGGGATAAATATTGGAATCGTCCAATCACTCGCTCCGATATGGAACGATTTGACTTCATAGATTAAATATTATTAAATTGTAATTTGTTTTTCCAGACTTTTTTGTTTGTTGTATTTTTATTCATAACAGGGAAAAAAAATGTCGATATATTCAACTATTACTGCTTGCATTCCAATATCGACACAGTTAATGGAGCATAGGGTGGAGGTTCAATTTTCAATTTGAAGTTTTGTTATTTCTTTATTTTATATTCATAAGATAAAATATGGTTTCCTCATTTAAATACTAAAATTGGTTTTCACATCAATAATTAGGCCAAATTTAGCAAAATCGAAGATTTTTATTTAAAATCCTTCATTTCCGAATGTTAAAAAAAAAAAAAACGTTGAAGATTCAGATCAAATTTTTAGTATCAGTATTTAATAGGTATCTATATATTAATACGATGGCATGTGTGTTATTTTTCTGTGTCACACTTACATCCGGGTCGTTTAATTGTAATGTACTTCCATTTCTTGTAATAAATAATTTTACCAAGAATTCTTCATAAGTTTTGGTTTCGATTATACCTGATGGCACTCAAGTCATTTAATTTTTTTATAAATAATTTTACTAAAAATTCTTCATAATTTTGATTTTGGTTTCGATTATAGCAAATGGCACTCCAATAATCTATTTTTTAAAGATAGTCTTCTCAAGAATTCTTCATAAGGCTTGGTTTTGGTTTCGATTTTAGCTGATGGCATCTTATTTTTCTTTATAAATAATTTTATCAAGAATTTTTAATAAGTTTTGGTTTCAGTTTCGATTATAACTGAAGGAACTAAAGTTTTATATATATATATATATATATATATATATATATATATATATATATATATATATATATATATATATATTCATAAGTTTGGGATTCGGTTTCGATTCAAGCTGATGAACCCAAGCCATATAGATATATTTTTTATTTTTGAAATCGCAACTTTATAAAATATAAAAATCGATAGAAAATTAACTTTATGATAATATATACGAAATCTGCAAGATTAAAATATCATATTTAAGCGTACTTTACAACTGAGCCTTGCCGGGCGTCCGTGCTAGCTTAGATAAATACTTTTACAGTTTTAACAAAAAAGCTACAATAATATCAGAGTGTTTCTATTTACACTGAACATCTACAGAATACCAACATCAATATATTTACATATGAATGAATCCCCTGTGGAATTTCCACAGGTCCCACTAGTATTTTATTAATTTTTGGTACATTATTATTTTTGATATTTAAAAAAAAAATGAAAAAATGAACCTACTCTATTGATTAACCAAGGTGGCAGCTTTGCAATACTTGTTTATAAGACTTGAAGACGACCGTGTTGTAGACAGTAGGGAAACAGTCTCGCGGTATTCTGAGAGAAAGAGAGAAAGAGAGACAGAAATACAGAGACAGAGACAGAGAGAGACACACAAAGAGAGTTTACTTAGTATTTTTGTAGCTAAATGAGTTCTTACTGCGAATGTTTTACGGGGGGGGGGAGGCATAGGAAAATCTGATCCCAAAATATATTTAGAAAAATATGTTACTTGGTTAGATTGGTACGTTAGATAGTTGATTATTTTAAAGAATCCATTTCCCATGAAAACAGTATAATCAGAATAATAAATGGACTGGTAGGATATTTAAATGTTGGCGTTGTCGGCTTCTCATAGCAGACTTTTCAGGATTACCGTTTTTTTTTTTATCTTTTTGATTTGGTAACCATGGAAACAATGAAAAAGAGAATTCGTTGCAGGAATCAAAGTTTCTACAAGAAGTAAATTTCCAAATTTAGAATCAGACAAACCATTTGATGTGGCATAATTGGAATTTAAAAATAGAACAAAGGAATGAATATGGTAAAGAAGAAGAGGAAGAAGAGAGAGAGAGAGAGGGAGAGAGAGAAGGAGAAAGGAGAAAGAGAGGGATAAACAAGAAATGAAGTAAAGAAGAAAGAAAGGGAGAGAAGAAGAAAATGAGAAGACGAGGGAGTAAAATAAGAGATGAAAGAACAGAAAAATAGAAGAAAGAAGAAAGTAAAAGAGAGAGAGGGAGAGGGGGGAGAAGAAATTAAGTAAGGAAGGATAAAGAAGAGGAGAACAAAGAATAACAAGGGAAAGAAATAAAGAAAGAAGTAGAAAAGGGAAAACAAAGGAAAGAAGAGAAGGAAGAATAATAGGGGCGAAATAAGGGAGAAAAGAAAAGAGCAGAAAAAAATGAAGAAAGTAAAACATAGAGAAAGAAAGAAGAAACGATGTAAGTAAAGAAAAAGAAGTGCAAAATGGAAGAAAATAAATAGAAAAAGGAAAACACTAATGAATGAATGGGGAAGAGAAAGAAGAAGAAATAGAAAGAGATAGAGCGGCTCATGGCCAGATGTGACAACATTCTCTTCTATATTTGCGATTCCGATACAAGTACTGATTCCAATTCCGATTCTTTTAAAGCTTCTAAATATTAAGCTATAGAGTTGCTACTTATTTATTTTTATTTTCGGACAACTGATGGTGTAATATGAACACATATGTTCGCAAATGAGAGTTTAGTTTGGCTGGTAGTTTAAAAGCAATGGCTTTTTACAATTTTATCATTATTATGAGACATGGAAAATTAAGTTTTAAACAAAAACAAAAAAAAAAACAATTAAAAGAATCGTTTTTTGGCATCGGGAAATAAGCACAAATTTTTCCGATTCCGATACCCTAAAAGTTGCGATTTTTCTGACTCTCGATCTTCTCTAGAATTTAAGTAGCAATGAACCACCCTGATATTCCAGTACTCTTCACACCTTCAAGTGGAGGTCTGGTTAGTGCTCTCCCTCTTCGGTCTTTTGCATCCTCCTTGACTCTTTACAACTATTTGATGTGGTGCCAATCAATGCCAACACGGCAATTTTATTATTTACTCTTGAGGAGTAGTCAAATAGGTCATCATCAAAGATTTCTGTTGGCCTTGTGCCTAATTTTGTTTTGTCGACATTTTGTTTTGTAAACATTTTGCTCTCAGAATAAAATATATAAATCAAAGATTTCTCTCATTGGTTCTTTTATTGACAGCGATCATTGATCTTCAGTGGGATTTGGGTGAAAGTAAGGCCCCCTAAAGTTTCAGTCCTCTTTGCACTCATCCAGCGGAAGTCTAGATAGTGCTTTCTCTCCTCAGATTTTCCATCCTCCTTGAAGCCTTTTCGACTCTTTGGTATGGTGTTTGTTAATGCCAATCCCCCACTTTTTTTTTATGTGGATGGGTGAGTTGCAAGTTAACTGACAATTATAATTTCAGTGTTTTTGCTTCCATGTGGTTTTTCTTTGTGTTGTAATTATTATTATTATTATTATTATTATTATTATTATTATTATTATTCACTAGGTGTTCATACTTGATCATTGTGGCGGTTTTATATGGTACTAGTAGAGGGGGAGAACGTTGCCCGGTCGTAAAATATGCTTACATATATTTTAATGTATTCAAATTTTCTATATATTATTATAGAGTCAATTCTCTATTGATTATTTCATATGATATTGTACGCAATATATAGTCGTGGTTTCAAAAGTAAAACAAAAATGTGACTTGGGTGCCATCAGCCAGAATCAAAATATATATGAGATTACAATGAATGAGTATAGTGTATTACCTGTTTTATTGTATTTATTATTGATGTTTATACTCTAATTTATGCGGGGTCCTGGATATGACCTTAAACTATATCCAATGGTGAGGCCTCAGCTTGTGGGCTTTGGGGAATGTGGAGCCACCCTTTAATTACCATTGCTCCCAGGTCCACTCTGACCCGGAGTGGTAGTACCTGTTAGGGTTCCAACTATGGGTTAAATAGAAACCGACTTGAAAACAACAAATATATTCTATTAAAAAATTTTTCTTCAAAATCTTTGGATTCGGCATTAAATAACCCGAAAAGGGTTGATATGCCATAAAACAACCAACCAATCCGTAAATCCAATCTAATTTATGCGAGTAAAATATTTTAAAATATTTTAATATTTATTAAAATATTTAAAAAAAATTTTATATTTATTAAAATATTTTAAAATATGTTTATATTTATTAAAATATTTTAAAATACTTTTATATTTATTAAAATATTTTAAACTCCTTAAAACATAGTTGACCATCCGGAATTCTATTTGAATGTTCTAGGAAAAGATTCTAGTCATGTTTATTAGTTTTTTCGGTTCCTTTTTGATTTTCACAAATAACTTCAGTTCGTCCATATACATAAGGTGGTTTATTTTTTTGTTCTGTGTTTGTAAACTTGTATCCGGCATCACATTTCCTAAGTACTTTGTTGAGTGGCATGATGGCTATGATAAACAGTAATGGTGATAGAGAGTCAACTCGAAATATACATATTTGTATTTTTATTGCAGCAAGGTGTTGTCCTCCAGCTGCCAGTTCCAGTCTACATGTTCATATTTCTTTAATGATAAGATTGATAATCTTGTTGGGTATTTTGTACATACTTAAGCATTCGATTTTGTCATAGTCTTTTTTTGTAGTCCATGCCATGGCTATGTTCTTTTTTTGTGGTTTTTACTTGCTTGAGGATATTTGATTTATGTATAAGAGAACATGTGTTCCTCTTTTCCCTTTCTGCTTTTCTGGAACTAGTCCACGGTCCACCATTATTTAGGGAGTAGAAGACTAGCTCTTTCAGTTGTGCCATTAAAATTATCCACATGGTTTGTAAGCAGGTTATTGATCTGTAGTTATTTGGAATCGTTCCTTTTTCAGCGTCTTTTTTCCCCCCATTTTTATTATTATTACTCACTGATGACAATCGATTGTGTTCCCTGGAGTCTGGGTGACAAGTTCCCCAGATTTCCAGTACGCTCTACTTTTGATAACCTTTGCAAATGATTCTGCATTATTGCAACAGCTGTTTACCGCTAGTTTCTTGCTGGCAATGACTATTACTCCTTGATGGAATTTGGGTGGCAACAATCCTCTTCAAGGTTTCAGTCCTCTTTGCGCGCATCTAGTGGAGGTTTGGTTAGTGCTTTTCTTCTTTGGTCTTTCCATATTCTTTGACTCTTTACGACTATTTGGTGTGGTGCCAATCAGTTCATTATTATTATTATTATTATTATTATTATTATTATTATTATTATTATTATCATTATCATTATTATTATTATTATTATTATTATTATTATTATTAGTGGTGATGGTGGTATTACTACTTCGAAATGGTCCCCCATTTATGTGCTGACTAGGCGAAACGTTGCTTAACTTCAACTCTGAATAAGAAGATAGGTTTACATTGTGTATTCACCTGTCTTATAATACAATTAATGCTCGATAATTGCTAAACACAGTTTTTGCAATTTTTCAAAATTTATTTTCAAATCCGAAAATCTAATCTTTTTCTTCTCCTCTCACCCTCACCCTACCCCCCCTATTAGTAAACATGGCTTCGTTTTGCCAGAAAACAAATCAATTTGTTGAAATGAAATGGAGGTTATTTCGATGATTATATTCGCTTCAGTTTTCTTTCTTTTTTTGTTTTTGTTTTGTTTTGTTTTGTTTAGAATCTGTTTTCAAGCTGTCAAAGATGATGTAACCATGGAAACGCGAACGTTTACTTGAATTGACCTCTGGTAACTGGTGCCTGTTTGCAGAAGATGGGTTGGAATTATTGAAAGTACAACAAACCAATTTGAATTACATACATACATACATACATACATACATACATACGCGCGCACCGCGCGCACATTATCGATTTTTGCATGGATATCGGAATTGTTATAATTTTTATCTGTTTTGTTTGCGCATTGTAAACACGAAAAATGCTGGAAAAGGTAAAAAAAAAATACGAAGGTGTAATTCTTGAAAAGAAAAGGAAGAAAATGCAAAAAAGGAAAAAGGAAAAAATTAACGAAAAAAGAACAAAAAAGAACAAAAAACAAAAAAAGAACAAAAAAGAAAGAAAAAAAAACAAAAAGAAAGAACAAAAAAGAACAAAAAGAAAGAACAAAAAAGAACAAAAACAAAGAACAAAAAACAAAAAACAAAAAAGAACAAAAAACAAAAAGAACAAAAAGAACAAAAAAAGAAAGAAAAAGAACAAAAAGAAAAAAGAAAGAAAAAAGAACAAAAAAGAAAGAAAAAAGAACACAAAACAAAAGAACACAAAAAGAACAAAAAAAAACAACAAAAAAGAAAGAACAAAAGACCTAAAGAAAGACTGTCATAAATACATACAGAGTGCCACCAATATTTGTTCGCAAGATTAGGAATCATCATCATCATCATCATCATCATCATGGGTTTAACATCCGTTTTACATGTTGGCATGTTTTGGACAGCTTTTAGAAATTTATTTCCCGAAATAATCTACCTCTGGCCTGCTCTTTATTCGTCCCTCTTTCTCTCTCAGGTCCATCCTTATCACTTTCTTCCGTATTTTTCTTTGCCGTCCTCTATGAACTGAACATGCTACTTCAACTGTGCTACTATCCCACAAACTAATCCCTCCTTTCAATGTAGCCATAGTGTTAAAGTCTTCTATTCTGCACACATCTCTTCAAACCAGGACTTCCTAAAAAGGGTTCCCAAAAAGCTTGCTAAGGATTCCTTCAAGAGATTTTGGTAAATAACCAGTGATTATTATGTGCAAAGGCATTCCGTTTAACATCCGATCTACATGCTGGCATGTGTTGGACGGTTTTAAGAAATCATCTTCCAAACTGACTTATCCATAACCAAGTTTTATCTATTCCTCTTCCTCCTTTGTTTCTTTGGACTTTTCTCTCCAACCGGTCCTGCTACCTCAACTGATTTACATCTACAAACTCAAACATTCTCAAGCCTGTTTTTGGTTTTAAACGAATGAAGTTTTCTGTTCTTTCCTTTTTTTTTTATTTTAATTCATCCCAATGCCACTGAGATATAAGGGGTCACTTTGAAATAGGGACCACACCTACTGGAGTATTCTAGCTATAGAGTTGTGCAGCAGAGTAGTTCACATTACGTTTAAATTCCTGCATTTTGGTACTGTCTGGAAAACAGCGAGCAGGGAGGGAATTAAATTCTGAAAATTAAAATTTACAGCAACTTTATTTTTCGCCAAAGTATACAAAGATTTAAATTTTCCCCCTATATATATATATACTAGCGGGGGTACCCGGCGTTGCTCGGGTGTTTGGAGGTGTGTGTGTGTAGTGGGGCGGGTAAAAAATAAGCGGAGTAATAACCCTCTTTTATACTTTTTTTTTTAAATCAGAAAAACAAAACAAACAAAAAAACAGCGAACGGACGTAAGACTTCTTTAAAAAGATCGGATAAACAAAAACCAAAAAAAGGGGGGGGAATAAACGTGTTAGGAAAAACAAAAACAAAAAAAACTCAGCGAAAAGCGAAAAAATGGTATAAATAGCCTTGTTTCAATATTAAAAGTTTAAAAATTGAAAAAAAATATATATATGATAACTGGGATTGAACCTGCAATCTTAAGATAACGACGCTGTCTATTATTCCATTACGCTATGAACACGGTCTTTATAATATTTAAATTTTATAATATTTAAACGAATTCAAGGTTCAACGTCTTTTCGGTGTGTTGACGCATGCGTAAAAGTCATCTTGTCATGAAGATACGATTTTTTTTCCACCCCTCATGGTAGAAAAGGGTCTGGTTGAGGGTGAAGTAATAAATGTTTTTGGCCAATTTTTCGATATTTGTCGGCCGAAGGGTCGAGCTTGAAAATGATATATATCTCATGAAAATCCATCGCCTCTGTCTTAAGTTTTTGGCGGACATACAAACACACACACATACATACACACACATTTTACCTTTTATACATATAGACTAACGGGGGGTACCCGGCGTTGCCCGGGTGTTTTGAGGTGTTTGTGTATTAAAAAAAACGTTGGTCGGGTGTTTGGAGGTGTAAAAGCAAAACAAGTTTTAGTAGGGAGGTAGGATTGAACCCTGAAGCCTTGACGCGAAGGTGGAAACGAGAGGGGGGAAAAAGCCAAACACTTAGCCATCTCGGTCACGATGGGAGAGGAATTGATTAGCGCATTAAATTAAAGTTTATTAAGCGAAATATACAGGTGTGAGGAAGTGGCGTGATGTTTGACCTAGTTTTGCGTTGCAAGCCAGTTACTGTTTCCCCTGCTTTTCGTTTTTTGAAGACACGGCGAGCTGGTAAAAGTCGGGCAAATTAAATAGACAGACGACCCCCGTTGTTAAGTCATAGATATTATCATTTAGATGTGATATAAAAAGTTTTAAGAATGAGCGACCCGCCGAGAAGGCCAACGAAAAAAACCCTTTGCAGACATACACTTAAAGCGAACATACACACACATTTTCGTTTTTATAATAAAGATTTATTTACAAGGTGGAATGATAAAATTGTTGCCCTAGAAAAGACGACATGATTCCATTTCTGTTTGATGAAAACCAGTTTTCTTTTTTGTTGTAGACCATCTGCTAGTTGGCCAGTTGTGTGCAAATCCCAAGAGCGATAGGAGTATAGTGAGAGCCACATCATAACACCTCACATCTTCGAAATTGGCTTGAAAGTCAACACCAAAGTGTACCTGGATGTGTTGAAGAGTGTGGTGATTTACTGGCAGACCTTGGGTGTAGCAGCAGAACTTGATTCCGGCCCACAAATCCAAAGAGACCCAGGCATGGCTTCAGAAGGAGTGCTACAACTTTGTACTCTGCTCTCACTGGCCCCTTCCTCCCCCGACCTCTAACCCGTTGGATTACTTCGTTTAGTCATACGTCGAGAATATCACCAATATGACCTCTCACAACGCTAAAGCCAGACTGATCGCCGCCAGCCTAGAGCCACTGATTTTTGCCGAGCTTCTGCCAGCACTTGTTGCAAGGGATGCTCCCAGTTCTAGACCTGTATCTGGTGATGTAGGCTTGAATAGGCTGAAGCTCTACTACATAATCAAGTTACTTGAATTGATTTTTTCAATAAAAGTTTTAAAATAAAGCTATAGTGTTGTTTTCTTTAGTGACAAATTTTTCGTTTCATTCTGTATACACATACACACACACACACACACACACACACACATATATATATATTCCTTATACACACAACACACACACACATACACACACACACACACACACACACACATATATATATATATATATATATATAACTGATTGACTAGAATAATTTCTTTTGTCTATTTAAAATTTTTAAATTGAAACAATAAAAAAATTAGAACAATTTTGCGTTTCAATAGCAAATTTAAATTAATAGATCTTTTGAAAACATAACTCAATCCCAAACTAAGTATATTTTTATCATGTATTTCGTGTGATTATCTCTACTATTATATAAAAGGAATTTTGTCTCTGTGTGTCTGCGAGTTTGTTCCTTATTCACTCGAAAACGAGTAGTTCGATTTTATGAAATTTCACATGAAGGTACTTTATGTGTCTGGCGGTGTTCTTAGAGAGGTTTTGTATCAGAATTACTTCGATAAGTATGGATAATCAAAATAATCTGATGAAAGAAAGGAAAGGTGATTTTTACCCAAAACATCTTACACGGCCTAACATCACAAGTGCATTTGAGAAGTCTTATTACCACACAAGCTGAAAGGCCCGACATATAAAATCAACAGTAGGTTCTTTTATATTATAGAGGCGCTTTTGAAATGAGTGTTTCTGTTTAGAGCACAATTGAAGCATGATACCTGACGTTTGCATTTTGAACTTTAATGCAAACTATTATATATAAAAAAAAATAATTTTATAAAATCGACAGTAGGTTCTCTACAGTGCAATATAGACTACAATATACTGTGAACTTAGTCACTGCGAGAGGGATGTGAAGCTTCCTCCAGGTGCATCATGATAGGTCTTCAATTAGAGCAGGCAATCAATTGATTTGATTGGAAAATGGGCTATCTCATCATCGATTTCGATGACAATAAAAATATGGGAGTGTGAAACATTCGTTGATCATCATTCAATCCCGGGCAACGTCGGTTCATTCTGCTAGTATTACATATCGGAGAGAGAAAAAAAAAAAAAAAAAAAAAAAAAAAATGGCATGATGATAGATTGAACTAAACTTGACTCCGTGTGATATCTTTATCCCGTTTGATATCTTGACCTTTTCATAAAAACAATGTCTTAACACCTTTAAGACTAGACTTAGCTTTGAGCAATATTTTTGGTCTCTTGGGGGATAATATATCTTCACACCTTCAACATAACATGCTAATAACGCTACGTTTTCTTAGCCTTGTGCCATACTTTGCCTCTCAGGAGATGCAATATGTTCACACATGTCGTCAAGATAACACTCTTATATGAAATAGATTCTGCCAGATCTTTCAACGTGTAAAGACGTGAGGAATAAAAAGGAGAAGATTAACATTTTTTTTTTTTTTTTTTGCTGAGACTTGGGATGCACTAAGTTTTGTTTGTAACGTGAAAAGGATGTCTGTGTTCTATTTCAGAACGAAAAACAAAACAAGTATATTTGCAAATATTGTACAAGGATTTTATTTTCTTCAAATAACCCATCCCGAGAAAGTCTTGAAATAAAGACGAAACATTGATGAACATATAATTTGGTTTGTTTCCTTTTTCATCGCTACATCACGTCAGAATATTAGAATATTAGAATAGTATTTCTAGAATTTACATTATATATATATATATATATATTATATATATATATATATATATATATATCCATTCACGTGAAATCACCTTTTTCTTCACCATATTCCCTCTGCTTCACTTTTTGTTATCAAGTAAGATATTTAATTTACTTGCAGTTTCATCAAATACTTTTGTATGCAAAATCCGACCCGCATTTTACTAATTCCTACCCTCTGATGAGAAGGAAAGTATTTCTTCGAAACTCTGCGGATTAAGGACTATCCACTTATTAAGTGTTTCCTTTTCAGATTAAATATGTTAACTCTTTTTCAAAGTGTTTTTTAACATGTTTTATTAACTATTTGCTCCTATATATATATATATATATATATATATATATATATATATATATATATATATATAAGTGAAAGTGTCTGTCTGTCTGTCTGTGTCTGTGTGTGTACATTTCCCTACGCAATAACTCTGTCAATTCTAAATCTACAGACTCGAAATTTGATATACAGGGTACTGATATTTTGGAAAATCGATATGATTGGTTTTCGGCCAGAAATTTCGCTGGTAAGGAGTCAAAGTTCAACGATTTGACCTTTGAGAACTCTACCAAACTCCTCCCACAATTTTGGGTCTAAACACTTGAAATTTTAGATATATGGAATCCACTGAGCTCCAATCATTGTGTAAAATATTTACAGCCACTCGTCTTACTACTACCACTGTGAAAAAACTTCCCTTTCTTCCTCAGTGTACCTAAAAACCAAAGGAAATTTCCATGAACAGAGTGTTTTCCAAGAACTTTTCATTTGTGAAACACATCACCATTAAAGCACTTCCTTGCATACTACAACAAGTTCAATGTAAATCAGTACTTGACAAGATGTCATTGTGGTTAAAAAGTAGTACAAACTTGACCTTGTATAACGTGATGTCAGTTTCAAGAAAGAGATAAAGAAAGAAAATAATGGCCGCTCCTGCTATTTATGGACTGGCGGTCACGTGATTTGGGGAAAATATGCAAATGAGATGCAGTCAGTTTTTCCAATAAAAGGCCTGTGTGTCGGAGAGAGAGAGAGAGAGAGAGAGAGAGAGAGAGAGAGAGAGAGAGAGAGAGAGAGAGAGAGAGAGCACACACACACACACACACACACATCTCTTTTGCAGAAGTCAGTTCTAACAGATGTGCAGTGGGGTTTGATACCGAGAATTGCGAGAGGGAGAACGTAACATTTCTATGGCCTCTTTGGCAGAAGAGAGTCCTGTCAGATGTGAGTTGGATTTTGATAACAAGAATTGCCAGAAGGGGAACATAACGGTTGGGAATTCTTTCTTTGGATTTTACTTTCTGATAATACAAACTTATTTAACTGCACCCACTAGACAATCACAGATACTAGATTCTTGTCTGCGAAATGTGTTGCTTCACAAGGAAAGAGAGCATCAAAAAATATATGTTTATTTATATCACAAGTGACGGCACGGTCCTGAACAAATTTGTCCATGCAATCCCGAACAATACAGATGTATGTTGATTCCGAGAATTGCGAGGAAAACATAAGGGTTGAGAATTCTTTGGATGTACTTTCTGATAATACCATCTGCAGTCCTCTAAAGGAACCAAGTTTTATCTTTTTCATGGTATGATTCATAATCCGACTAACAATCTCATTGGCCTCCGGGACAAGATCAAAGTGTAGTATCTGATCCGGCAGATGCTGCAAGCTATGACTAGCTATGACTAGCAAAGACCAGATGTGTGGGCAACCCCACATGCCTGACCTTTAACCAGCTCCCATTTCCCACCTCTCGGGAGCTGGTCCCCTTTTCCCTTCCCCCTCCCCTTCACTCCTCACATTAAAAATTGGCCTTGTGCCTAATTTGCTCGGTGGGGGAGCAAATAAATACCATCTGTTCCGGCAGATGCTGCTAGCTATGACTAGCAAAGACCAGATGTGGGGGCAACCCCACATGCCTGACCTTTAACCAGCTCCCACTTCCCACTTCTCGGGAGCTGGTCCCCTTTTCCCTTCCCCCTCCCTTCACTCCTCACATTAAACATTGGCCTTGTGCCTTATTTGCTCGGTGGGGGAGCAAATAAATACCATCTGTTCCGGCAGATGCTGCTAGCTATGACTAGCAAAGACCAGATGTGGGGGCAACCCCACATGCCTGACCTTTAACCAGCTCCCATTTCCCACCTCTCGGGAGCTGGTCCCCTTTTTCCCTTCCCCCTCCCTTCACTCCTCACATTAAAAATCGGCCTTGTGCCTAATTTGCTCGGTGGGGGAGCAAATAAATACCATCTGTTCCGGCAGATACTGCAAGCTATGACTAGCTATGACTAGCAAAGACCAGATGTGGGGGCAACCCCACATGCCTGACCTTTAACCAGCTCACATTTCCCACCTCTCGGGAGCTGGTCCCCTTTTCCCCTTCCCCCTCCCTTCACTCCTCACATTAAAAATCGGCCTTGTGCCTAATTTGCTCGGTGGGGGAGCAAATAAATACCATCTTATTGGCCTCCGGGCCAAGATCAAAATGTAGTATCTGTTCCGGCAGATACTCCAAGCTATGACTGGCTATGACTAGCTATGACTAGCAAAGACCGGATGTGGGGGCAAGCCCACATGCCTGACCATTAACCAGCTCCCATTTCCCACCTCTCGGGAGCTGGTCCCCTTTTTCCCTTCCCCCTCCCTTCACTCCTCACATTAAAAATTGGCCTTGTGCCTAATTTGCTCGGTGGGGGAGCAAATAAATACCATCTGTTCCGACAGATGCTGCACGCTTTTACTAGCTATGACTAGCAAAGACCAGATGTGGGGGCAACCCCACATGCCTGACCTTTAACCAGCTCCCATTTCCCACCTCTCGGGAGCTGGTCCCCTTTTCCCCTTCCCCCTCCCTTCACTCCTCACATTAAAAATCGGCCTTGTGCCTAATTTGCTCGGTGGGGGAGCAAATAAATACCATCTGTTCCGGCAGATACTGCAAGCTATGACTAGCTATGACTAGCAAAGACCAGATGTGGGGGCAACCCCACATGCCTGACCTTTAACCAGCTCCCATTTCCCACCTCTCGGGAGCTGGTCCCCTTTTCCCTTCCCCCTCCCTTCACTCCTCACATTAAAAATCGGCCTTGTGCCTAATTTGCTCGGTGGGGGAGCAAATAAATACCATCTCATTGGCCTCCGGGACAAGATCAAAGTGTAGTATCTATTCCGGCAGATACTGCAAGCTATGACTAGCTATGACTAGCTATGACTAGCAAAGACCAGATGTGGGGGCAACCCCACATGCCTGACCTTTAACCAGCTCACATTTCCCACCTCTCGGGAGCTGGTCCCCTTTTTCCCTTCCCCCTCCCTTCACTCCTCACATTAAAAATCGGCCTTGTGCCTAATTTGCTCGGTGGGGTAGCAAATAAATACCATCTCATTGGCCTCCGGGACAAGATCAAATTGTAGTATCTGTTCCGGCAGATACTGCAAGCTATGACTAGCTATGACTAGCAAAGACCAGATGTAGGGGCAACCCCACATGCCTGACCTTTAACCAGCTCCCATTTCCCACCTCTCGGGAGCTGGTCCCCTTTTTCCCTCCCCCCTCCCTTTACTCCTCACATTAAAAATCGGCCTTGTGCCTAATTTGCTCGGTGGGGGAGCAAATAAATACCATCTCATTGGCCTCCGGGACAAGATCAAAGCGTAGTATCTGTTCCGGCAGATACTGCAAGCTATGACTAGCTATGACTAGCTATGACTAGCAAAGACCAGATGTGGGGGCAACCCCACATGCCTGACCTTTAACCAGCTCCCATTTCCCACCTCACGGGAGCTGGTCCCCTTTTCCCCTTCCCCCTCCCTTCACTCCTCACATTAAAAATCGACCTTGTGCCTAATTTGCTCGGTGGGGGAGCAAATAAATACCATCTGTTCCGGCAGATACTTCAAGAAAAGACCAGATGTGGGGGCAACCCCACATACCTGACCTTTAACCAGCTCCCATTTCCCACCTCTCGGGAGCTGGTCCCCTTTTTCCCTCCCCCCTCCCTTTACTCCTCACATTAAAAATCGGCCTTGTGCCTAATTTGCTCGGTGGGGGAGCAAATAAATACCATCTCATTGGCCTCCGGGACAAGATCAAAGCGTAGTATCTGTTCCGGCAGATACTGCAAGCTATGACTAGCTATGACTAGCTATGACTAGCAAAGACCAGATGTGGGGGCAACCCCACATGCCTGACCTTTAACCAGCTCCCATTTCCCACCTCACGGGAGCTGGTCCCCTTTTCCCCTTCCCCCTCCCTTCACTCCTCACATTAAAAATCGACCTTGTGCCTAATTTGCTCGGTGGGGGAGCAAATAAATACCATCTGTTCCGGCAGATACTTCAAGCAAAGACCAGATGTGGGGGCAACCCCACATACCTGACCTTTAACCAGCTCCCATTTCCCACCTCTCGGGAGCTGGTCCCCTTTATCCCTTCTCCTTCCCTTCACTCCTCACATTAAAAATTGGCCTTGTGCCTAATTTGTTCGGTGGGGGAGCAAATAAATACCATCTGTTCCGGCAGATACTGCAAGCTATGACTAGCAAAGACCAGATGTGGGGGCAACCCCACATGCTGACCATTAACCAGCTCCCATTTCTCACCTCTCGGGAGCTGGTCCCTTTTTCCCTTCCCCCTCCCTTCACTCCTCACATTAAAAATGTGCCTTGTGCCTAATTTGCTTGGTGGGGGAGCAAATGAATACCATCTGTTCCGACAGATACTGCAAGCTATGACTAGCTATGACTAGCAAAGACCAGATGTGGGGGCAACCCCACATGCCTGACCTGTAACCAGCTCCCATTTCCCACCTCTCGGGAGCTGGTCCCCTTTTTCCCTTCCCCCTCCCTTCACTCCTCACATTAAAAATTGGCCTTGTGCCTTATTTGCTCGGTGGGGGAGCAAATAAATACCATCTGTTCCGACAGATGCTGCAAGCAAAGACCATATGTGGGGGCGACCCCACATATAAAACCTTGGTCAATGTAGGGGCAACCCTTCATACCAATTGTCACTATCCAGCTCCCCTACTCCCCCGAGAGTTGGTTCCCATTTCCCCTTCACTCCTCACATTAAAAATCGGCCTTGTGCCTAATTTGCTCGGTGGGGGAGCAAATAAATACCATCTGTTCCGACAGATGCTGCAAAGCTATGACTAGCAAAGAATATATGTGGGGCCAACCCCACATATCTGAACTTGGTCACTGAAGGGGCAACCCTTCATACGAACAGTTTCTAATCCAGCTCCCATTTCCCACCTCTCGGGAGCTGGTACCCCCTTTCACTCCCCCCTTTCCCTCTCTCCACATTAAAAAACGGCCTGTGCCTAATTTGCTCAGTGGTGAAGCAAATAAATATAAAGTGTAGTATCTGTTCCGACAGATGCTGCAAGCTAAGACTAGTAAAGACCATATGTGGGGGTAACCCCACATATCTGACCTTGGTCAATGTAGGGGCAACCCTTCATACCAACAGCTTCTATCCAGCTCCCATTTCCCACCTCTCGGGAGCTGGTCCCCTCTTTCCCTCCCCCCTCCCTCTATCTCCACATTAAAAAACGGCCTTGTGCCTAATTTGCTCAGTGGGGAAGCAAATAAATAAAAACAATCTCATTGGCCTTTTGGTCAAGATCAAAGTGTAGTATCTGTTCCGACATATACTGCAAGCAAAGGCCAGATGTGGGGGCAACCCCACATACCTGACCTTTAACCAGCTCCCATTTCCCACCTCTCAGGAGCTGGTCCCCTTTTTCCCTTCCCCCTCCCTTCACTCCTCACATTAAAAATTGGCCTTGTGCCTAATTTGCTCGGTGGGGGAGCAAATAAATACCATCTGTTCCGGCAGATACTGCAAGCAAAGACCATATGTGGGGGCGACCCCACATATAAGACCTTGGTTAATGTAGGGGCAACCCTTCATACCAATTGTCACTATCCAGCTCCCCTACTCCCCCGGGAGTTGGTTCCCATTTCCCCTTCACTCCTCACATTAAAAATCGGCTTTGTGCCTTATTTGCTCAGTGGGGGAGCAAATAAATACCTCAAAGTGTAGTATCTGTTCTTCAGATGCTGCACTACAATGTCTTGTTCTCTGTCAGTGGAGGAGAAATCCTTGACGACTGAGACAATTTTTTTTTATTTTTATGTTTGTTCCTTTTCTCCACATTAAAAAACGACCCTGGTGTCTAACTCTGTCCGGTAGGGAGGCATTGTAAATAGGAACAATCTCATTGCCACTCGAGTGGCTTTTACTCCTGGTAAGTGGCGATTCATTAGTCTTTAAAAAGGATGGGGAATGACACTTTCGGTGTCCCATCCAAAAATTTCGGCACTTTCCAGTGAAAGAGCGCACCTCAGATGACATGCAAAAAGGCCATTTTCTGAAAGAGAGAGATAATGCTTGGGAGTAAGGTCTCCGGAGACCTGAATGATGCTATACTTTCATCACATTCTGAAGAAGTGGCAAGTCATGTTTCAAACTTTTTTGCTTTTACTGAAGTTATAACATGGGTACAGTCGTAAATGAACAAGCAAATAAAATATAAATAAATAAAAGCATTTGTTACCGTCACTCCCCCGTACCGTCACCACTTAAAAAGTCTCTCATTGCCACATGTCCATCTAATTTAGCCATATTTCTCTTTCTTCTGACGGCACGCTTGCCTGGACTGGCCCATTCTCGCTTTCACTTTGCACATCTATCTCCTTCAGCATCAACTTTTTTCTTCTTGACCATGTGGTGTCTTATTTTTTTCTCCAGACGCCAGCTCATGCACACTTTCTAATTTGCATATACGGTCAAATGCTGCTCCTGCTGCTAATACAATCGCTTGCCATCCATCCTTAAGCTGCTGCTGATATTTTCATTCGCGCTCATCTGTAATATTGTGGTCTATATAATTTATGGTTCGCACTTCAACAAAATACATGCCAATAGTATATACACGCTGATTGCAGTCGTTTTTATAATCGAGCTAACAGACACTTGTTAAATCAAGGTCAAGTTTTCATTACAGTGATAGTATAAAAAGAGAGAAAGTTCAGTATATGTGTTGGTGTGGTTGGTCAGTCCGGCGACGGTAGAAATGTCATCCTGGCTTTATCTCTCATTCTAGCTTTTTCGAGCCTTTGTTTATGTCTTACATTGAAATTCCATACATTTGGAATTTGACTTGTTCGTTTATTTTGACTTTCAATTTTAAATTTCGATTGTTTTATTGCTTTGCACTTTTAGCAATTCCAATCCAGTTAAAATATATTCTTTCATTGCTTCACTATCTCGATTTTTCGGTCAGAATGTACAGCTGACGTCATCGCTCAGCAATTGGATTTACATCTGGTTTTGCCCGGATCCTTAGTTGCGTGTATGCAATGCGTCTACTATTTTCCCAGTATTGTCCGTCTCCTCTGCGACACTCATATTAACCCCAGGCAAGGCTCATTGCCTTTGAGATGTAAGGGGCTACTGTGAATTAGAGACACTAAGTAGGGAGGTGAGCAGCAAGACGGCTGTTCAGATTACAGATTATTTTTGTGAAATAATGAGGATGCCAAGAAAAAGCACACAAAATTTATTTTCGTTCAATTATGTATACTTACTACTTTGACCTTCGACCTGGGATCGAAGTGTAGTTCCTGTCATGTCCTCTGTCAGAGGAGATATCCTTGACTAGAGAAATTTTTATTTTTGTTCTTTCTAGAATTTTACATTTTTGGGGAGTGGGAGTCAGATATTTCATACATTAAAATTTTACTTTGTGTCAAACATTGCCGTAATGGGGAGGCAAGAAAATAGGAAGTACTTGCTAATATATATTATTCACAATTTATGTTAATTGGATTATTCGGACTAGTGTTCTCATCTGGGATGATGTTCTCACAACGTTTCGGCCGATGTAACCTCTGACCTTTTGCAGGTGAATCGTGTCAAACTCAAGAGTCTGTAGAGAATAACATCCCAGGTGAGAACTGCAATTATAGCATGTCGATCCCTCTAAAGTCCAACCCTTTGCAGCATGGTAGGTGTAGTGAAGGTGTGATTGCATGGGAGATACCTGATTAACAAAACTTTGGTGACAATTTGGGAGAAGTTTGAAACAAAGTACGTCATCCTCAGGTCGATTCTGTCTGTGTGTGGCAAGCAAAGATATGCATGAAGTAAAAGTGGCAATATTGCTTCCGTGTGATTCCTTTGTGTGTTCTGGGCTAAACCTTCATTGGCTTTGCATGCAACATCTGAAACTTGCTGTTCTTCATATTGGCGGTAAAAACCTGCAGTCCTGCAGGTTAATAGATAGCTGCAACCAATGAGGGAGACTTCATGCAAACTAAATAATCTTGAGGCACGATTTTTATGAGCTCTATGCAGAAATCTAACTCATTCACCAAACACCAACAAGAACAACAACAGTACCAACATCAGCAACAAAAAAAAAAAGCTTCAACCAGAACTTGCTCCCATACTCACGAAACTATTTAAGCGCTGCCTTAAGGAGAAGTGCTTTCCGACTCCCTGAAAGACCTCATAAGTTTGCCCTGTATTTAGGAATTCAGGGGATAAGTCATCTCCCTCTCAGTACAGACCAATAAGTCTCCTGTGTGTTATGAGTAAGTTGCTGGAATCCATATTAAATAGAGAAATAGTCAACCACCTCAGCAGGAATAACCTTCTTAGTGACACACAATATGGTTTCCGCTCTGCAAGATCTACCGCAGATGTGCTGACGGTTATATCCCACAGGATTAGTGAATCTCTTGACAAAGGCTTCCTTTCTAGGGCAATTGCTCTTGACATATCAAAGGCCTTCGACAAGGTATGGCATAAGGGTCTACTTCACAGGATTTCCAGCTACGGTATAACTGGAAATGTTTTCTCAATCATTAAATCATTTCTCTCCGGAAGGCTCATAAGAGTAGTGGTAGATGGACAAAAATCGGCCTGCAATATAAATGCTGGAGTCCCTCAGGGGTCAATCCTGGGCCCAACTCTCTTCCTGATCTACATCAATGACCTCCCTAAACACATACTTAAATCATTCGTTGACATCTATGCTGATGACACGACCATCTACGGCAACACATCAAAGGCTGTAAATGACAAAGTTCTCTCTGATTCTCTCTCTCCTCTGATCTCGAGCACGTGGTTCAGTGGGGGAAGACGTGGCTGGTTACCTTTAATGCATCAAAAACCAAACTCCTATCCTTACATCATCAACGCTCTGATCCCCATCTGGCATCAATTGTGATGGATGGCTCTCGTCTGGATGAGGCCCCATGTTTTGACAAGCTTCTGGGGTTTACCTTTACTCCTGATCTGAAATGGAACACGTACATCAAGTCTGTTGCCAAGGTCGCTGAAAAGATGGTAGGATCCTTCTACCGCTCCAGAAGATATCTCACTACTGATGCAATTCTCTATCTATATAAAAGCCAAGTACGTCCAAGGATGGAATACTGTTGCCATATCTGGGCAGGAGCTGCTAAAAACAGCTTATCCTGCCTTGACAGAGTACAAAATAGACTTCGTGGCTTAGTGGGGGATGCCCTTTTCTCTACCCTGCAACCTCTCTCCCACAGAAGAGACGTTGCGAGCCTATCCTTGTTTTATCGTTATTTCCATGGCAGATGCTCGTCTGAATTCCAATATCTTGTCCCCCTCGCCAATCTTTCACGAAAAACACCCGTCTAGCTGAATCCACTGTGAAAATTTTCCCCCACTCTATATCTGTGCCTAAATCAAAACGCGGATTTCATGAACAAAACTTCTTTCTTAGAACTGCACGTCTGTGGAACTCTGTTCCGTCTGCCTGCTTCCCACCGGACTACAACTTGGATGTGTTCAAGTCTAATGTTAACAAATTCCTAATGAACCGCCCCCTTAAGTAAACACTTCATCAAATCTGCACACTAATGTACTTGCAATAACCCTTATCCCTGAGTGGCTTCCGGGCCTTGATAAGTGGTGATCACTGTGTAAAAAAAAAAACAGCAATAGAAACAACAACAGCAACAACAGCAAAAATAGCAGCAAAAACAACAGCAAAAGAGCAACAACTATAACAACAGAGGTAACAACAACTATAACAACTATAACAACTATAACCACAACAAGGTAACAATACAAAAAAGTAACATAAAAAGCAACAACAACAGAAGCAGAAATATTAACAGCAACAATAACTATAACAGCAGTAACAACAGCAACAACAATAACAGAAACAGCATTAACAACAGTAGAAACAACAACTGCCACAAACAACAACAGTAACAAAAGCAGCAACAACAACAACAACAACAACAGCATAACAACAACAACAATCGCAGCAACAGCAACAACAGAAGCAACAACAACAACTGTAGAAACAAAAATAACAACAAAAGTAGCAAAAACAGCAATAGTAACAACAAAAACAACAATAACAACATTAACAACAGCAATAGTAGCAATAACAGCAACAACAAAAATAATAGCAACAACAGCAGTAGCAGAAGCAGTAACATTAACAAGAAAAACAACAATAGTAGCAACAGCAACAACAACAACATCATCAACAACAGCAACAACAACAAAAACAAAAAAGCGGTAACGAAAACAGCAGCAGCAACAAGAATTAAAGCAATAATAACAACTGCAACAACAACTTCAAATACAGCAAGAACGGCAACAATAGTAATGACATCATCAAAAACAACAATGGCAACAAAAACTACAACACCACAACAACGACAGCAACAACAACAACAACAGCAGCAACAACAACAGCAGCAACAACACAAACAACACCAACAACAACGCCAGAAACAGCAACTATAGCAACAATAACACCAAAAACCACAACTCCAGCAACAACAACAACAACGACTCCAGCAGCAACAACACCAGCTACAACATTAACGACGGAAACAACAGCAACAACATCATCATCAACAACAACATTAGCAAAACTAATAACATCAACTACAGCATTAACAACAGCAACAACAACAGCAAAAATAACAATAACAACTACAGCAATACTAACAGTAACAATAACCACAGCAACAACTACAACAGCAACAACTACAGCTATAACAACAATAACTGCAACAACGACAGCAACAACAACATTAACAACAACAACAGCAGAAACAACAGCAGAAACAACAACAACAACAACAACAACAACAACAACTACAACAACAACAACAACAGGTAATATTCCCGGCCCTGTATGTATTTAAAAGAAAAATATAAATTGATCATACGTTGGGAACAAAACATTATCGAAACACGTGCTGAGTTATTTTCCAAATATGAAATTTGAAATAATTTTAACAAAACTAAAAAAAAAAAAAACATTAAAAATTTAAATAAAAATATATAATTGTGAAAACCATTTTTTCAAACCTTTTAAGCAAAATTTAATTTTTAACTGTTTTAAAAGCTCGGTATTTATCATTTCTTCATTCTTAAGCAGACAAACAAAATAAAGTTTCATAATATGTCGGCTAGTACAATACATATATATTTTTTTTAATAATCTATCAACATTTATCAAGGCCAAAAGCCATCCGATGTAAGGGTTAATTAGAAGTCTGGATTGTTGAAAATAATTAATGGAATGAACAAAGATTAATTACTTATGGGGAAATGTTCATGATAAGTATTTGTTCATATATGGACTTAAAGACGACCAGGTTGCAGTCTGCAAAAAAGCAGTTCTATGGTAATGTGATCCAAAGATTGGAAATTTTATAAAAGAAACTCTGTTCATGGAAATTCCGTTTGACATTAGGCATGTGAAGAAAGAATCGAAAGTTCTTTTCAGCTGCGGTAGCGAGACTTTTCAAATGTCTTCTTTTCTCTGTACTTATTTTCTTTGTTTCTTTTTGTTTTTTGTTTTTTTTTTCTATCTCACGTATAAGATTTCCTACAGCAGACTAAAATAGCGTCTAAATTATAAAAATCACTATTTAATTCTGCCTAGCTTTCCTCTGTCGTTAACCGTTGATGCATGCCATATAATGTTTCGCTAACTTCAGTTAGACCAGATTGACTAATTGACATAAGCATTATCATAACAACAGAGAGATCTTAGACACTCGAAGATAATGTCTAGTAGGCATTCAAGTTTTCTCTGGTTAAAACAGATTGCACACTGATATATGGCTCATATTAGAGATTTGCCACCCTGTATGCTAACCTTCCATTCGATCCAGACACCTGACTAGTTGTCTGAACACTCGTCCCCTTCCACCTGGCTAGTCACTGGATGTTTGAGTTTCTAATTCTACCCCTTTCGCACGATTTCGGGGTTTTCTCTAGTTTTTATTTTTCTTAGTTCCGTTTTTTTTTTTTTTGTGTTTTTTTTTTTTTGTTGTTGTTTTGTTTTCTGTGTTTTATATTTTGTGTTTATTAGCGTATAAGTTTAAATTTTATTTATTTTTTCTTTTTCATTTTCTTTTATATATCTTTATTTTATTCCCTCCTTTTCTTTTCTTTCTTTTTTTTTTCACTTATTTATATGCCGTTAATTCATTGGTGGCTGCTCTTCTGATTAATATGTACTGTGAAATTTTTTTTCCCAATTTTTATTACCGACTCTACTTTTGTACAGCATCGCCTGAAGAGGTCTCTAGCTGTTTATAACTGCCTGACCGAAACCTACTCATAAATGTGTAGAGACATACTAATGCTTATGTAAGACAAATACAAAGTATATTTTGGATTACTTCGGTATTGAGCACTTTTGTATGACTCTCATTAAAAATCCATATCTTGTTTCACCTCTGGAAAATATTAATCTGGAATTATATATATATATATATATATATATATATATATATATATATATATATATATTGTGTACAGAAAGTTGTTAGTTGAGACAGGTCATTGGTACCGTCGGTTTCAAATTGAGAAATTCTATATTCATTCGCCATCTTTCTTGCTAGGCCGCCCATACAGTTATGGTGGTCGACCGTCATTGGTTAATTTTGAATGGGTAACGTGATTTGCTTGGCGCGCTTTTTGTATCATGCTTTTATTTTTTAGGCCACGCAAGAACTCGGCAAAGGGATTGACTCCAAACCAGCAGCTCTCACACGTGAAGGGAGCTACATCAATTCCTTCATGTTGTATCACAAAACTGTTGGTGAACAAAGAATCACATCTCTACAAGCAGAGACAATTTTATATTGCTGAAATTATCATAATTATAGGATGACATTAATGAACATTTCTTCATTTTTTATTTACCAAATATCGGATCTTATCTCAACTCAACTAGAGTCCAAAGTGACTCGCATTATGCCTAATTATAGGCGCCAACATTCCCGCTGAGTCCACCATGAACATACATGGATCCTTTCGAGGAACAACGAACTACCACTCCGTCAATAGGAGTTCATACTACTGGCTCTATGCAATAGAGGCAAAAGTGGCCAGCGTTTTGCAAATGGACAATACCAGAACCAATAAACTTTGCTGTTACCTTTGAATACATTTTGGGTTTAAAAGCTATGGCTTTTGTATGTATTGGTTCTTTTGCCTCTGCAGGGAGTAAATTGGGATGTGAGAAATAATTTCTTACAATATATATATATATATATATATATATATATATATATATATATATATATATATATATATATATATATATATATATATGGATGTGTGTGTATGTGTGTGTGTGTGTGTGTGAAGATCATCATATGATGATTAGATCACTCTGACAGATGTTAAAAACATTTAAAAAATAAATGTTTAAATTTCAATAATATTTCTCACGGTTAACGGTAGCCGGATGGATTGGGTCCTTGCTAATAAAGCCAGAGATGGCTTCTGTTGCCGGGTTCAAATCTATCGACTGGTGTTAATCGTGACACCCTGCACTGATGATTCTCGAAAGGATGAAACACTAGTATCTGTACGTATTTAATAATTATTATAGTAAATTATATATATATATATATATATATATATATATATATATATATATATATATATATATATATATATATCTTACCAAAACATTCGAAAAAGAATTCTTGTAACTATTTGGCAAAGAAAAACGTTGTATTTTTGTTTTGTTTTGCTGAGGTTTTTTTTTTAAATTTTTAAATTTTGAATGCGTTCGTCTGAATCTGTAATATTAAACGAAACTGATTTCAATATATATAAATGAATGAGTAGAAACTGAAAGAAAAGTATTGAACGTAAAAATAAAATTAAAATTAATAGTATACTACTACTAATACTAACAACAACAACATTATTATTATTATTATTGTTTATATTATTAATAATAATAATAATAATAATAATAATAATAATGATAATAATAATAATAATCTATATATTAATATGATAGCGTGTGTGTTCTTTTGTGTGTCACGCTTTCTGGCAAATTTCATTGGTTGAGATTTAATTCTGGAATGAAACATTAATTTCGGAATACACATTTACGAACGCTCCAGGTGGTATTCGATTAGCGAGTTCTCATCGCTATATTTGTTTTTAATTCTATAAAATTAAGGGTTTTATCTTTCTGGTAAATGCAAAAGTTATTAAGAAATAATTGATTTTAAGTTATAAATAATTGATTATTAAGTTATTAAGTTATATATATTAAATGACAGTTCCTTATTTTTATTACCACATTGTTTTAACTGAAATAGTTTCATGAAAAACTATTTTTTGCTACATAAAATATTTTAATCTATATATTAATGCGATAGCGTGTGTGTTATTTTCTGCATCACATTTTTTTTTTTGTTCTTCGAAGTATCTGTCGTTTAATTGGTGTGCCTTTCCATTTCTTGTAATAAATAATTTTACCAAGAATTCTGGTTTTGGTTTCAGTTTCGATTATAGCTGAAGGAACTCAAGTTATATATACATACATTCTTTTTTTCTTGTTGGGGTTTCGGTTTCGATTCAAGCTGATGCACTCAAGCCATGTAGATATATTTTTATTTTTGAAATCACAACTTTATAATATATAAGAATGGATCGAAAATTGACTCTTATAGTAATATATACGATATCTGCATAAATTAAAATATTATATTTAAGCATATTTTACGACCAGGCTATGCCAGGCGTCCCTGCTAGCTTAGATAAATACTTTTGCAGTTTTAACAAAGGAACTACAATAATATCAGGGTGTCTCCATTCACAAAATGCCAACATCAATATATTACATATGAAAGAGTCCACTGTGGAATTTCCACAGGTCCCGCTACTACTACTACTACTACTAATAATAATAATAATAATAATAAGGACAGCTCATCTAGAACTTGTTTATATTGGACTTGAAACCATCTATGTTATAATCAGCTAGGAAGCAGCTCCATGGTATCGTGCTACATAGACAAACAGTTCCGAGAATAAAAGCTCTGCTCATGGATTTTTTTTATAATTTAAACCCAGATAGAGAGCAGGAGAAGTAGTTGCTAGGTGTGTGTTTTTCATGCATACCTTATAGGGATGGACCATAAAATGAAGTTCAGTCGAGCACCTACCATGAAAATAACGATAGAGCATAGTTAGGCTTGCAACATCTCTTCTGTGAGAAACAGGTAGGAGGGAGGAATAAAGGAACATCACCCACTAGATTTCAAAGTTGGTTTTTTACCTTGTCAAGACAACAAAGAATGTTCTGAGCAACTCCCTCCCAGATGCAACAACGGCAACACTACTCCATCTTAGGATGCATGTGTTTCTTATACGCATAGAGAGTTGCATCAGGAGTCAGACACTTTCTGGGTCGATAGAATGATCCAACCAGTTTTCCGCCGACCTTGGCAATTGCCTTGATGTGTGTGTTCGATTTCAGATCAGAAGTGAAGGTCAGTTTAGAAGCTTGTCAAAGCATAGTATCTCCCCTAAAAAGAAAGTCATTCATTTTAATTGGGGTCAGGTGGTGGATTAGAATGGTGGTTGTGAAAAGATACAAGCTTGATTTTGGGTGTATTAAGATATAACCAACCACCTTTTTCTCCATTGCTCCACGTGCTCAAGGTCAGAAAAGAGAAAATCAAAGAGAACAATGATAAGAACGAGGACTACTCTTAGTTGAATCGTTGCAGTTAATGATGTCAAATGTCACTTCTAATTTAAACGTGACAGACAAACAGACAATATATTTCAAACTTAAGACCCGTCGTTCCGTTTTTATGACATACTTTTGGTTTGGCCTCATTTTGAAAAATAGGGGTCTTTTTTTTTACAAAGGAGTCACCACTTATCAAGGCCCAGAGGCGACTTGAGGAGAATGATTAATGAGTGTACAGTAGTCAATGGGACAATATCGCAGTAACCGTAGGTAGTGGAAATTTGATAAAGTGGATTACTTAGGGAACGGTTCATCAAGAACTTGTTTGCGTTGGATTTGAAGGCGATCATATTGTAGTCAGCTGGAAAGCAAGAAACCGGAATGGAGTTCTACGGGCGTGCAGTTCTAAGAAAGAAGCTTTGTTTATGGAATCTACGTTTAGGTTTTGGCACAGATAAAGAGTGGGAGAAATTAGTGATTGTGGTTTCAGGTAGACAAGTGTTTTTCATGAAAGTCAGGCCAGAGGGGACAACTATAGATTGGAGCTCAGACGAGTACTTGTTAGTAATAAATTAGATATGGTATCTGTGTTTTGAAAGCCGAAACTGTACTATTACTAAGTATTTAAGTGTGTCACATGGCTTAGATGTTACCCCGACAGATCTGCTGCTATTGAAAAGAGAAATGGTTTAGACAGGTCACTGGATGTCATAACCAGCTGCTTTTGGTGTAAGCTTTTTGAACGGTATTGTTAGATTTTAACAGGCCCAACGCATTGTAGACTCCATTGCAAAGAAACAGAAGAAAGCAAAAAAAAAAAAAATCAACTCACTTTTTCTTTTTTTAACAAAGCCTTTATATCTGGTATTTCCAACCACACATTTTGTCTAAATATCTAAACAGTTCACTTCTCCTTCTCTGGCATGCAGTTCTAAGAAACTTTGTTCATGGAATCTATGTTTAGGTTTAGGCACAGATAAAGAGTGGTGAAAGTTATTGACAGTGGTTTCAGCTAGATTAGTATTTTTTGTGAAAGTTTGACAAGGGGATGGGCATAGTTTTGAGCTCAGACGAGCACTTGCCATGAAAATTATAATTGAGCAGAAGCAGACTCGCAACATCTCTTCTGTGGGAAAGAGGTTGCAGGGAAGAGAAAAGGGCATCACCCACTAAGCTACAAAGTCTATTTTGAACTCAAGGCAGAATAAGGTGCTTCTAGCAGCTCCTGCCCAGATGTTTAAACGTATTTGGCTCTTATACAAGTAGAGAATTACATCAGCAGTAAGATATCTACTGGAGTGATCTCTCTTGAAATTTTCAGTTGGTATTGTTTACTTGTAAGCATTTATGGTTAACGACTTGATTTCTTATAATTTTTCAGATTTTTTTTATATAGAAAAGACGGTAAGCATTTGCAACATAAGTTTACTTTACCTTTAAGCTACATAACGATTTCACAGAGACTTTTTTCTTTGAAAACAACGAAATACATTATTTCAAATTATAAACAAAAAAAAAAGCACAATAAAGCTTAGGTTCAAGAAACACGCAATTGATTTCGTTTACAATTTTCGGCGAAACAAATAGACCTAAATTATATTTTAGTAAGATTAATTTCCGTGTGGGAACCATTTTTTATAGCTTGCACACATTTGAACCAATCAGAATTGCATTCCAGTTTATTTTCTGGGAAGTAACGATTATTTTTTATCCAATTATATGGACGAGAACTATTTTACCCATGGTCCTTATTCAGTTTAATCGCTTGAATTATTAGTTATCGTTTTCAGCCAATGAGAACTCGTATTTCATTTAGCCCCAAGCAATTGGCTGTTAAAGAAATTGGCTTCCCTTTCTCCATTTTGATTAAATTTTATTCTAACTTGATGGAAATCGCCACACCAAATATAAGTTCTGTTTTTTTTTTTTCTTCCTCCATTACCTCTTTGTCGCTACCAATAATAGATCAAAGAATATATATATATATATATGGCAAAAAGTCTATATGCAAAATTTCAAGATGTTGTCCATCTTAGCGTTTATTTTTTTCAGCGTATTAGAATGTTTAATTCCTAACAGCACCTGTTTCGTAGCGCAGAAACATTCATATAATCCTCATGTCAATTTTTTAATCTTTTCCGAATTGACTCATCTGAAGAATAAAAACTCAGTAACTTTAAAAGAAAATAAAAAGAATATAGGCATGATTACAAAATAAAAAAATAGTTCCAATTGTGTTTTATGATATTTATGCCATCTTTCATTGTATATATATATGTGTGTGTGTGTGTGTGTGTGTGTGTGTGTGTGTGTGTGTGTGTGTGTGTGTGTGTGTGTGTGTGTGTGTGTTCATCTCAAATTCGGAATCTGATAAACAACCTACTTCTTTAGCTAAACATGTTAGGGAATTAGTTAAAATAATGTTCAATATGAATTAAAACGATCAATATTAGATAAAATAATAAATAGATACCTAATAAGATAAAAAATGTAATTTATGTTCTTTGAAATACTTCCATATAGTAAAATCTAATGAGAATTTGCTTAATAAAAAGCAAGAAATTATTCCAAATTGTCTCCATAGAATTAGATATATGCTAGCCTATTTCAAACCCATACAAAGAATAGTGTGCCAATTTAAGCTAAAATTCGTATATACATTGTATCTTATTAATGATTTAGCATCTAAAAAGAAGTTTCATTAAAATAAATCTTATTAGAGTAAAATATGATTTTACGCTAACCTTAAACTGAAATTAACAATAACATGAGACATGCTAAGTATTGCTAATGTGCTAATCATGATAAAATGTACTTCAGTGAATTAATAATTTTGAGTATATTCTTCCCCTTGACACTTAATTCTATTTAGACATATACCGCAGTGCATACTTATATTAATGGAAATAAATTTTGAATTAAGTGGAAGATTGGACTTTTCATGTTTAATTTATGTTTTTTGGATTAAAAGAAAAAAATTGGTTTAATATTCTGTTTACTAATAATTGGTCACTACGGTTGTATAAGTTTCATAAGTTTTTATACGTTTTTAGGTTTTAAGGTTTAAGGAATCTTAGGATATTTAGGACTTTTAAGGTTTTGTTCATTAGGTTTAGCTGTTAGAATTCAAAAAATAGCAATGAACATAATAAATAAATATAGGTGTGTGTGAATAGATAGATGAATGAAATAAAATAAAGTAAAAATAAATGAATAAATACAAATAATAATTGAAAATAAACTTAGATATTCTCTCCAGACAAGGCATGAAGCCACTTGATGCAAGGAGCTAAAAAATACTACTTCAAGGTCAAAACTTTACCAATGATAAGTGTTAGATTGAATAGATTCTGATCTAGAAATCAGCAATTTTTCCCTTTTTGTCAGAAACATCGCTCATGGAATATGAAAGGGGGGCGAAAATTGGCATAACGATTGTACTAATAAAAATAAACTATGATTTCACATTATGTGTGGAAATTATAAGCATTAATGATTATTCTTTTAACTTTATCTCGAATGTTGGATTGATTTTCCTATTGAATTAGTGATGTAATTTTACATTTAATAGGAGGGGCTGGGTAAATAGACATATAATAATATATAGTTTTTTTTAGAAATAGAAATTTAAATGTAAGAGCGATAACTCTAGAAAAATCAAGTTATCTAACTTGTTTTGTTGTTTTAATAGGACGGATGACTTATGGTTGGAAAATCATGAATGTTAAATTTACAATTCTTTTGTTTAGTGCTAATTAATTAAATAATAAATATTTTACTAATATTAATAGGATGAAAATTAAAGACCACATCAATTTTATTTATGAGGGGAAAATGTGTATCCTTGACAGTTAATTATATTTTGTAGGCAATTTTAGTTTTGTAAATTTGTTAAGAATTTTTGATAAATGAATCTGATTAAATTTAAGGTGTTTTTTTTTTTATTATTAATATTTTGCAAACAGTCTCTCCTTGAGTTTTCTTTTAATTTGAACCTAAATACAAGATCTGAAAAAATATCAAATATGGTGCCATAAAATAAAAATTGTGGTCTTTGAATTAAATTGTGTGTGTTTTTTGTTTTGTTTTTTTTCGGAAGGGTGTCTATAAACACTAAAATAAGTAAGTATTTTCTTTTATTTTTATGATTTTGTGAACTTTAAAATATCTCCATTTCCTTTTATCAACATTTTTTCTCCGCCATATCCTTTTTTATCACAACGTAAAAAAAAAAAAGCACTCTCCAACTGTTTTTCCAAAGAACACAATCTGTCTCTGATAAGTTGTTTGATGGACTCTCCCGCTATTAAACGAAACACGCGTAAGACGTACTACATAAAAAATATGGACAATGAGTGTGTATTACATACATCTTTCATTTTTGGAATGATAACTAACCATATATGTATCCTGGCATATATTATTAATATTGGTACTCACTAGGAGTTCTTACACAGGTCATCATCAGAGATTACTCACTGACAACAATTGGTCCCGGTGGCAACAAGTCTCTTCAAATTTCCAGTACTCTCCACCTCTTTTGATAATTTTTTTTTTTTTTTTTTTTTTTACACAGTGATCACCACTTATCAAGGCCCGGAAGCCACTCAGGGATAAGGGTTATTGCAAGTACATTACGTTAGTGTGGAGATTTGATGAAGTGTTTACTTAAGGAGGCGGTTCATTAGGAATTTGTTAGCATTGGACTTGAAGACATCCAAGTTGTAGTCCGGTGGGAAGCAGGCAGACGGAACAGAGTTCCACAGGCGTGCAGTTCTAAGAAAGAAGCTTTGTTCATGGAATCGGCGTTTGGATTTAGGCACAGATATAGAGTGGGGGATAATCTTTGCAAATCAATCTGCATCATCGCAACAGCTGCTTACCATTGACTTCTCACTGGAAATGACCATTGGTCATCGCCGAAATTTGGGTGGCAACGAGCCTTCCAAGGTCCTACACCTCTTGGCACTCATCTACTAAAGGTCTTTACAACCATTTGATATGGCACCAGCCGATGCCGACACCACCAAATATATTTAGAAGGGGGGGGGTAAATTACAATTTTGTAGTTTTAGTTTTCTTGGTTCCATTTAGTGTTCCTCTCTCTCTATTTTATTTTATTTTATTTCTGTTGCAGCTTACATATGACCAGTTAGTGTCTGTAGCTCATATGGCTTGGTTTCCACATTCAAGTATTTTCCTTCAGCTGTTTTTTCCGTCTGTTCTAAAGTATTCGTCTTCCTCTTGATTCCAATTTCTCCTAGTTTCTTTTTCCAAGTTCTATAGGACTGTTCTTAGTGCTCCTACAATGTTTAGTATTATTCATTTATTTTTTATTTTTTATCGTTTAATGGTTGTGCTAACGAAACTGTATCATGCTCCTTAAGCAAATAAAAATATTAATTTTTTTTTCATTCCAAACAAGGCACAGTACCACTGTTTAGGACAAAATTTTATATAGGGAGTTGATCAGCGAGATGTCTGTTCACATTACATTTAAACTTCTGCATATCAGTACAGTCAGGGAAGCAGGGACCCGGGATGAAATTCTAAAGTTTAGGGAAGAAATTATTAGAGTAGAAGGGTTTCTGGCATACAGGGATCTCTACAGTGTAGGAGTGGGATGTGCTATTTCCCGGGTTAGTCAGGGTAATTATGTCAAAGGGATACAAGTTCGTTAGAGCACATTCAACTAATATAGTTGTAAAAAAAATGTACATACTAGTCTTTATTGTGGACTAACATACATTTCCCTGCTGTAAAATACGCTTAAATATGTTATTTTAATTAATGCAGATTTTGTATTTATTATTATAGGGTCAATTCTCTAGAAACTATTATATGTACCTAATATATATTGTAGTGATTTCAGAAGTAAAAACATATATAATTTGGGTGCTATCAGCTAGAATTGAAACCAAAATATTTAGTGCTTCAGCTTTAGTTGCTACTGTTTGAGCTATCAGCAGGTCCATAAGAAACAGTTAAAATTAAACCGACTTTAACATATAAATGTACATATGTACATGCTTACAAGATAATTTTAAGTCGACTTACACCTGCCAAGTTCCAATTTTCTTTCAATTTGAACACCTTAGCAGCTAGTTTTAACGGCTAAAGACCAGGTCGAATTTGTTCCACAGGTCCAAATCCCCTATATATCAAGTTTCATGTTTGCAGACTAAAAATTAACAGAGGAGTTTGGTATTGACCGTTACTCAAACAGACAAGGTCACTTATGGAGTATTCTTTTTACAGCATCATTTCAAATTTAATTTTCAGTTTATGTGCTAAGCAACATTTATAATTATCCATATCTATTTTGCTAATAACATTTCCTCTGATGAGATGAGTCATTCATTGGACATCCATGGATTAAGGGAAAAAATTTAATAATAATTATTCATACTCTTTTGTCAAACAATAACTTTTGTTTTAATTCAGCATAATTTAATCCAGAATTTCCACTCATATATATATATATATATATATATATATAAATATATATATATATATATATATATATATATATGTATATATATATATATATATATATGAACAAATGATTAATAAAACATGTTAAAAGACATCTTGAAAAAGAGTTAAAAACATATTTAATTTTAAAAAAAGGAAGCACAAGATAAGTTGATAGTCCTTAATCCGCGGAGTTTCGAAGAAATACTCTCCTTCTCATCAGAGGGCAGGAATTAGCAAAATGCAGGATCGGATTTTGTATATAAAAGTATTTAATTAAACTACAAGTAAGTCACAGATCTTACTTGGTTAAAAAAAAGGGTGAGGTAAGGGGAATAGGGGGTAAAAGAAAAATGATAAAAAGATCTCACATGAATGGATAGTACGGTGAAGGGTAAAAAATCCAAGAATGGTAAAATCCAAAACGGTCGAATTTAAAATTTCCAATCCAATGGGTAAATTCCAAATGGTCCAAAATGATCCAAAAGTCAGAGTTCCTTGGAAAAAAATCGCAAATGGAATGAATTCCAAATCATTAAAAAATTTTATATATATATATATATATATATATATATATATATATATATATATATTAATTTTTAATAGCTAAAGACGCTAGTGTTTCATCTTTTCACGAATAATCAGGGCAATGAGTCATGATCACCGCCGGTGGAGAGATTCGAACCCGCCCACAAAGCCATCTCGGGCAACGTGTGTGTGTGTGTGTGTGTGTGTGTGTGTGTGTGTGTGTGTGTGTGTGTGTGTGTGTGTGTGTGTGTGTGTGTGTGTGTGTGTGTGTGTGTGTGTGTGATTACTTCATTTAATCGCATAAACTAATATACAAAGATTTTATGCGTAAATTTTTCAGTATTTACTTCAATAGTACTCTATACATAGGTAGAGCTAGGTAGTAAGTTATGAAAATATATATGGCAATTAAGAATATTCCGCGTTTCCTTCTCATGAAAACTTGTCAGGCTTATGCATAAGCCTGACGAATTCTCACGAGAATAAAATGCGAAATATTCTGTGTAGCTTAATTGTCACATATATACTCATAACTTCCTATATATATATATATATATATATATATATATATATATATATATATATAGAGAGAGAGAGAGAGAGAGAGAGAGAGAGAGAGAGAGAGAGAAAGAGAGAGAGAGAGAAAGAGAGAGAGAGAAAGAGAGATATATAGAGAGAGATCGGAGGGTTATTTTATTAGTGTAGATATATATGCAAAAAAAACAAATACACGTTGATATTTATTATAGATTGGGGGGTTATCATCGTATTTATAAATGAATACAAAGACGTTATTTTGACTCTAATTCTCAGTGCTTTTGATCGACAAACCTGCGAAGACAATGGCCTAACAATTAGCAAGATGAAATGTTCTAATTCAAATCCCATTTGGTAATTATTATTTTGCTACTTCGACTAAGTTCTAAATATTTTCATTAATTAACATTTTTTTGTCCTACGCCAATTAATCGATTAGAGTTAATAATTTGAATGCCAAGCTGAACCATTAGTTAAAAATAGAATATGAAACGGAAGAAATGAATTTGTGCGATTTTTTTTTTTTTTTCGCATAACGCCATTTTCATTTCTTTGTGTGTGAAACATCTGTTACAGTCTTCAGATTCTGTTCAGATGCCGAAAAGATGACGTTTCATAAATACATAGTCAAATTCTTTTATTATTTTTTTTTCTAATTTAAATGTTTTCAAAGTCGGTGTTGTCTTTTTACTACTTACATTTGTATAATGTCGGCTTTTTCTCCTCTTCTGACGAGAAGCATTTACTTTCGAAATGCCACGGCCTAAAGAGGTTTCTACTTTATCCCCTTTTGTGTAACACTTATTAACTTGATATCGTAATAAAGTTCCTACGTAACTTTACTCTTTATCTTCTGGACTTATTCCATTGTTTGCTCCTCTTAACAGAGTAGAACATTTTATCTAGAAAATATAATAATTTACTATATATATATATATATATATATATATATATATATATATATATATATATATATATATATATATATATGATGGGCTCTCCCGTCGATTTCGACATATGAGCGTCTAAAAAAGAAAAATAATTTTAGTTTCGGTGTTTCTGTCTTTCATAGGACTTGAACCTCGCCAGTGACGACCACAAGCCATGCACGAAAATGTATTTAATGAAGTGTCACTTGGTCTGGCAGCCAATTCCATTTTCTATTTTCTCGATTCTCTGAGTTTTTGTACGCTTCCTAATTAAAAAAAACTTTTAAGGCATTGTGATATGTCAGTCTCCATTATTTCCTGTCTGAAGCAGTTTGTTCAAAAGTTGACAATGAGATGTTAGCTGTTGTCAGATTGTGTTTGAACTTATCCTTGTAGCTCAACAGTGGGCGGCCAACATGCCTTTTGCCTGTGTGAAGCTGACTGTACAAAATTGCTTAGGCATTCTATCCTTATTCATTCTGACTACGTGCCGGCTCAACGTAACTGACACTGTATAAGAAAAATTTCGATTCCACTGATATGACACTTTTTAAAGAGATCAGCCTTGGTCAACTTGTCCTTCAGGGTAAATCCACATTTTGTACAAAAGTAGTGTTTGTGAAATACGTTCAACTGCATGATATGTGAGCGATAAGGAGTCCAAACGTCAGCACCGTATAAGAGAGTTGCCGGAACAACAGCCCTGTACACTCTAATTTTAGTTTCTAGCTTTATACCTTTGTGATTCCACAAAGTAAATATTCCCACAGTCAAACAACGTCGCAGCTCACAAGAGCCATGACAGCTAACAAATCGGAAGTCCAAAACTAGAGTTTTGCCCTCATTTGGACTCATCAGTAGATATATCCAAACTCGATATTCGAAACCCGAGCATTTTGCATGTGAGGTGAGTACTCTGCCATATGAGCAACCGCGCCACACACCAATTTTGGTCTTCCAGTTCCCGTTTCCTGTCATGGCTCTTGTTAGCTGCAACGTTTGTTTTTTATAAAACTATATATTTATATATATATAAATTTATTCATTAAGGGTGATACATCAACTAGGGTTGTAGGGTGAGTGAGAACTCTTTAAACCATGTTATTTCGAAACCTAATGCTTCTCATCAGAAGCGGAAAGAAGATACTAGGTAACATAATAGGGATGTGACGTATAGTGATAGTTAGATTAGGAGCGAAACAATTGTGCAGTGAGAGAAAAAATATTGAATCTGTCTAGAGGTGGGAGTACTACATTGAACTTTGTGATATAGGTGAAGTATCGCTTTTAATATATAATGGAGATAGGTGTATACCATATCTGCCATGGTGGTTTAATATATGTGGACAATATGTGTGGTTAAACTTTCAGGAAGAATATAGGGTAAATGAATTAAAAGAAGATGCTTATTTAATCGTATGTATTAATGGGTTTTACCATATCTACGTATGTTTTATCATCTTTTCCATTTGTTCTAGTGTATCGTACACGACGTTTAATTTCTTCCTTTGCTTTGCAAAGTGAACTTTTGTGTCCAATTCTGTTTTTGCATGGTATTTGTAGAAAATCGCGTGTCTGACATTAATAAGTTCATTGAAAACATTAAACTTAAATATGGGATAAACCCTAAATTTAGATATGTTCCTTCGTCGGATAATCCGGCTGATCTTTTAACCAGAGGTTAAAATTCTAAAATAAAATAAAATTAAATTAAAATTCTAGGTTTAACCTTATTGAATTTAGCAACCAGTACTCAGCTGTCTGACGAGTTGAGCTAGAATTAAATAGATGCAGATCAGCCGTTGAAGAGTTGGTAACTAAGTAGAATGCGATGCTCTAATACGAGTAGAGGGGGCAAACCCATTCTCTGGTTTCTAATTCTAATAATTGTGTATTCTATTATATAAAATTATTAAACAATATAAAACAATTTGGTGATAACTTATTTTGATTTTTAGTGAATTGTCTTTTCCGTATGCAGGTAGAATAATGTCCTGTTTTTTGTTGTTGTTGTTGTTGTTGTTGTTGTTTTTTTGTTTGTTTGTTTTTTTTAATTATTTTCTCTAGTAAATAGCGTTTTGACATTTTATATATTTTTCTTGCTTATGCAACTCCAGATTCTTCAATGTTCTTTGAATCCATTTTTGATACTAATGACCCGTTGACAACCAGCTTTTGTAATGTCAGGTTTGGCTCACTCTAATTTCATAGTTTTTCGCCGATACTAATTTTTGTGAAAATATCAGGCCTTTGAAATCGTCAGCACTCAGTTCAGCTAGTTTAAAATCATCACGATGTTTGTTAATTTTTTATGCAAATATTAAAAAGTCCGCATTATCTTTCTTGGTCAAATCCTGACATTTCCACCTCTGATAAAATAACGACGTTTTCGGACTAAACAGTTCTGTTAAAAGTTTTACGATTTCAGAAAATATTAAGTCACACGTTTTTCGCGATAAAATGTAATCCACGAACTTGTTGTTCTGCAAACAATCAATGTTATACAAGTACTCATACTCTGCTTCTGACGTCCATGACAGAGGTTGCTTTCTTTGAGTTTCACACCGTCAATATCTGCAACAGAGAGATGAAACTTTCAGATCAATAATGCATAAGTTCAGTTACCATAACAGTGTCATTTTAAAGCATCCTCAGATTTATTCAGGCGGATTAAGAAATATGAGGTATTATCCTGCAACACCTCTCATACACACACACACACACATACACACACACACACACGCACGCACACACACACACACGTATATATATAGTGAATAAATGACAAAACCTATATTAAAAAATTCATGATGTTGACCATCTTATAATTTATTCCTTTACTTCAGTTGACATTTACAATTCTTGATTCACTGATTGATATAATAATTAAGTGATTGATTTCGTGCTACGAAACAGATACTGTCAAGAATTGTAAATGTCAACTGAATTATAAGATGGTCAGCATCATGAATTTTGGAATATAGTTTTTTGTCATTTATTTACTATATTGATCTGTAATTACATTGAGCTTCTTAAATAAGATTGGTATATATATATAAGAATATGTATTTCTACAGATATATATATATATATATATATATATATATATATATATATATATATATATATATATATATTTGATGGTGAGAGCTGCCGACTGTCAATGCGACAGTTATAGGTTCGATCCACGGCTGTGGAAAGGTGTATGTCTAGCTGCACTAATGAGTTGTGATACAACGAAACAGTACTGTATGTGGATGACAAATATATATATGTATATATATATACTTTTTATTTGTTTTGCATAAGCTTATGTATATGTCATTGCACATTCATGAGCGTGTTTCAGTCAGCTAATTACAAGTAATTAGAGACTCCTTATTATAAAGTTAGATTTTCTTCGTTTGTCGTTGATCATTCTGCATGGGTGACTCTCCCTCCCTCCTGGCTTAACCCTTGCCTTTTCAACTTTTCCATATTTCCTCTTTGATTTCCTGCGATGTAGGAATATCTTTGGGGTTTTTTTTAAGGGATTGTTGTTGTTGTTCGTCTTCTTACTGCACTGCTCCATTATCATTTTATCATTGGCTCACAAGGAGCTATCACACAGGTCATAAAGGATTTCTCCTTGAGAATAACCTGTGGTGTTCCCTGGAAGCTGAGTGACAACAGATTTCCAGTACCTCGTTAACTTTCATTTCAATTCCCGCATACTCTCCACCTCTTTCGATAACATTTTAAAAGAAATTTGCATTATCGCAACAGCCGTTTACCATTGATTTCCCACAAGCAGCGGCCATTGGTCTCCACTGGAGCTTGAGGGGCACTAAGCCTCCCCAAGGTACGAGTTCTCTTGGCATTTGGTCAGCCCTCTCTCCTCAGTCTTTTCATCCTCCTTAACCCTTCTCGACCATTTGGCATCATTCTTTGCGGGAAGGGCAGTGATTGGGTAATGGGAACGGGGATGGAGAACTTATAGATATGCAGCTTCAATGTTCTTGGTTCCATGTAACGTTTCGTGTTTTGTCTCTGCAGTAGTTCGTCTGACCCGCGCATGTGGCTCATGTATTAGTTTCCGAATTCCAGGGTTTTCCTTAATATTTCAGCTGTTTCCATTATTGTATTCATGTATCTTTCCAGTTATTGCTCTGATTTCAATTTCTTCCATTCTTTTTCAAAGTTTTTTGGAATTGTTCCTAGTGCTCCTACTATTATAGGTACTACCTTGATTTTTTTTATATCATTCATATCCCTTTCAGCTCTCTGGCTAGCTCTGTTTATTTGCTCTGTTTCTTCTTTTCTTTGATATTTGTCCTGTGGTCAGCTGGGACAGCAAACTCTACGATTTCTTGTTAGTTATTACAACATCTGGTCTTCTTGCTTGGATGGGTTTATCCATTTGTATGTCCATGTCCCATAGGATTTTATGATTCTCGTTTTCAATTACTGTTGCGGACTTTTATTATTATTATTATTGGCTCACATGGAGCTTTCACATAGGTCAACAAACGATCCGTTTGGAGACCGATGGTGTTCTCTGGAAGCTGAGTGACAACAAATCTTCCCAGATGTCCAGCTCTCTCCACCTTCTTCGATAGCATTTGCAAATAAATCTGTGTCATCGCAACAGCCGCATACCATTGATTTCTCGCTGGTAGTAGCCATTGGTTTATACTGGAATTTGAGTGGCACTAAGCCTCCCCACGATCCCAGTTCTCTTCGCGCTTGTCTAGCGTAGGTCTGGCCAGCGCTCTCTCCTTGGTCTTTCCATCCTCCTTGACCCTTCTCGGCTCTTTGGTATCACTTTTCTATGGGGGGGAGGGCGGTGATGAGACAATGGGGGGATGCATGATGGTGGTGTAGAACTTGTTGATATGCAGCTTCGGTGACTTCATTCCCTGTAACGCTTCTTTGTTATATTATCTTGTTATTCCCCACATTCTAGGGGTTTCCTCAATATTTCAGCCGTTTTCTTTATCGTTAGGCGTTGTATATTTGCAGTTATTCCTCTGATTCCAATTTTTGACATTCTTTTTTCAAAGTTTTTCGGAATTGTTCCTAGTGCTCCTACTATTATCGGTACTATTTTGATTTTCTTCATCATCCAAATCCCTTTTAACTCTCTGGCTAGCTCTGTGTATTTGCTTCGTTTCTTCTTTTCTTTCATACTCCTCACCCTATGGTCAGCTGGGACAGCAAAGTCTACGATTTGACAGGATTTCTCTTTCTTGTTAATTATTACGACATCTGGTCTTCTTGCTTGGATGTATTTGTCCGTCTGTATGTCCATGTCCTATAGGATTTTGTGGTTCTCGTTTTCGAGTGCTGTTGCGGGTTTATGCTTGTACCATTTGTTTGTATGCTCAAAATGCAGTTGTTTGCATAATTCCCAGTGCACCGCCCTCCCCACTTGGTCATGTCTGTTTTTGTATTCCTTTTGGTCCAGTTTGTTGCATTCATTTACTATATGGTTTATCGTTTCGTCTCTTTGTCCACAGAGTCTGCATTTGCTGTTTTCTTGGGTTTTATCGATTCTTGCTTTGATATGGTTGGTTCTTTTCGAGTTATCTTGTTCTGCAGTTATTAGAGATTCAGTTTCTCGGTTTATATGTCCTTTTCGCATTCATGTCCAGGTGTTTTCGTTATTCTCATCTTTTGCCATTCTTATGAATCTTCCGTGGAATTGTTTCTCTTCCCATTTCTCTTTTCTCGTTTTTTCGTTTGTCTCTTTGTTTTCTGTTTTGTTGTTTTTTTTCAGTGTCACTCGCTGCCATAATAATCCTTTCAGTGTTTTGCATTATGTATGTTTCTAGAACTTTTTTTGTGTCCTTCACACAGTCTTCTATACAGATCACTCCTCTCCCGTCAATATCATCCTTTGGGTGTAATGCATTATGCATGGTCATGAGTTTCCTGGTTTTCTGGTCGAGTTGTCTCAGTTCTTTTTTTGTCCACCCTAAAAACGGTCCAGAGTATCTTACTAGTGATACTGCCCATGTATTTATACCTTTTATTAGGTTTCTGCTATATAATTTCGTTTCCAGGAGTTTTCTTGTTCTCCTGAGGTATTCCTTTCCAATTTTCTCTTTCATTTCTTTTGCTCTGATGGTGTCCACTTCAGAATTCCAAAGTATTTATAGTCGTCTTGTTCCCCTAGTGCCCTCATTTTTGTTTGGTTGGGTAGTTCTATGCCTTCTGTCGTTTCCAGTTTTTCCTTTCTTATAACTAGTTGTGCGCACTTTTCCATTCCAAATTTCATTTGAATTTCTTGGCTGAAGATCCTGGTAGTGTTAATTACTGTCTCTAGCTCCTTTTCCGTCCTTGCAAAAAGTTTCAGATCGTCCATGTACTATTATTATTATTCACATTTTGTGTTTGGCTGTTGGTATTGCCGCTTTTATACTGATAGGCGGATCATAACCAATGAACATAGGCTATCAGAATCTTCTTTTCTTAGTCTGTCAGCACTTTTCACAAGATTCTGGCGGTTTCCAACAACGCAGTCTTTTGAAGTACTCCAACATAGCAATGGATCTCAATTTTTTTTCAGTTTTATTATTATTATTATTATTATTATTATTATTATTATTATTATTATTATTATTATTATTATTATTATTTTAAATTCATTTCATTGGTTTTTTTTACCTCTGAAAAAAAATGTGTGTATATATATATATATATATATATATATATATATATATATATATATATATATATATATATATATATATAAGGGAGTTAAAGGAAGAGAATAGAATCTTATATAGAAATCAATAAAATAAATGAAGGTATAAAAACTATATATATATATATATATATATATATATATATATATATATATATATATATATAATTTAAAGGAGATTAGAACAATAGTCTAAAGAGCTGAGTGTATTTTAATGTAACAGTGAAATTACTAGTTTAATTAAAATACAGGAAATAGAAAGTGCTCGTTGTAATTTAGATATATAATAAGCTCGATAGTTAAATGTCCTAGAGCTAATTCAATATTAAGTAATGTGATTTATAATTTAAAAATCAAAATTTTAATTAAATTAAAAATCCGTTTCATAAGAAGGAACAACAACAAAATCAATTATCTGTACGATCGTTTCGGAAAACAATGCTTTTTATTATGATATACATCAAGTTATGTAGAATAATTATATATAGTTTTTTGGTAAGCAAGGTCTCCTCATCAGCAAATTTTGGAGGGTTTTTATTGAATTTAAAAGACACCAAAAATAAACCTAGCATTAAAAGTAAGGCAGATGAATCTGAAAAATTGAAATAAAAGGTCTGGATTTAAAATTTATAAGAAAATTAATATGGGTTAGAGATAGAAATAAGTAGAGAAAAATATATATTTTTAAATTTACATAATAAATTTGCTTTAAAAATATAGAGAGATATTTACCTTTTAATTTATCGTTTTTGAAATCAGGAACTGTGGTTAAAATAGTCATTTAGATGTTTGCTATAGCTTTTTATCTTATTGAATGATGAATTTTAAAAAGGGGGGGACGTTCGTGCAATAAATTGTTTCCGTTAGCGTATTTTTGATTTAAAGACGCTACGGTTTATATATAGAGAATATTATTATTACCTATTTTAAGGGGAGATAATTGTCATGTTTTCTTTACTTTATTTATTATTTATTTGACGGTGTAAGGGAGATAATTAGTCTAACTTAATTCATTAAAAAAAAAATTTAAAAAAAAATAATAATTGTAATCTATTTTTACTAATAAGTAATTTTTAATGATTTAAGGTGGTTTATATTTATTAAATTTAAACCAACGTTTATGACTACATGTCATAAGCTCCTGGCTTGAATTTAATAGTTTGGTTGTACTTTTTATATCTTCATATTTAAAAATTTTTAGGGTATCTTTTGTACATAGTGCACAAAATTTATCTCCTGGTTTATATGATTTGCAAGTCTCAATTATTTGCCATTTTAAGTTGAAAGAAATATTGCTGTTTTTTAGTTGCCAAATATAGTTGGATAGAGTAGTTTGGTTTGACAGAGAGTTATTTTTAAAAGAATGTTTGTGCATTGAAATTCTATGTTTTATTAGGCCAGATGTGGAACCAAAATATATTACCTCTTGCTTGTTGTGATTATTTTCCGTTAGGTCTGTTGTTGGATTATTATATGGTGGGTTGATTAGTAATTGATCGGTAGATTGGTTTAAGTTGGTGTTATTATTTAATCTGGTAGTTGAGTTATGGCTGTTAATAGGTACATGTAGATTTGGAGTTTTTGATACTGTGCAGCTATAGATAACATTTTTAATTTTACATGAGCCTTGTAGGGGACATTTTTTTTTTCTACAGTTACAGTCCGATGTATTTTGTATAGTTGTATTTTGTAGTTTATTAATTGTCTTATTATTAGAGCTAATTATTTTCTGATGAAGGTTAGGCATAGTAGAGTAAGAGACTTTAATTGTGTTCTTATTGAAAATTTTATTATATCTATGGGGGGCTTTAAAGTTCTTATCTAATATTTTAAAAAATTCTCTGGCTATGTTTGTTTCTAGGTTTTTGGAATATGGGGGGTTGAACCATAGGATCTCCTTGTGTCTATTCTTACGTTTACGGGTTTTGGTTTGCTGTTTATTTGTATTATTATCTAATATTTGTGGTTTGGTTTTATCTTTTTTTGTCTCTTGGTTATTTTTCTTAACTCGTATACGGGAAGACATTGCCATATTATATGTTATTACGCTCTTAATAGGTTTATTTTCAATGCAGTTTATGTTTCTATCATTTTCATTTATGAATTTAATTTGTGAATTATATCCAGAGTTTTTAAGGGCCTCATTATAATATTTTTCATTTTTGGTAAATATTGATTTAGTAGAAGACAGTCTAGAAATTCTTAAAGCGATATTGGGAACTATTGATTTTAATATTGATTTAGGGTGGTTTGATTGATTGTGGACATATAGTAGTGATTGGTTAGGTTTATGATAGGGTTCAAAGGTAGAATTCTCAAGATTTAAGGTTATGTCTAAGAAATTGGCAATTTTTTTATTAGGGTCGATTTTTATACTAAGTCCATAATTTTTAAATAATTTATGTAGAGCTTTAATTGCTTTTTCATAATTTTTATTAGTAGAATTAGTTATGAAAAGTGCATCATCTCTATATAGCCCTCCTTCAAGTTTGAATTGTTTACGGAGTATACAATGTATTTCATTTAAAAGGAAAAGGCCAACTAGATCAGTGACCTGAGTCGAATCCGTCCATCCCATTAAAATGTTGAAGTGGTTTTAGGGGTATTTTTCCTGGTCCAATATTTATTATCAAATGTTATTAAAGACTCTCTAGCTATAAGCATTAGTTTAATTTCGTCTTGAGTTAATTTTCGTGCCATTAATAGAGATTTATTAAGTAGGATAGGTGATATAGACTGGTAATATGATTCAATGTCAAAAGAAAGAAATTTAATGTTATTTTTATTTTGAATGTTAGAAAACCAGTCGATTACTTGGTTGGAAGATTGCCATAGTGGGTATTTTATTATGGATTTAATTTTGGGGATAATTCTATCTAATATGTTTTTACTAACCAGTCCTATATCTGATTTCGAGGGGCAAATGAGTATAATACTAGGGTTAATATTAAAGCTGTGTTTGTGGTCTTTTAAAGTAAATCTCGGGGTACCTGGTACCGTTATTTCTGTGTATTTATCTATTTTAAATTTAGTTAAAATGTTTTTTGCATCATTATTTATTTAATTTCCAGTTTTATCTGCCGGTACTATGAGTTTATTTTGGTGGCTTATAGAAATAGATTTTGAAAATTTATTTATTTTTTTAAGTGTTGGAGTGATATATTTTTTATTTTTCTTAAATTTAATATTTTTAATCAGGTTGATTAAGTCATTTTAAAAATTTTCAGTGTCTTTGTTTCTTTTGGGTTTTTTGTATGTTTTTAGTCTGTAGTATTTCGCTGCTTTTCTTTCTTCATTGTCTTGTCTGGGGATGGTTTCTTTTATTTCTCCAGGTTGGTGGTGTATTGGTTCTGTGGTTTCATTTTGGTGATTATCAAAATGGTAGGCTTTCCATCTCAAGTTCCTTATAAATATATTTATACTTGTAATTAAGCTGGTTATAAAGGTGTCTTTAGGGGGTATGGGGATGCATTTGGTTGATAATTGCAAGTCCTTCTTATGAAACATATCTACAATTACGTATATAAACTCGACCTGTTATAGGGAGCTAATAATTTAAAAGAGATTAGAACAATAGTCTACAGAGCTGAGTGTATTTTAATGTAACAGTGAAATTACAAGTTTAATTAAAATACAGGAAATAAACCCCCCCCCTATTCCAAAAACCTAGAAACAAACATAGCCAGAGAATTTTTTAAAATATTAGATAAGAACTTTAAAGCCCCCCATAGATATAATAAAATTTTCAATAAGAACACAATTAAAGTCTCTTACTCTACTATGCCTAACCTTCATCAGAAAATAATTAGCTCTAATAATAAGAAAATTAATAAACTACAAAATACAACTATACAAAATACATCGGACTGTAACTGTAGAAGAAAAAATAAATGTCCCCTACAAGGCTCATGTAAAATTAAAAATGTTATCTATAGCTGCACAGTATCAAAAACTCCAAATCTACATGTACCTATTAACAGCCATAACTCAACTACCAGATTAAATAATAACACCAACTTAAACCAATCTACCGATCAATTACTAATCAACCCACCATATAATAATCCAACAACAGACCTAACGGAAAATAATCACAACAAGCAAGAGGTAATATATTTTGGTTCCACATCTGGCCTAATAAAACATAGAATTTCAATGCACAAACATTCTTTTAAAAATAACTCTCTGTCAAACCAAACTACTCTATCCAACTATATTTGGCAACTAAAAAACAGCAATATTTCTTTCAACTTAAAATGGCAAATAATTGAGACTTGCAAATCATATAAACCAGGAGATAAATTTTGTGCACTATGTACAAAAGATACCCTAAAAATTTTTAAATATGAAGATATAAAAAGTACAACCAAACTATTAAATTCAAGCCA